>NC_073349.2:8627500-8978750 GCF_027580225.2 Misgurnus anguillicaudatus
CATCTGTTTTAGCACAGTGTCACCCTCCAAACACAAAAGCCCCCCAGCTATATGGGAACACATGAAACCGGTGCTGAATTATCTGCAAGCCACATACCCAGATGTATCTGTTCTACACTTTCTGAGTGATGGGCCTTGTACTCAATACAAACAGAAAGCAAATTTCTTCCTTTTCAGCACAGAGCTTGCAAGAAGAGGTCTAAAAGGTGGAACATGGAACTTTTTTGAGGCAAGCCAAGGCAAGGGGGCCCCTGACGGTGTTAGGGGTACCTTGAAAAGAACAGCGGACAAGCTGGTGACCAACGGTCGCAACATACCCGATGCCTATGAGCTATATAAGGCCCTTACTGAAACATCTACAACTGTTAAGATGTTTTATGTATCATCTGAAGCTGTTGAGCAGGCAATGGAAAAGATGCCAGGCAAGATTCCACCAGTGCCATCCACAATGAAAACCCACCAAGTGGTCACATCCACTCCAGGAGAAATCCTTTACCGGGAAATAAGTTGCATGTGCTCCATGCAAAAGCAGCTGATATGTCAATGCTTCACAACACATCATTTCAGTTTTAACATGACAGCCCAAAAGGTGCCAACTGAAGCAATTGCTTGGGAAAGTGGAGATCTCATTGGGAAGTGGTGCATGCTTAAATATGACAATGACCTTTATCCTGGGATCATCATGAAGACAGATGAAACGCATGCCCTGGTAAAGTGTATGCATCGTGTTGGTGTCAACAGGTTCTTCTGGCCTCCAAAAGATGACTTGCTGTGGTATCTCTTCGATGATGTGCTCGAAATCATACAAGCACCAAAGCCTGTGACATCCCGCCACATGGAAATCCAAAGGGATGTGTGGATGCGACTCTCCCAGTCACTGTAATGATGCTCTTTTTTTAGTTTTTCAGAGCATGACCAAAGTTTTCAGTTAAATTTCCAATGTTAATGTTTCCCCTCCCCAGTTTTATAAAGTTTTAAATAAGCATAGCATATACACACTTTGTCCATACCACCCTGTCACAGTGAACCACTCCGCGACATCAGTTACCACCCCGTAACAGGGTCATTTTGTTAAAAATGTATGTAAAAGAAAATAAATTTTCCATTAATTAATGTTGAATGATGTTCTTGTTGTGTGGACTAATCAAATAAATGTAACTTTATTTGTATTTTTTAAGTGTATTCGTTTTTTAAGTAGAAACAATGAGGCCATTGAAATGTCAAATTAATATTTCAGGATTAAAAAACTAAGAATAATTATTTAAATTTAATTACAGACTTTCTACTGATGGTTTCCAAAAAATGGACATTTTACTAATAGGAAAACATTAGATTTTAAAAATATCTTTCTTGTTTTATTACTCTTATGGCATACATGTTGTCCGTGACGGGGTGGTAAAAAAAGACTCCCTTGCCAGAATAAAATTGATAATATTATTAAGGATTTTGTGCCTGAGGTGGGAAAATATGTTTTTTTGGAGGATTAACATAATATTTAAAGTTGCAAGTAAAAAAAAATTAGTTTGTTCTTAATGAAAATTTGGACAATTGCAAAGTGGAAATGGCACCCGTTTCGTAGAATGACCCGTACGCTTAAAGGGAAAGTTCATATTATTTTCTCCTACTAGATAAGTGGTGCACAAGATCTGTTACAAGCATTCTTCAAAATATCTTCCTCTGTATTCAGCAGAACAAAGAAATGTATACAGGTTTGGATCCACAGGGTGGGTAAATAATAACAAGCTTTTCATTTTTCCATGAACAATCCCTTTAAATGTTTGAAATTATATTTTAAGACTAAATCATTTAAAAAATGAATATTTAATTGTGTCAACATTTCTTTCTTTAGAAATTTTTAATTTTATTTTAAAATGTTTTTTGAAGTGCTTGTACTTGAACCGAATAATTAGAGAAAGCAGCTCAGAATAGATGTCAACTCCATCAATAATGTTTGAAATGCCTCTCGGGGTGATGGGTGACCTTGAGGTCGAGAAGCTGGTTGATAAAATTCCAAGAGAACATTTTGTTTGTTTGTTTGTTTTTTGCTAAATCTAAAGCTGGTTAATTTAAAGATGTATATAAATAAACAGTTCCTATATTTACATTTGTATGATTCCAAAAAGTTTTAATAAGTTTTCTTGAAGAATAAGTTTGTAATGCACTGATATATTTTATATTTTAAAATCGATCGATCAAGAAAACACTAACGTTTAAGTAAGTCTAGGCTTAAGCCTATTCATGTGTGTATACTGTATATGTCTTTAACAGGTATAGGATTCCAGAAAAGGCCATTATTCCATTTTCTCAGGCAGATGAGCGGAAAATCAACAGCTTGTTGAACAGACCCTACATTCCCTGCCAACCTGTGTGGGAGAGAGAGGTGCTATATTGCTTTATTCAGAAAATACTTGTATTTATGATATAATAAAGAAAGTGGAGAAAAGAACCAAGTTTTCACAGATGTCCCTGTGTATGACACATAATAAACGAATGCGTAGCAGAAATACAACAGCAGGTTATTTATGAAATATGCATGGCTTTGTATGTGTTTGTGTAATTTTACAGATGAACACAATGCAGAGACTGAAGCAGAAGGCTGAGATACAAGCCCTGGCATCTATAGCCCCGCATTTCCTCACGAGAGTCTACCTACCAAACAAACTGCGTCATGGAGGCTGGATATGAGCTTATACTGCCATCTACTGGAATATCAGTTGTACTGCAGCTTCAGCACATCAAGTATGCAGTAGGCTATACACTTATTGTTTTACAGTTTCAGATTTACAGGTTTGAAATGTTACATTTATAAAATTTCGAAATATAATGGGACGGAATAAATAAAACGTTTTCGTTAATAGGCTGACTGCAGTTGAGTTACATTGTAAAAAATACACGTGATTCATTAATTTGTTAAATTATTTAAGTAATTACAAAAATATTTGCTGGTGTATTGCTGTATGGTTTTGAACACGCTACTTTATTGATAAAATGATTTTGCATAACTAGGATGAATGAGGGCAATGAGTCTTTAGCGACAGGCAGCGCTGCTTATTTAGGCCTAATGCAGGCTAAAATGTTATCTTTGCAATTCAGATCAAAACAAAGTTTAAAGCAATAGCCTAAATGTTTATACATTTAGAGGTGTTTGTCACTGTAGAGCGTCCTTTAGTTTTCTCAAAGTGTTGAGTCCTTTATTGTCATATGTACAAGTACTGTATGTACACAAAATATCACATAGCCTATAGAAATTACAAAATGTTACTGAAGAATTGCAAAAGACAGTACTGACCAAGAGTCAAATAGTCTTTTCTGTTATAAATGTTTAATTTATCATTTAAATTTATAAGATACGTTATATTGGCACAACATTGTTTGCTGCACTGTCTGTTAATGTTGTAATGTCTGAAAAGCATTAAATTCAAATGAAGTTATAGTGGACTATATCATTTTATGTGTTGATTTGCATTATGCAAAGCACATTTACATTACATTTATGCAGATGTTTTTTCAGTGCATTCAGTCTTTTCATTTATCAGTATGAATCAAGCTCACAGCCTTTTGTGCTGTTAATCCATGGCTATAACTGAGCTACAGGAACAAAGTAACTAATCTTTTTACATCTATTACAACATTAACTGCCAAATTTTATGAGTGCATAATATGTTCACAGAATGCAGTTTTGCTTTTGCCTTAGATCCCATCTGACACAATATGCTTTCTTTCCTGATACAGTGCCTAAGAGCTTACTCTCTTAATATTCTCAATTAGCATATATTTTTTATATAATATACACTTTATTGCCATTTTATTCTCCTTTAGATAATATGGAATAAATGCAGAGTTAAAAATCACATAGAAAGCAAATAGAAATTAAGTAACTTTACTGTTTTCTCAAACTTGGTAAACTGCTTTGCTGCATACTGCTTTAAACAGATAGCTTCAGGGGAGCAATAAATCCATTTTGACAAATTTCGGTAAAAACGTGTTTTCTATACCAAGAAAGTGACAAGATGAAAACGCTTAGGTTACTCACGTAACCCCGGTTCCCTGAAATAACGGGAACGAAGCATTGCGTCAGTTAGCTGATGCTATGGGGGAAACTCCTGTTTACTCCGTGACTGAAGCCTATTGGTTAACGTCTGTACAAAGTACAGACCAATGACGTTTGAACCCGCGCGTGGGATGCACACTTCCTTATATAAGCGCGGTTCAAGCGTCAGGAGCTCATTATTACTCGACCGAAGCGCGCAGCCGAATACACTCGCTGCGTATACATTTGTAGCACGGCAAGTGACGCAATGCTTCGTTCCCGTTATTTCAGGGAACCGGGGTTACGTGAGTAACCTAAGCGTTCCCTTTCAATACGGTTCACTTCGCATTGCGTCAGTTAGCTAATCCCATCACGCCGTGCATACACAACGTACAGAAGGGCCTTACCGGAGAGACACTGCGTGTGGCCCTATACCCGGCATATTCACAGCTTTAAAGCAATGTGTAAGCACCATATAAAATGTTGACGCGCACATGGTGGGGTTTTAAACGCACCGGGGGCACATAACATAGCACAAGCCGGCGAGATACCGAGCGCGCCGCGGGTGTGCGAGATAAGTAAATTCAGAGTCACGTTGGTGAGCTCGCTGAGCGCACCGTGGTGTACACATAAAACGCATGAGCGTGCATGATTGAGCCGAGAGAACCTGCGCTCGTAGGGCAGGGACGTCTAAGCTGTACAATCTGACAACGTAGACGGCGAAGACCAGCCGGCCGTGTAGCAGATATCAAATATAGATACCCCTGTAGACCAAGTCCATGAAAAAGCCAAACTCTCACAGAGTGGGCTCTATATAGGACATAGCTCATAGAGGGGCGTGAGCCAGTGCGATGGTTTCAACGATCCATCTAAATAACCACTGTAAGCAACAGACATACATAGTGAGTGATCTGCGAAGCTGACGAACGGCCGATCTGACTATAATATGCGGCAGAACGGTTCGTAGCGTGGGATTATACAGATACCACAATAGTGTGAACCCAGGTGCGCCCTCGAGCGCATCGGGATGCATATAGGTAGTATTATAGTGCACAGATCGGTGAGCTGTCCAAGCGCGCCGTAAATGTGTATTGACTATAAATTGCACGGGCACAGGTGAACACTTGAATACATCGTGAATGCATATAGATGAATCAGAGTGTTATAATGCACAGGCCGGCAAGATTCTCAAGCGCGCCGTCATGTGTTCTGATAATAAGTTGTGCGCACACGGGTGAACCCTTCAGTGCACCGTGAATGCGTATAGATAAATCAATGCACAGAACGCGCCGTGAATGTGTACAGATATGATTGATGAATGTACGGTGGGCACTCAACGCACCGTGAACGTACACAGATGAACAACAATGTATGTATGTGTCACAGCCGTGTATACAGATGAGCTTTTCCGAGCGCATCTTTAGTGTATACCGAAATGTTATAGCGTGCATATGTGAGCTTCTCTAAGCGCACGGTGGACGCATATAATTAAAACTCATATCGTGCATACAGGTGAGCTTACGCGGCGCACCTTTAATGCAACAAACCTCAGTAGTGCGCGAAGCAGGGATGTCGAAGCTGTAAACTGACAACGTGGACGGCGGGGACCAGCCGGCCGTGTCACAAATGTCAAATGAGAAACTTCTAAGACCATGCCCGAGGATCTAATCCATACATGGAGTAGACTTCATTGTCACGGGAGGTGATAACGTCAACGATCCATAAATAACCTGTATTGACAGGTGCGCTAGTGAGTGATCTGTGACGCCGATGAACAGCTGATCGTCTGATGTACGTCAGACGTATTTTTCATACAGGACCTTGGACAGTTCCAGAGCGCTGCGCCTCGGGCACCGTCCGCATCTGAGAAATGACAGACTTATGAATAAAGTGAATGGTCGGTCATAAAAGCGTGGTTCGCTGTTATCACCGCCACATATATATATACGCAGGGGGAGAAAGCCGCCGTGCACGAGCCTCTGTAGTGAGGAGAAAGCTGTTCCACCTACAATTCGCGGGGGGAAGACTCTTGCTGTCACTAGACAGAATAGATCAGACTTTGCATAAGGACGCCTCGCGAAAGGGGTCCTAGCAGCTCGTGTCAACGTGTTATATGGCACGTAATGTAGGTCGTGTCCCACGGATGCAATCTCCGCACGCCCATCGTAACGGGTTAATATGTCTGCATCTTGGCAGTTTAAGCACGAGATGCGTATCACTCTGATTGAACATAGCTTATAAAGCGATGCAATGAGTTTATAAAGGAGATGACTCGCCAGCTTGTACAGGGGGCGAGATCTCAGTCTGGTTCGGTAAATAATGAAACCACCGTAGTTTGCCCGACCGCATTATCACAATAACATGGTCGAGAGTGCTGCAGTGCTAAAATCATCCCCTTAATGGACCGTATGTACAGTACAAGGTGATTGATATGAGACAAACGGGCGTTCCACGCGCCGAAGGCTGATTGCCGTCGTAAAGCGTGTTCAACCCACAGCAGATGCTGGCGATCTCGTAATGGTAGCACTTCATGCAGCTGTGTGAAACTTAAGCATGAGCTTCCCGGCCGTCAGCTCGGGGCGGGACCTTTGCTTAGTCAAACTGAAGTGGACTTACGAACAGAATGCCACGATATTCAGCTTTCTGAGGCTCGTTAGAGGGGTACGTGAGCCCGTCTTAAACGAGATGCCGCGCGTCTGTCTGTGCGCGCGCTTTGAGCTTTGAAACTTATTGTGGCGGGTAGCAAGCTCACTTCAGGTTGATATTACCCTTAATATCTCCGAGTATTGGAGCTGAGGTGTGAGCGTCTTCGGATCCGCTGATATAAATCAGCTGTATGGCCGAAAAACGTCATAAACCGCTTGGCTGTAAGCCTTTGAGTAGCCGTCCGGAGAGGGCGGGATTTAAATGCTTGGAGCCATGCAAAAATCTGAGGCTGCCGTCTCTCTAGGAAGAGAGAATGACAGCCGTAAGACCGTGCTCGTTTGCGCCGTCAACATCGTAGCGGAGAAACTGAGGTGGGCTGCGAGCGAATTTGGCAGAAAGGTGTTAGAGACACCGTACAGCCGTGGGGTGTCAATACACAGTATATGGCAAAACCGGGTTTTTTTCGGCAAGCGTCGATAGAATTATGGACAGCGGGCCGTGTGTGCGTATTACTGATTGCTTGTCAGTAAGGCGAGAAAGTATTTAGAGACACCGTACAACCGTGGGGTGTCAATACACAGTATAGTAAGCACGGAAATTACTCTTTTTAGAGGAATTCAATACCGTTCGCCACTATAGTGAGGTCGCATAACCAACAGTATTACACAGTATGTTTTGGATAAACAGCACACAGAAAACATTTCAGGGCAGTCCAGCCGAGGCGCGACTTAACCCCTCTTCCCCCAGACAGTTCTATGTCGACGCAGCTGTGCTGCGAAGACCAGAGCTCGGCCGTTCAGGTGCACGAGCCTCAGTAGTGACGGTGACCAGAGTGGCTCACAGAGAAGAGCAGTATGTCTAGGTGGTTTAATGTCAGACTGAACCCATCGCAGAGAGGAAGTCTGCCGTGAGGCCCGCGGTTTTGCCGTTTATTAAAAAGGGCAGAAAAACCGGGTATATAAGAATGTACCAATATTCAGCGCACTGATATAGGATGGGACTGAATAAAGGGAGGTATTCGGGCCTCAGTATGTTAAACAAATTCGTTCTGCCTCTGATTCCGTCTAAACCAGAGAGAAATTACCGGGCAGACTAGTAGTGAGCTTTCCGAAGTGAGATAGACTCAGGCCGGTTAAGCTCTATAATAAGTGTTTTAGCGCTCAAATAGAGGCGTGTCCGCCTTATCGAGCAGACGAATGAGATCGCGCCGCTCCAGGGGGGAGGGGCATGAAGCTCTGTATAGACGAATAGTGAGCTGGTTAGCTCTTATAATGAGTGTTCTTGATGCTCCAATAGCGGCGAATCCGCCCTATCGAGCAGACGAATGAGATCGCGCCACTCCAGGAGGGGAGGGGCATGAAGCGCTGTAATCGAACACTAGACAGCTGCATTTAGAGGCAGCGAGCCGTAAGACCGCGTGCTAACTACGCCGTTAAGAGACCTCACCACTGCGGGGAAAGGAGCGAGGGACTCCGCGAGCGTGGAGCACGAGTGGCTGTGCTATGACAGGGAACAGGGGCAGATCCGCCCGTGTTTGCTTGTCGTATGCATCTTTCTAGTTTTATGGTTCCCCCGCTTGTTCATCTCAACAAGAGAGGAACAGCAGAGGGGAGCAGCAACACAGACAGAACAGCCATGCGTCATATAAACGGTATCACCCGATGCACTCGGGGGATTCATATACGTGTCAGAGATCTCGCCACTGAATGTGAGAGGAGCGAAGGGACTCTGTAAGCATGAACGGTTGCGATGTGACAGAACACAGGGGGGTTAGTCCGTGTGTGCTTGTCTATGCATCCATCTAGTCTCATGGCTCGCCGTGTGTTCATCCCGGGGAGAGAGGAACAGCAGGGGGAGCACGAAACATGGATAAGACAACCGAAGCATATAAGCGTGGTCCCGGCGTGGGAGGTGCCAGACCGGTGACGCGCTCTGGGAAATTCATAGCAGGGAGGCTCACTCAAGCCGCTGTGCTGGACGCTATTACAACATCGCCTGCTCTTTTAGCTTACAGCTTTATATTAAAAATATTGATCTTACCGGGCAGCCGCAGGGGAGACCTCGTCAGGCATGTGTCCGCTGCACAGGGCTCGTACCACGGCAAGCGAAGGCTATCTTCGGTTCTCGGCCGGAAAGCGGCAGGGGAAGACGCTAGACCTGGATTCTGCTGTCTTCGGTTCTCAGCCGGAAAGGGCAGGGAAGACGCTAGGCCTGGACTCCGCTGCAGGGCTTTTGTCGACGGCGAGGTAAGGCTTCTTCTTCTTCGGAGCAGCGAGAGGTTCGCGCTGAAGGAGAAATTGGTGAGCTCCTGACGCTTGGACCGCGCTTGTATGGGGACGTGTGCTTCCCGCGCGCGGGTTCGGGCGTCGTTGGTCTGCACTTTGTGCAGACGTTAACCAATAGGCTTCAGTCACGGAGTAAACAGGAGTTTCCCCCATAGCGTCAGCTAACTGACGCAATGCGAAGTGAACCGTATTACAAGGGAACCACTATTTTCTGTTACAAACTTTCACATAGCATCTTTAGGTTATAAAAACATAAAAAATTCAAATCCATAACTTGATTTTCAAAGATTTATTATAAAAACGAATTCTTTTTTCCACAAAATGCAATAAATCCATGACAGTTTTTTATTTCAAAATGCTATAAATCTATTAAATCAATGTATAAATGTGCATCCATCTTTACCATTTTATATTTATTTAGTTGACTAGTGGTATACAATGACTAAAAAAATAAACATTAATGGCATTAACCAAAACACTTACTTTGTTATATTAAGAACACATTGCTGCAGTTATACTTGACGTCGTCTCTTTACATTTTCACAGCGATCATCGATTTTCGTTGACTTTGAGTAAAATAATGTAAAGTTTTCATAAGATCCTCTGGGGTCAATGTTTTAGCATGAGAAGCTTGATGCTGTCAGGAGAACAAGCAACCGAGTGCATCTCGCGGAAATTATTAGATGTTGATGGCTTACGTTTCTTTCCCGTCACAGAAAACCATCACAGGTTTATCAATGCAATTAAAGTATAATTTTGTTTTGTTTGTTGATCACGAAGTACAAAGTAAATGAGGAAAACTAGGACTCCGTGTACTCAGCGCGCTGCCATTGTTTGTTTACATTGCGTGACTGGTGGGCTGTGATATCAGGAATGGATTTATTGGGTTCTGTAAAAAAGAAGGTGTGGCGTTTGTGGCATTTTGGGAAAAAAGGGAGAAAAGATGACAGAATATCACTGCGGGTATTGGATTTTGCGTAAAATTAATTATTTACCTTTAACTACTGACCTGATATAATACTGATTTTGGCAGTAACTCATTTTTTTCAAAAATGGCGTTTATCGCGTTTTGGAACAAACTCTTCATATATATTATGTGCAATTAAAGGCAGGTCATCTAGTTTGCTTAACTGAATTTTGACATGTCTGCTCTAAAAATAATTTTGGGACGGTTTCGAGGACATGCGCTTAAGTCTAGTCCAAGACTAAAATGCTTGTTTGAGTTGTCTTAAAGGGGTCATAGCATGAAAGTTTGACTTTTTTCATGTTTAAGTGCTATAATTGGGGCCCCAGTGCTTCTATCAACCTAGAAAATGTGATAAAGATCAATTCATTAACTTAATTTCAGTAAGCCATTTTTTGCAAGCATCAGATTTCGCCTGTTTTGTGAGGTAGGTAGCAAGGCGAATTACAACAATACCGCCCCCTTAATCTGCACTATCCAACCACAGCACTGCAATTTAGTGCAGAGAGAAAGAGAGAGAAAAGAAGGACTTGACAGCGCAATTGAGTTTCAATTACAACAAACCACCATCATTGTGATCAGTGTTTGCATTTCATCCGTTTATTTGCATTTTAAAGGACACACACACAAACGGCACACTTTTGCTCAGGCCTACAAATGAGCAATTTTAACATGCTATAATAAATTATCTGAGTATTTTGAGCTAAAACTTCACATACACACTCTGGGGACACCAAAGATTTATTTTACATCTTAAATAAATCTCATAATATGACCCCTTTAACTGAAAGCAACTTGCACAGACATATCTTAAAATATATCAGTGCCATTGTTTGATATGTTTGTAAAAACAACGTAAATGTCCTTATATCACAATGGCCTAGTCCTGGCTTAATCTAAACCCGGGAAACCACCTCATGGTGTTATTATTCTATGTAATTGTTATTCCCGTTTCCTATTTTATTTAGAGTTTCTTTAGCGTCTTTATGAGTGCGCTTAAGTGTGCATCAATTTGATAATGTATGTGCGTCTGCCATGGTCTGTGTGCACAGAAAACAGCTCACTTTAACATCGTGCGCTCAAATTGTTTAAAATCACTTGCATGTTAACATTTGCAAGGTTTAGAAACACACGCAAACTTTCCACAAATACCGGTAGTTATTTATTTCAGAATGATGCGTATGTGAGCGATTGGTATTAAATAGATTAAAATTTATTATCATGTATGCTTGATTTCTTCTGCTTTCCAAATAAAATATTTTGTGTCTGTTCTGACTGGGTGGACCAGTCGTCAATCTGAGAGGGTAGCCTCGCCACTGGTGTGAAATAATAGTTTGAGAAGAATTTTCAGATAACTAAAGATTGTTTCTTACTAGTGATGCACCAATGTATCAGCCACCAATATGTATCGGACAATTTTGTATGAATTTGAAACGATCGGCATATCAGCAATAGCACGAGAAAGGCCTATTCCGCTTGTTTATTAATTACCTGCGTGAAGGCAATAAGTTGCATGTCTGTTGCATAATCCAGCATTTTTTTAAATAATTATCAAAATAATTAAAGGTAGGGTTTCACATTTTGAAAAATGCTAACGGTAGCCGCCTAGCAATGAAATCACGATCCCACCCTCAAGTCAAATCGTCATCCAAAGTCACGCCTCTTTCAAATCACATGAACACGGACCGATCAAACGGTCACATCTCATGTCTCATTCACCAGTGAGAAAACTTTGCAGTACAAAGTGAATAACATTTCCAAATTAACCAACATAAACAACTGGTTCACATCAGAATTAGTTAAAGGTAGGGTAACACATTTGATCCTGAAACATTTTTAGTTATGCTCAGTGGCGGCTGGTCACTAGGGGGCGCTGGGGCGCCGCCCCCTTAAAGCTGGCCAGAGAGGAAAGCTACTTTAACATGTTACCAAAAAGTTAAATATATAGTGCAAATTAATACAAAATAAATTCATTTAGTTGTACTATTTCTCTGTAAGACATGTTATAATTTATTTAAAACAATTAAAAATCAAAACTGAGTTCGTTGTGTGTGTGTGTCATGTTTGTGTGTCTGGGGCGCACCCCTAATGAGTGTCTATGTAGGCTAGGAAAAAGGGTAAAAACATGTGACCTGAGGCTGAGCTCTAAGTGGCTGGTTTCGGATCCGCCCTGGGGCACAGGACTGTGCGCCCCAAACACTCCCACTTATGTTGAAAGCGAATCAATATTGCTTTTAATGTTTTTTACCTCCTGTGATTGGATCATTCGAAGAGTCTCATAACCGCGTTGGAGACTGCTGTGTTAACTGATAGCTACAGTACAGATCAGTGAAAGCAAGTGAAATATCTTGAGATGAAGGAAAATATGCTTTTATCCTTACAAAATCACCCTATACAAGGTATTTAATTGATGAATAAATAAAGGATTAAGAAGCTTGGACGAGATCGACCAACGAAGTCAAATGATGGCAGTCTGTGTTCTCCGCCACTTCTCATGGCAAACGGAGTTGGCTAGCTGGATATCATGTAAGTCTTCTTGAGTTTTATTTTTCCCTGTTTGCTGTTTTAAAGTCTGAATGCGTGATAGACATGCACGACATGAACTTTTGTGGCACGTTTGAGCTTGTGTTGCGTGGACATAATGAGAGCGAGGGCTCATATATAATCCGGTATATTACGTGCCTTGGTCAACTTTGTTGTTAGTTTTGTTGTTGTAGAGTTTTAAAAAGCACCCATGAGAAAACCACTGTTTTTAAGGAAACTTCACGAACCGTGCATATTGAGCTGATGGACTGTATGTTACTTAGTCTGTTGTGAGGGGAAAATGTGCTTGTGCTATTGCTATAAAAGCAAAAAGAAACGTACGAGCCTTGTGATTAGGCAACTTTAATGTCTCTTTTTGTGTGTATTCGGTCGCGTTAAACGAAAAGTCTTTGACAGAGAAAATTTAAGCAGGATAAAGAAAAATATGAGCGCCATTTTGGCAGATTGCCCATACAACTCAACTTGAGAATGTAATTCCTATGTATGTCCAGTTGGTGGCAGTGTGTTGCTCAAATGACGCCCTGGTTTCTAAACATTCTCGTGATATTTTGATGTCATACACTGATTGGTCTGCGCATGGCTGCTGAAGCTAAACACTACAGGAGCGCTGCAACAAGACGCCTGTCTAAGGTAAAGATACAAAATCCATTAATCTGCCTTCATGCGTTTATTACATAAGATGGTTTCAGACGAGTTTAGTTCAATTCAGATTTTTACATGTTTATTGATATTTTAATCGCAGTAGTATTTTGTTATTTGATTTGTTCATATTTGCCTGTTCAGCATAAAGCTCCGTGTTTTATTGCCTCCGCTGTCACTGTGAGAAAAAAAAACATTAATTCATCTGCTTCGTGTGATGGTAAAGTGATGCACGGTCTCCGTTTATCTGTTCTCTAAACAAATGAATAAACACATTTGACTTGTATGCTCGTCTTGTAAGTTTATGATTAGAAATGAACATGTGAACGAAAATGAAAATAATTAAAACATGAAATGACGGATAATAAATGACTGTGAAGGACTCTTTACAACGCTGTTTATCAAAAAAAATGACAGAGATTGAAAATGTCTATCGCAACCTCTCTGTGTGTGTGTGTGTGTGTGTGTGTGTGTGTGTGTACGTGTGTGTGTGTGTGTGTGTGTGTGTGTGTGTGCGTGCGTGCGTGCGTGCGTGCGTGCGTGTGTGTGGATGATTACCTTGATATTAGTTCATTACAGATTCATAGTACATTTATTTCGTGCGTTTGATTTCAACTGTAACATTTTCAGCATTAAATGCTAATGATACTCATCACCTGATAAATGGCTATTAAGAGTACTGCATTACTACAGTAAAAGTTTGATTTTGAGTGTGTTTGCGCCCCCACAAATTTTTGTAGCACCAGCCGCCACTGGTTATGCTTTTTAAAAGTCTCCTCACAGCCTGATAGCAATCACTGTGTTAAGTTGTTTAAATGTATTTGTAGAAATTTCTGTCATCTGTGAAAGGCATAGGACCAAAAAATGTTCAACCAATCATAGATTTCGGTCCGAACAGACATTTTCTTTTTTATCCCTCATACGTAAGCGTCATTTGAATGCCCACCGTGCAGCCGGTTCACGCAGACACCATACGTCATCGGCGCGTTCACATGCGCTCACCTCCTGTCTGTAAACAGCGAGAATGGCAAACTTTTCTGCTGAATTGACAACCTGCACAGGAGCCAGAAAACGAAAGACTTCTTTTATTACAACAACAGCAAAAACTGCCTGGATCAGCAAAGAGCAATAACCCAAATTAACTTCAGTAACTTTACTGCTTTACCACGAGATGCAAACAGCTGCAGGAGGCAAAGGGTCTGAAAGGGTCGTTGCACTGTCTATTATGGTAAGGTAGGTACGCGATATGTTTGTATTGAGATGGATTCAGATATTCTACTTTTATGAAACATTGCGTTGCTTATGAAATTTGTGTTCGTTTATGGATTAGCGTAACGATATCAAATGTTACCCTACCTTTAAATACTTCCCAAAACAAAATAAAATCTGTACAAATTATAGTTTGTCAGACATGCGATGGGGGGAAATAGTAAATCACTTAGTTAATAACATGAGAGACTCTTACGTGCGCCATGCAGTATTTCGGGAAAATGTCTACGGTCTGGGCTTTTTCAAAATCACAAAAAATCTCAAAAATTTTATCTTTCTTTGGGCCTCTGTTATGTTGGTGAGTTGAATGTTAAATCCAATCCATGTTCAGTAAAAATAATTTGATGCAGAAATTACTAGTTAATAGGCCAACTCTATTGTATTGAATGCATGTGTTTAATATCGGTATCGGTCAATAGTTGTCTGTTTAAATCAATATCGGCCCAAAAAATCCTAGCGGTGCATCCCTAATTCTTACCGTAAACGAGGTGAAAATAATCCACATGCAGAGACACTAATTCGTCTGTCAATTCCTCCAGAAAACAGTGTGAGGCGCCTTTGAGAGTTTACATTTATTTCAGACAGAAATTTTTTGGATTAGTTTATTGCAAAATTGGGACAGATAATGGACAGTAACACTTTGTGGCAATTTTAAATTCATGTAGTTTTTTAATTTTAATAAAAACCGTGTACCCCCCCCAATTTGAACACTGAGTATAGGTATAAGGTGCTATTTCGGACACTGCCAGGGTTTCCCAAATGGAGGTTTCGTTGGGGAATTGGAGGGGGTTTGTGAGTTGATGAAGAAATTTGATAAATTATATAATATGTAAATAAATAATTTTAAAATTAAAAAGTCTAAATAAAACACTTACTAACAATATTGAAATATAATTGTATTTGTTTAATCTGCATTTCATCTTACCATTACACAAAAATATCAGAAAACTGAGAACTGTATCTTTTATTTGTTCCAATAAAAGAGAAATACCAGTCCAATAACAGGTAATAATAACAATAACTGTTTAAAATACTACTGATAAAAACTGTAAAACCCATGAAAATAAAGTTAAACATATAAATGTGCTATTTAATTATTGAAATATTAAAATTAAAAAAGTTTTAAAAAACCCTGCTCCAAAAGGTTGATATCACTTTGATGTTATTTCCTGTTTTTGTGATGTCAGTTCCTGTATTGTCTAAAACCAACAAAATGACTTATTGTATTCTTACAATAGCAAGGCAAATTTATTTCAAACACAAAGTAAATGACTGACTTGGACCAAGTCACTTGGTCCTAATGATTTGATTAGTCTTTATATTCAAAGAGCATGCAATGTATTTAGGTCTTTTAGGCCAATGCATGATATATAAACAATCAAAAGTTCTTTAAAACTTAGTTCTGTAAAATTTTACAACCCTGTGATTATGAAGATACCTATAGTACCTTTGATTGGGGATTAAAGTCACCAGGTAGAGACATTTGTCTGCCGAGAATAAAGAAAGCCTGAAAGACAAAGGGTCTTTCCAGTTCTCAGAGGTGTGAACAACTGCACGTTACAGTCTTTAAAGCTGCACAGGGTGTGAGGTTACATCAAGGACTTAATGCTTGGCAGTGAAGTGTAAATAAAGTCATTCTTATGAGAGACTTGAGTCTTCTGGTCATCCAGAAAATCATTAGTATGAAAACAAAACAGTGTTCGACGGTGTAAAAAATAAAGATGCTCTTCACAGCGATGCCATAAAAAAAACATTTTAAAGGTTCTTCGGATGTTGAAGGTTCTTTATGGAAACATTCAGCTCAAAATTATTATTTTATTTTTAAGAGTGTTTATCAGTTTTTGGACACGTTTCATCCTACCGCATTAACATTGTGGATACATGAAGTCTTACCATCTGTTACAACCTCTGCTATAGTTCTTCTGTCAAACTAGATTGTAAGACACAATTGCTCAGCCAAGACAGAAGAGCTGAATGCAACACAATACTGCCTGTCTGCGCCTCTCTCTGACTTGCACCATTGTTAATGTGACACGTAGGACTGATCGATGTGTTGCACATTTGAACACTTGACATTGTGCATGAACTATATTCTGATGTGTAAGAATAGGTTTTTGACAAGTTCCCATAGATATGTTAATAAGCGTTTGTATTTTGCAATCTCAACTACAGTAAGGACGATTTTAGGGTAAGTTGCATTTTATTGTTTAATAAATGTGCTACAAAAGGTTCTTCATGGCCATTACCTATTTACATTAGTGGTTACACAAGGAACCATTCAGTCAAAGGTTCTTAAAAGAACCCTTTCTTTCTTCCTTTTTCTAAAAAAGTATTTTTTTTCTTTCACTACAAAGAACCTTTTGTAAAACTGAAACCATACGGCCAAAAATGTTTTTTTCTATGGCATTGTTTAGCACCTTTATTATTTTTAAGAGTTTTGCATATAGGATAATTTTTTTCTGCTGAACACAAACCAATTTTGTCTGACTTTGCGACCGTCCAGTATGAAATGTAAAAGAAATAACAAAAGGGAATATCTGATGTTACTGCAACTTTCTTTTAACTTTCATCACTTCAGTTTCCTCTTTAGACATGTTGGCTGCAGGCGTGAGAAATGCCTCCCTCACTCCCCTTCAGGGCAGATCTGTAGTTCCTGTGAGTCGATGGTTAAGGGTGTTAACATTCCCACATAAGGCCACACTGTAAATTTGAATGACTGAATGTGAGCGAGTGACAGATTGGTGTTGAATTCTTTGATGCTGAGCCCTTGACCGAGGATAACATGCAACCTCATGGGACAAGGAACAATTTGCATGTCCCTGGAGTATCTATCTATCTATCTATCTATCTATCTATCTATCTATCTATCTATCTATCTATCTATCTATTCATGCATTCATTAATCCATGTATCTATCAATCAATCCAAACATCCATCCATCCATTCATCTATCTATTAATCAATACAAGCATGCATCTATCAATCCATCCATCTGTCTATCTATCTATCTATGTGAAGTTAAACATGCAAATGTGCTATTTAATTACTGAAACTTAAAACCTCAGTGGGTACTTAAAAATAATAAATTAGGTCAAGGGGGTTCGAGGTGAAAATGTTTAAAAACCCCTGCTCTAGAAGGTTAATATCACTGTGATGTCATTTCCTTTTTTTTTTTTTTTTGATGTCTGTTCCTGTATTGTCTGAAACCAACAAAATTACTTGATTGTATTCTTATAAAAGTAAGGTAAATTTATTTATATGACACATTTCCGTCTGTCTATCAGTCTTTCTATCTATCTATCCATGCATCCATTAATCCATCTTTCAATCCATCCATCTGTCTATCTGAGCAATTTTTGTGGCATCTATCCATCTATCTATGTATTAATCTGTCCATTTATCTTTTTATCTATCCCTCCATATTTCTATCCATCTATCCTTCCATTCAATCATTCATCCAATATTCCAAGCATCCATTAATCCATCTGTCTGTCTGTCTATTGATCCATTCATGCATCATCATCTATCCAGCCATCTGTTTATCCATCCAACCAATCTTCCAATAATGGATCCATTAATCCATCCGTCCATCCATTGGTTAATATGTCAGTCTATCTGTCTATCCATTCATCCAATAATTTGTCTGTCTGTCTGTCTGTCTGTCTGTCTGTCCATTCGTCTGTCAGTCTATTGATCCATCCATGCATAATCTATCCATCCAACCATTCTTCCAATAATCAATTCATCCATTAATCCATCCATTAATCTGTCTGTCTGTCTGTCAGTCTATCTATCCATCCATCCAATAATTTGTCTGTCCGTTCATGTGTGTGTGTGTGTGTGTGTGTGTGTGTGTGTGTGTGTGTGTGTGTCCGTCTGTCTGTCCGTCTGTCTGTCAATAGGTTTTATGCCCAGCTGCACTACTTCCTGATCTTCAGCCAACTCTTTGTTTCCTGTCTGCCATTATTGGACAAACTGATTAATCCAGGTGTGCCTGACCTCAGTAGTTACTACAAAAATAATCAGACACACCTGGATTAATCAGTTTGTCCAATAATGGCAGACAGGAAACAAGGAGCTGGCTGAAGTTCAGGAAGTAGTGGAGCTGGGCATAAAGCCTATTGATCTATCCATGCATAATCTATCATAATTTATAATCAGTCTATCTATCCACCCATCCATTTTAAAATTATTATTGTATATCATGACATAATGTAAGTTACAGTGATGAGAACATCTATCAATGGACAAGTCTATTTCTAAAAGCCTACAGATTTGTGAATTAAAGCATAACGAAATGTGAAGGAGGTGAAAGGAAAACTAAGTTGACTCTTGGGTGATATTTTCAGTTGCATTATATTCAAATGTATCATTTTCACTAGATTTACGTGCATGCAGGTGCAGTAATTAAAACCTATACAGGAGTTTTTATCAAACAGGGCCCACTCAACAGACTTCCAAGTGGTCCTCATTATGACCTAAAATTATTAAAATAAGCAGTAAAAGAAGTAATATATTTATTTGTGTTTGGTTATTTAATAAATATACACCTTTCTATGTATGCCAAGCTCTAGAATATTTTAGAAATTGTGAGTGAAAGGGCCTTTAAATATTACTGTGGACATTGGGGGACAATTACGTTGAGATCCTCTGCTATACACTGAGGCATGAGGGTAGAGTAGACAAACGTCAGTGTTCAGAAGAGGAGGGGTGTAGTTAACCAGAAGACGCTCGTGCACAGCATCGCATTGGACGCCGAGGCAGGAAGGTGTGAGCGCGTGGAGCTCCTGTAAATGTGTTGCTGCTAGTTCAGTCATCGCGAGTCACCTGCCGTCATTGTGTTTCCCTCAACATGGAGTTGCTGGAGTAGTCTGGCACATGACGAAGTGGAACCGTTGCTTTTTTCAAGCCAAAGGACTATCTACCTCACTGACTTAGCAAACAATTTGAGTAGCCCAAGAATCAGGATACGTCGTTATTTATGCTTATTTATATTTATTTATAACCCGCGCGATTCCTATCTAAATTGCACTGAATTTTGCGCCCAAATGCTTCTACATCAGTTCATGAATGGGACGTTGGAAACGATGTATCCCAGTATTCAGAAAGACACGACTTTCACGAAGATCTTCGTCGGAGGTTTGCCGTACCACACCACGGACGCGTCGCTCCGCAAGTACTTCGAGACTTTCGGCGACATCGATGAAGCGGTGGTGATAACGGACCGACAAACGGGGAAATCCAGAGGATATGGCTTTGTAAGTAAAAACAACAACAACAAACCTTTCAGTTATTTTAACAGTGATGCCAGTAACGTACCCGGTAGTTGTTTTAATATAAACGACCTCTTTAGCTTTTAATGTTAACGCAAAGAATATCGTCTTTGTTTTACCTACTGTAGTTCAGCCGTAATCAAACTCTTCGTACGCAGTTAGGCAGTCGATTCACATTGAAGTTGTTAAGACTCGCATCATATTTGATCGTACAAATAATAAAAACGCGACTTTACGCTATTTTGCACGTCGCTATTCAATGTATCTCTCGTGCGCGTGCGGTCTCCAGGTGACAGCGTCGCGTGCCGTTGGCGCATGTCTTTTGTTACCGTTCTGAGGAACAAAAGCCAGTAGATCAACACAGTACAAACTCCATGCAACACAATGAACCGCGCGTTTAAATGACCCTAAAATGGACCTGAATTGCCTAAGGCACTTAGTGACTGGCTGTTGGTTTATTATGATCCTTTTGTAATAGGCCTACATGTTTTTCACCTAGTCCGATTTAGTGCTGGATCATGTAATCCTCAGACGTTGAGCGCTTTTCTGAGGCACAATATGTTCTCACATTGCTCCACAAGTCAGAGTCACATGTAGGTCCATAAGTGGATTATTTCTAAAAAGGCATGTCATCAATTATCGTCTTACCCTCTCAGATGAATTTTCAAAAGCAAGCCCTCGTATATCTGTAAAAAATATCACATCTAAGCAAAAACCTGGGTTTATCTGCTGAGATATGAACTGCTGGAGCGACCTCTGCTCGTTCAATAGGTTAATAGGGGAGAGAAACTTCTCCAATGAGACCGCTTTTATAAGTTGTTTTTATTATTTTACCCTCACCAATTTTTGTGGGCTCTCTGCCTTATAATAAAACAATACAGTGCTCCTGTGGTGGGTGGAACAGAGCAAAGGTCATGGGTTTGAACCCAGGGAATAAACATGAAGATGATTTTAAAAAGTATCCCTTGAAATTGTAGGTCGCTTTGGATAAAAGCTAAATGCATAAATGTAAATACAGTTTGACAAAAATGTTAAAGTGATAGTTCACCCAAAAATAAAAATTCACCCTTAAGTTGTTACACACCTGTATACATTTCTTTGTTCTGCTAAACACAAATGAAGATATTTTGAAAAACGTTAATAACCAAAGAGATCTGAGGCACCATTCAGTTCCATTGTATTATTTCTTCCTACTATAGAAGTTAATGGTGCCCCAGATCTGCTTGGTTACACACATTCTGTAAAAATCTTCGTTTTCAGCAGAACAAAGAAATGTATACAGGTTTGTAACAACTTAAGGGTGAATAAATGATGACAGAATTTTCATTTTTGGGTGAACTATCCCTTTAAAATGCTCTCTCATTTGTAAACTCATGTTTTAATTGATCAGATGTAATGTACCATGGTACAGTGATGTTTTCAGATGGTAATAACACAGTGTTGAACAATCACAGAGTTTAAAGGAGTAGTCCACTTTAAATATGGGCTCCATTGACTTTTCATATTAGGAAAAAAACTATGGTAAGTCAATGGGCACCATCTTTAAAGTGGACTACTCCTTTAAAATATAGTTTTACAGTTTTTAGGGAAAAAATGTCTCAAAAAACTTTACTTTAAAGAATACCATGGTTCAGCTGTACTATTATCATGATATATGTCTAAAATACAAAATTTGAATACTTCTCTATTAGTAAGATCTAAAAGTAAATAAGTTCTAGTAACATTTTACCCCAAAACAACTGAAAACCATGTTGTTACACCTGTTGTCACACAAGTCTTATATGCAAAATATATTTTTTTTATTTTGGGATGAAATTTGAGCCATGCATGTTCTTGACAGGTCTATGCAATGATCTCTTTCTGACCTTTTTTCCTGCAACTGTATGTACAGTAATACTGAATTATATTGTGGTTTGCCTTCAAAAGCAGTTGGATAGCACAGATAAGACCACACGGTTTCAGTTCATGTGTTTTTGAGTTTTTCATGCGTCATGAGCTATGCTGTAGTGTAAATGTGAGCGACAGATTAACCGAGTCAGCGACAGAAACGAATCGTGTTACTTTGTAGTAAACGACAGTCTTTAATATACTGACTGATACACTCCCTGAGTGGGAGGCTTTGTCTTAATAGCTGTATTTCTAGAAAAGAAAAGAAAGAGGGGGTTTACCAGAGGAGTTCCCACATGATTACACAACCCTAATGTTTTCCCAACACACTCACTGCTGCTTGTCGCCTCATTTACTTGCCTGGGTTTGTGACTACTAAGATAATAACATGGTCTCAGCTGTATGTGTGTGTGTGCACTTGTTTTGTTCAAGTTCAGTCTAAGACACTCCACACAAGGGCACTACAGAAACGAAACGCACGCTCTGATGTTTACCTGACAGAAACCAGATCCCATAAATTCTCTTCCTAACCGATGTGCTCTGCTGCTGCTCTGGCTGTATTTCGAGTTCCACCAGCCCTGGGGAACACAGCTGCCACTGGGTCTCTATAGGGTGGGGCATGTTTGTGTGTCTCTCTGTGTGTGCAACTGAGAACAGGCAGCAGTGAGCAACTCAAAACTAACATTGCAGCTTTTTGGAAGAGTGTTTCTCACAAAGGCAGAAGCTGTGAAAAGGCAGCGATGGAGGCTGCTCACTCTTTTCACGAAATACCCACAAATAGGCCTACACTATCAGAAAAAAGATATGAAAGCAGTCACTGGGTGGGGCAGTACCACAAAAAGTGCATATTAGTAACTTAAAGATACATATTGGTACCATATCTTTATCTAAATGTACATATTAGGACCTTTTAAGGGTACTGGTCTAATGACAGATTTAACTTTTTAGTATTGTTGACACAACTTGCTTTTCAAAAGTTCTGTTCTTGTATTTTAAAGGTGGTGTGTACATTTATGCGGCATCTAGGGGTGAGATTGCGAAATGCAACCAACAGCTCACCCCTCAATTTCAAAACGCATACGGTAGCCACCACAGGACAAACATGTCCTCGTCTGAGACAACGTAGGGACAAAACATGTTCTGTAGCAGCTTTTTTTTCATTTAAAGCAACACCAAAGAGTTTTTTTTACCTTAAAATAACGCTTCCAAAACAGTTTCAGTCGTTCATCCACTCGAAACAGGGTGAACGGCACTTTCACATTCGCTTTGCAGCCCTCTATCGGACAAAACCGTACTAAAGAAGTTTCCAACCGTCGGGTAGCGGTCCTGTAGTTCGAGTGAAAACTACAAAAACTTGCTTTACGGCAGACCTACAATCCAATCAGAGCCAGCTATGCCTCAGTATTTGTGACAGTGGGTAATGGACAATTACGCTTCTAACCTGTAGGGGGAGCAAAGAGCAAAAACTCTTTGGTGTTGCTTTAAGGCTACTATAGAAACATGATGGCAACTTCCATGGGGGACTCGCGGTGTATGTAGATAAAAACGGCTCATACTAAGGTAATAAAAAACAACACAGTTTATTATACAAGTTCTTTATACACCAATGATAATATAGTTATGTATACTATATTTCATTTCTGTCAAGATATCCTTTTAAAAGTTACACAATGAACCTTTAAATATGAGTGCGGTTTGTAATTGCCTCAAAATTAAAAATATGGATGTAGAGTGTTGGGGGGGTTCAGATTGTCATACGTGCACTTAAAAAAGTAGGATCAACTTACAAAATTACTTGAATTGGTAAGACCCAAAAAATTAAGTTGTTTCAACTTATATGTTTAATTTGAAGAAACTTACATTTTTGAGGTGTTACCAATTGAAGTAATTTAAGTTGATCCAACTTTTCACTTTTTACAGTGCTGTAGGACACCATTGTTGGTTTGGTTATACTCATGCATACTTATAGACTGTTTCAGCAGTAACAACATAAACAAGCGGCTTTCGTGGTCAACACGTAACTTCGCAAAGAATAAATAAAAACAAAGTCCTTTGAAAGTACTTTATTTAAATAACAAGGAAAATAAGCAACACGTAGATTACCTAGGAAACAAAAAATTTTTTATTTTCGACGAGGTATTTCGAGGTAAGAGTTCAGTTTCAGCAACTAGTTAGACCATTAAACAAACAGAAACCAGAAGTAAAGTTCGCACCAGACGCTTAATCGCGTCACCGCACGTGCGTTTGATGAAACATTCTATAGACTGAATGATAAGGGTGTCACGATTTCGATTTTAAATCGAAATCGATCGAAATTAATTCACAACCTTGAACTTCGAATTAAAAAATGGGATCGTCGATGCTGCCACGCCCACATGTCACGTCCGGTCGGCTTGCCAAGCGGGGGAAAATAAACTCTCAGAAGCGCCTTTAAAAACATCCATCCAGCGGAAAGCAATTTATATTTTAAACACGAGAGATGTATTGCTACAACTCCTTGAAATGCATATCATAAACAGGATTACTACCTAGTGATCTGCCTTCGGACAGAGCGCAGCTCTCTGCATGTGCACGAGAGAGCCGCCAAGATGCAGCGGGTTATATTTTAAACAAAAGGTATAGTTTGCCTCAGCTCACATGAAACGCATAAAACTGAACAAAAACGTAAGGATTATTACTTTAGCTTATGTTTAGACTTTGGACAGATGCAAGTGCGCGTGCACGTGAGACAGAGAGAAGCGCAGCTGCTTGACGCACCAGTTTTATTTCAGATAATAGGAGTCCAAGACACGCGCATTAAGTCTATCTACGTGCAAGAAGGAATTCTCTCTCTACAAGCTCTCTCTCGTAAAGTAAAGCCCACAAACCCCCACACGAGGAAAAGCACACAATGTGCATGTTAATGTGAAACTATAATAATAATACTAAAAATAATAAAGGCATATCATTTTTTGTCTAAATTCATTTAAAAATTGAGAATCGAATTGAATCGTGACATCAGAATCGAAAATGTAATCAAATCGAGGATTTGGAGAATCGTGACACCCCTACTGAATGAACACATGCGCATCACGTCACCGTGATCACAGATTCACGTTTATGTAGTTCACATGGAGACGACAAGACGTTGTTATCAAAAACTTGCAGTTTGAAACCCACCCTTGAAAGTTTGACCACTTTTGATGTGTAAACGAACAGCCAAACTGCATAAAAACTATCCTGTTTACGGCTAAACAGCTTGTTGTGTAAACCAGTGGATTTTAAACTTTTTAAAGAGCGACCATAAATAAACAAACAAAAACAATTACGTGACCCATATAGGGGTAGGGCTGGGTATTGGCAAGGGCCTCCCGATACGATACGTATCACAATACAATGCAATGCGTTGCATGTTGCGATACATTGCAATACTTTTTCTTTTTTTTTACAAAAATGTAAAAAAAATAGAGCTGAACACCTGGAGCTCTTTGAAAGCTGCAGGTGTTTTTAAATTTTCTGCTATTTTCTCACTCCCTCTAACTTCTGAGACATTGGCCGAATAGCCATATATGGCAGACAACTGGACAGTGACAACTACAGCAGCGGCACACAGAGGAATTTGATGTTTTTTAAAATATCGATAGTAGAGCTTGAAGTATCAATACACTATCGATACAGCCAACTATCACGATAGTTAGCTGTATCGATATTTTTGCACAGCCCTATATAGGGGTGGACGATAAACCGGACTAGCGTCTCTATCGAGGTTATGCACCCACGTTATGTTACTGTGCGCGTGATCACGAAAACGTAATATTTGTACATGTATTGTACATGTATTTGGATCCGGAGTGACTTTGGTCAATGTTGTTAATCAAACAACATTGAGAGAAAATCACTCACTGCCCTGGACTAAATATTGCACTTTTTTACCTTTAATAAGATTTATATACACATTTATTTATTTATTTATTATTTAATCACTGACTGTCAGTGAGCTTCATTTTTTTGTCTTCTTTTTTTATGCTTGTATAAGTTTTTTGTGAGAATTATAAAAATTCTGTGGCATTAAATATTTTAATTACATAAAAACCTTATTAAAAGATAAAAACCTCTACCGTGATACATATCCTTACCATGATATAAAAGGAATCATATTGTGATATAAGATTTGACCAAAATATTGCCCAACCCTAGACCCATACACTAGCGATCACTAATGCAACGTACACAACAAACGCAGAGAACAAGTACACTCTTGACTTACTTTCACATTTTGAACACAACTATTTATATCCCTATACAGTTCTTTCCATCCTGTTGTTGTTTAAACAAACAGCTAAACCACATATAAGCGTTTCAATGTATGGTTGAAAACGTTGAAAATAAATAAATGTTATATCTCTACCATTTTTCTTATTAATTAGTTAGTAATTATTATTATTATTTCCCCTCATATTGTTCCAAACCCATTAATGTTATTCTGTTCTGTGGAGCTCAAAACTAGAAAAGCAAGCATTCAGTGAAGAACATCTTTCATTTCAGCATGTTGCTCAGAGGCACGTGCTGTTTTACGGTTTTAAGGGCTAAAATAATTTGCATAATGGATCTTGACAGATGTGCTGACTGTAAACTGCCGTTCTATGGAAAAATTCAACTTTTGTATTCCAAAGAATAACAGCGTACAGATTCGTAACGACATGAGAGGCCAATATTCAAACTCATTTGTATTCTTTTGTCTGTATTTTGTTTGCCTCTTTCCTCCAGGTCACTATGATGGATAAAAGTGCAGCCGAGAGAGCTTGTAAAGATCCAAACCCTATTATTGATGGACGCAAAGCTAATGTAAACCTGGCATACCTTGGAGCCAAACCGCGCAGTCCGCTGACAGGTAAACACCAGCTTTAAACATGTTCACAATGGGATAATGTTTTGAATATCTTTATCTGACTTGAGGACATTTAGTTAAAGGAATAGTCTACTCATTTTCAATATTAAAATATGTTATTACCTTAACTAAGAACTGTTGATACATCCCTCTATCATCTGTGTGCGTGCACGTAAGCGCTGGAGCACGCTGCGACACTTCGATAGCATTTAGCTTAGCCCCATTCATTCAATGTTACCAATCAGAGATAAAGTTAGAAGTGACCAAACACATCAACGTTTTTCCTATTTAAGACGAGTAGTTATACGAGCAAATTTGGTGGTACAAAATAAAACGTAGCGCTTTTCTAAGCGGATTTAAAAGAGGAACTATATTTTATGGCGTAATAGCACTTTTGTGAGTACTTCGACTCGCCTGAAAAGTCTGCTCCCCTTCTCCCTCTCATAATGGGAGAGGGAGGGTGTTACTGCGCCGAGTCGAAGTACTCCCAAAAGTGCTATTACGCCATAAAATATAGTTCCTCTTTTAAATCCGCTTAGAAAAGCGCTACGTTTTATTTTGTACCACCAAACTTGCTCGTATAACTACTCGTCTTAAATAGGAAAAACGTTGATGTGTTTGGTCACTTCTAACTTGATCTCTAAATGGTAGCATTGAATGAATGGGGCTAAGCTAAATGCTATCGAAGCGTCGCAGCGTGCTCCAGCGCTTACGTGCACGCACACAGATGATAGAGGGATGTATCAACAATTCTTAGTTAAGGTAATAACATATTTTAATATTGAAAATGAGTAGACTATTCCTTTAATTATTCTGTAATTTTTTTTAAGGTTTAGTTTGATATATGTAACGCTAAATTTTTTTTATTGAAATTTATACATCTTCTGAAATAATATGCTTTCCATTGATGTATGGTTTGGTAGTATATGGTAGTATATGACCATATTTGGCCGAGATACAACTATTTGAATATCGGAAATCTGAGGGTGCAAAATATCTAAATATTAGGAAAATCACCTTTAAAGTTGTCCAAATGAAGTCCTTAGCAATGCATATTACTAATGATAAATACATTTATATATTTACAGTAAGAAATGTACAAAATATCTTAATAATGATTATTGGCATTAAAAAAGTATAATTTTGACCTATACAGTGTGTTGTTGGCTATTGCTACAAATATAACTGTGCTACTTATGACTGGTTTTGTGGTCCAGGGTCACATATTTGCAGTTTTGAACAGTTTTGTCAAGAAGTGTCAGTGCAACAATTGCAGTTTTTAAAACGAGCTTCCTTTCGTCTTCCATTGGTCAGACAAACAGACAGCCTCAGACCTCAAATCAGATTGTCATTAGTTAAGCCAGTGTTGTTTGTGCCAAGCATTAGGTCACTTAAACTAACAGAGCAATGTTTAACAACTGTCACAGATCAACTGTTTACATTTTTCTGGGCAATCAACCTTTAAATGATTTATAGCTGTCGCTGCATATAAAGTTAGGATGGGAGAAGGTATTTTAACATCTGGAAAAGATGCACACTTCAGCTTTAGGGATTGAACTCTAAATATATTGCCTTTTGTGTAAGGTTCCTCTGTCCTTATATGGTAGAGCAATCTGTTGGCAATTGTTCCAGCTTTTTTTGTTGACATTTTAACGGTGAATGAGTCACATCAGTGTAAACTAATATATGGCCTCATCACACACAGTTTATCATAATAATCTTTTGTACCACAAATAAACTAGATACTCTCACACTTGCGCACACACACAAACTCACACCTCTTGTAACGAGTAGTTTGACGGGTTAGACTTGTCAAAAAATTACCACCATCCTACATTTGCATGTATGCATGTGTGCCACAGTAAGCGCAGAAAGTGTGATCTGTTCGCTCAGCATGTCTTTTTGTGTGCTGCAATTCTAGCTTTGCATTTTTGTGTGTTTTTTTCTGTGGCTGATGTATCAGAAAAGAGGAAGGGTATTGTTGAGAGGGCTTAAAGTACGTACACCTGTCCTAACACACCATATTCACACAGGAACAGAGGATATTTTGGCCTCTGCTCTTGTTCCCGTCGAAACATGTCTGAAACGGTAGTCCTGTATCTTTCTGTCTGCTTTTGCCGCCGTCGTCATGTGACTCATACACTGCTGCTTTCTCTGTAGTGTGTGATGGATCTTACGTTACCCTGAAAAACAAATACTGCTCAGGCACATCATATGTGTTCTGGTCTGTGAAATCCAGGCTGAAGTCTCATAATTTAATGATAAGATTGGGAGCATCAAAGTTTAATTTTACTCATTGATTTCAGTCTTTGACATGGCCTTACTCTGTCAATATTAACAGTGAACAATACTTCCACATTTCTTGTTTAAAATTACTATTAATTATCCCATTTACTAATATAATCAAAACTGTTAACTGTTAACATTTGTTAAAAGGCACATCTTACGCGAAATCAACTTTTACAAGGTGTTTGGACATAAATGTGTGTTAGCAGTGTGTGAACACAACAACCCTACAATGAAAAAAGTGGACCCTCTCCTACTTTTTTGATCCACATTAAACCAAAGTAGTCTCATTAGACATGCTGTTTTGATTCTCTTGTCAATGTGATGTCACACTGATAAAGCCTCGCCCACGGACACTCACTTACTGGGGAATTTTACCCAAAAGCTTTTCTAAATGTGTTTGTTAGCATTCTAATGTGGCTAAAGATGCTATTATATCAGACTGTTCACAGGAATCAGATCTGTTTTAACCGAAAGCGCTCACAAATTGTAGGCACAAATTGTAGCACTTCACAAATTGTAGGCACACAGGAGACTTATATTACATCTGAATATGTGTGCATAATATGGTCCCTTTAATGTATAGTCAATTAACCTGAATATTTTTTATTTTTTTAAGCATTGGCCAATAAATCTTTTTGTTCCATAAATTAGGTGTTCCTAATGAAAAGACACTGAGATGTGTTTTAATGTGACGTTGCATTGTGTTACGCACAACAGCATTTTCCCATACAGCACAGTCAGGGTTTCCCACAGCCTTTGCAGTTCGGGCGGCCCGCCTAAGCTGGGAAAACCTACCGCCTTAACTAGGTTGTCCAAAAAAAAAAAACGCTGCACAAAAGGCCGTCAAGTGCATCTCGGAGAATAGCGTGGACGCGCTTCACACCGCGAGCGGGCACGCGCGCCACGGCCGAAATGAGAGAAAGACGTGGTCCGTCACTGTCTGGAGGATAACTAGTTGATAAAACACGTGTCCGTGAGAACTGTAAGTGGACTTGTTTTTTGGATTTATTTAAGCCTGTTATTGTATTAGTCTATAGTTCTTGCAAATTTAAAGTAAGTTAGCCGGTGATTTTGTTGTTTGAGCTACCTGCTAGCTAGGTTTCACTTGCCTGTTGATTAGATATAATTGTTGCTCAGTTTATTTATGTGCATTATTTACATGCTACAGTAGTTACACTCCTTTAAGATAATGCAATTAACAGTAGGAAATAATTAGTTTTTACACTCTTTGCACTATCTATCATCGTTCACCAGACGTTCTACAATATCTGCTTCAGTTTGTGTTTATTAACCCTTTAGTTTCATTTCATCACGCAGCTATTCCCGTTAGAGGTATCTGTTAAAAACATTTAATTCATTAATAATCTAGTATGTGTTGATTTTCTGTCATAGTTTCTTCAAAATTCAGTTTTATTTGAGTGTTTTAATAAAAAAAAAATTCATCATGACCCGTACGCCCCCGCCCCTTTGATTGCCACGCCCCTGGCCCCAAACAAAACAAACAACTAACAAATTTTCTGCGGGAAACCCTGAAGTCTTATTTAAACAGTATACACAAAACACAGTATACATGAAAACATTTAACTTGTCTTACAAACAATCACAAATTATGTGACTAGTTTTGAATTTCAATACATTATACACTAAAACATTTTTAGTTTAATTCACAACATGTTTTGCAAATATTATAGGGATAGTAAACAAAAAAAAAAATGAAAATCCTGTCATCATTTACTCACCCTCATGTTGTTATAAACCTGTATGAGTTTCTTTATTGAACACAAACAAATATGTTTTTATAAATTATGGTAGCCACACAGTTGACGGTAACCATTGACTTCCATAGCAGAACAAACAAATAGTAACACTTTCTATGAAGCTCATGCTTATAATGAACTATAGTAATAATGAACCCTCTTTATAATTGTGTATTAGTAATTATTACTACTCTATAAATATATTTATAAAGACACAACAACACCTATACCCAATTATAAGGACAGTTATAGTTAAATTTATAATATTTTTATTACTTAAGTCAAGTGATAAGTGATGCATTTGCTTTTTCAACCTGCATGCTAATAATCATTTTACACTGATTTATACGTATTAATTACTCAGTCGTATACTTTCATGAGTGTATTTTTAAAGACGCAACCTGCATTGTTATTCTGTTACGAGTAATGCAGATTTAGTTCTTTGTCAAAAAACTAAATTGTTTTATATTGTTGTTAATAGCCATGTTGTGAGCTATTTACTGTGAGTCATAATACAGTTATTCGCTTCTATAAATGCATTATTGATGGCTTTAAGTAATAAAAAGTCAATATGGGCCATCAAAAAACATACTGGTCGACCACTGAACATGAACAATTGTATTGACATTAACTAACATTAAAGGAAAACACAACTGTTTTTAAATATTTACTATGTTCTTACCTCAACTTAGACAAATTAATACATGCCTATCTTTTTCAATGCGTGCACTTAATCTTTGTACAGCACGTCGTGAATGTGTTAGCATTTAGCCTAGCCCCATTCATTACTTGCCCGCATACTTACTCTTGTAACAGTCTTTACAGGCTGTCCACACGGAGACGCGTATCACTGCATACGTATAAATTTGTTATCGTATTGGCGTTTCATCCACACGGATCCGGCGTTTTGGGAGACTGAATCCGCTATTTTTTGAAACCGGGTCCTAAAGTGGATAAATCTGAAACCGACATCCTTGCGGTTTCGTCTGTACAGCTAATCCGTATATTTTGTGAAGCGAAAACGTCATCACATCACGTGTCGGAAGCGTCACGTGTAACAGCAACAACAATAACGGCTGACTACGTGATTGTGTTCGTGCTACAGAAGCTACTAAAGCCTACTAGCTTTATTACAGCAAAATCTATTGCTTCTATGCAATTGTGGTGAGCAACAGGCGATAATGGACAACACCATACGTTGGTTATGCGCATGGTCAAAGTCTTCTTCTCCGTGTATAGTGTATATCTGTGGCAGAATTACAGCGCCCCATACTGGTCCGGCATATATACTACACCGCTTTCAGTCGGTTTCAGTGGTTTCGTCTTTACGGATTATTTTTTTAGAGCAAGGAAAAAAAATGATCGGATAGGGAATGCAGCGGCTTCGTGTGGATATAGCCTTAAATATGGAAAACATGGAAGTGTTTGGTGGCTTCTAAATTCATCCCTGTTTGGATCCCAATGAATGAATGGGGAATACAAAGATTAAGTGTACTTATTGAAAAAAGATAGGTATGTATTAATTAATCTAATTTAAGGTAAGAGCATAGTAAAATATTGAAAAACAGTGGTGTTTTCCTTTAACAAAGACTAATAAATGCTGAAGAACTATATTGCCCATTGTTGGTTCATGTTAACTAATGCTTTTACTAATGTTAACAAATACAACCTTATTGTAAAGACATCTTTATTAGTCATTGTCACATATATAATAGACTGATGTACAGAGGAAACTCTGATTGGAAAGAGGAGAAAGTCTAGCTTGCTTTTTAAACGGAGAAAGACGAACTATGAATAATGTTCAAAGTAAGGTTTGTGAAGGGTAATGTGTGTGTGTGTTTATGCAAATACAGCAGTGCTGTGGAAGAGGCCGTTGAGCCTGGCGGGCGCGTGTGTGTGTGTGCGCGCGCATGTGCGTGTGTGAGCAATGGGCATCCAGGCGAGAGATGTTTCTCATCTGTATCTGCGCAGACACACTGTTGTGCTGGAGATCAGACAGCCTGGAGTTTTTCACTTGACTGACTGCATGAGAGCATAAAGATCCTGTCTTTCAGTGCAATGGCTGAAACAGAAAATGAGAGAGTTCATACTGGATGAATGGAGAGAATTGAGTACCAATTAAAGGCTGAAAGATTGAATGTGTATGGAGGGCACACAATAATAAACATGAGTTATATATGTCAAATAGGGCAAACAAAAAATATGATACAGTTATATGATTCCTAAAATTGTGTAGTAAGGATGTAACAGATTGATGAACAGCATTATATGGCTTAACTTGTTTTGAACCCATCTTGGAAGTGAAATAATGATCATGTTTACAGTAACACACTTAAAATGTAAATTTGTAGGGCAAGGCATTTCGTATGGTTTATGCACAGACAACCACACTTACGCACGATTTATACTTCTGAGTAGGTTGTAGTCTCCAAAATTGTAACGGCACGTCAGTTCTACGTGGACTGTGTCCAATCTCCCTCGGGTCAAAATAATCTGTGGCATTTCCTAGTATGCATTATCGCTTTCCAAACATGGATCAAGTTAAGGAGCAATTTTTAACAACTCAGTTGCTGTCTATTTACCTCCATCACTGCTGATGCTTCTCCAACAACATACACAACAAGCTGGTGCTTCTTCGGCTTTTGCCCTGATACTTTGTATACAGCAGTAACAAGCCCGTGGATATTTCCTACTAGCGATCTATATATATAATTTCACGTCGACGCGACACAGAACTGGTGCTGTTAAATGTTAACCTTGAATGCACTGCAAGTTGTTTTGGATAAATGTGCTGTTTCAGCTATAACATCTAAACTGTGCTACACGTCATTGGTTTGAATCTGTCTAAAGATGATTGTCATCTCTTCCATCTTTTGTTTTTCTTTTTTTCACAGGATACTCAACAGGAGTACAGCAGGTTCACCCAGCCCTGATCCAGAGGCAGTATGGGTAAGCGTCTCTTTGCAGTCTACTAATGTCAGGGGTGAGGGATGACTGTGCGTGAATAACACAAAATCCTGATGTGACCCCCTCAAAAACAGTTCGATTTAAAGGTCCCGTTCTTTCTGTGTTTTTGATGCTTTGATTGTGTTACAGTGCGCAATATAACATGTGTTCATTTTTCATGTGTAAAAAAACGCAGTATTTTTCACACAATTTACTTAGCGCTGTTATTACTGTCCTAAAAACGTGCTGATGTCTTTCTTGTTCTATGAAGTCCCTAGTTCTGATTGTGTAGTTCTGATTGTGTAGCTGTTTAGTGTGTTGTGATTCGATAGCAGCTTAGCTTGCCGTTAGCTTAGCTGGCGACTGACGTATTCCTGTGGGCGGAGTTTAGTCAAAAAACTGTTCGACTGACGTCACTAAAGCAGGAAGTAGAGGGCTGTAGTCCAAACCGGACATTCGCTGTAGGCTTTGAAAGGCGAATTTTGTTAAAGAAAATATATAGCCTGACCGTGAACTTTGAGCTTTATCATTTTACAGGTATTATTTATGTTATTATAGCAACATTACACACTAACTAGGGTTTAAAAAATGGGATCAGAAAGAACGTGACGTTTAGTATGGTGAAAAATTGTGATTTACGCTTAACAGTCTGGCTTTCTCTGATGTCATATTCGCTGTTCATCTCCTTTTATAGACGGTTCCAGCAGTAAACAAGCGGCTTTCGTGGTCAACACGTAACTTCCAGAAACTCCGCTAAGAATATATAACAAAAAAGTACTTAAAAACATAATTTATTTATATAACAAGCAAAATAAACAACACGTAGATTACTGAGGAAACCAAACATTTGTTATTTTTGACGAGGTATTTGTCCAAGAGTTAAGTTTAGCAACTAGTCAGACCATTAAAAAATCTGAAACGGAAAGTAAAGTAACGCGTATCGCGTCACCGCACGTGCGTCAGATGAAACCGTCTATATATTCTTCTCTGCGCCATTTACTCCTCTAATGCTTTGTAGATTTGATAACACAAGAAATTTAAGGGACAGTTCACCCAAAATTAAATGAAATTCAGACAATTGCATGAAAAAAATATTATACTCAAAGCTCAATGTTTGGTGGTTTAAATACCCATGGTCTCTAAAAAATGTAAACCTTTTTTATTTTATTTTATTTTATTTAAGCATGATTTTTTATAGTAAGATATAGTAAAAGTTTAACTGTAATGCCTATTTTATGTACTACGAAGAGCCATCCCTTTTGCTGTGTATTATTACTTTTGGTTTGTGCATCTTAATTCACAGATCATCAAATCATCTCCCTAAAACCTGTCCTTGTTGTCACATCCATAACATGTGCATATTTCTAGAAAAAAATGTGTGTAGGCTAATATTTCAAGGATGGTTGGTAGGTAGGTAGGTAGGTAGGTAGGTAGTAGGCATGTAAATCGGACAGTTCATTGCGACATGATAAAGTATCGATCATCTCCACCAGCGATGCGATATTTGCCGATACATCAAACTTTTCTTCGTTGATTCAAATAAATTTAAATTAATTTATCGATACTTTAATATTACGTTCCTAGTTAAACAGTTACATTTCGAATGCCACTAAAATATAAGGTGAACTTTAATTAAACTCTGTAAAAAAGGCACATTCTGTCCCAATTGGGACATTTACAACAACAAACTACTAGAACCTTTTAAAATAAAGAAAAATAAATAAATGAAATGACAGATGCAATTATCCGATGCAACTATAATGTTATTTTTGTTGTGCTCGACTTCATACAGCGCCGCGTAGACCGACATGCAGATGACATCCAAATACAGCGAGAGCGACTCGAAAGCATAAAGAGCAGTCGACTACCGAATTACTTTTGCTGTATTTTGATGTCATGCGCTCAATTGTTCTTGTGACGCCATACAAAAATGACGTCCAAGTGGGCGGTCATGCGCGTTGGGTGCGCGAGACCCTATTTTGCGTGGAGCTGTGCAAGCCAATTTTTGTAACTGCATGCACGGCTCCGCATCCGAAAATGACCGACCTCGAGGCGATTCTGGCTGTGACGTATCTCTTTGATCAATCCATGAACAACAATGCATGTAGTATTTATCTGACACTCTTAAAGTAAAGTATGTAAAACATACCATTTAACACACAAATGTTTTACATATGATTTAGAATTATTGGCTTATATTTGTAGTAAATGTACCACTGGAAGAGGAATAAAATACAAATCTTAAGACGTCTGTACTGCTTGTTTAGTAAAAACGTTAATGAAATGATCATGTTTAATAAAGACATATTTAAGAGAGTGTTGTTTTATTCATGTTCTCATATTTATATATCAAGTTCTGATGTTAGAAGCACCAGGGTTCTTCCAGTGGACAACGACTTCTATCCTCTTTTTTGTGTTTGTTTTTGACTTGATTGCTCGCGTCGCCCCCTGGCGGTTCAAAGAATACTGCAACAGTGAGTGTGTCAACTATAAACGCCTCGTCCGTTTGTTGAGACGTGCGCGCGATCAGCGGAGGCTCATGTTGCGGACCAAAGCGCGAGTACAAAGCTAAACACACCTCTTCTATCTTGTCCTCCAACCAAACATACCAAACCATATTTAAAGAATGAATGTCTCCATTGCAGTTTTGCTATATATTCCTGTTTCGAATTGCCTGAACAACCACCTCAAATTTTTTTTGAAAGTTTATGCGAAATTGTGGTGTTTCAATTGGGCGCATTTTCAATTCGCTGTTTCATTTTGCACAATTTGAAGGGTAACGGAAACGCAGCGAATGTCACTTTCTCCCTCTCTGTTTCTCTCTTTTTGACTCTCTTCCTCTTTCAGTATTTCCTTCTCAGTTTCTTTCTTTCTGTCTGTTACCCTGTTTTATCTCTTTCTCTTCCCTATCCTGTTCGACCTGTTTGTCTGTCAGTTAGGTCACCACCTGCCTCAAGTCTGCCAACCACCCAGGTGTTATGCAAAACGGTGTTTTTACCCAAACCTTGAACTCTCATTCAGTCTCTTTGTGTCTTTGTCTCAGCGTCTTTCTTTATCTGTATATGTGCACATCTCTCCCATACACTCTTACTTTCATTTTTGTTTTCTTAAATACCTATAAAAATATTTTATTCATTTATTCAAAGCCCACATGCTGTTTTTTCTGGTTGATAGGTAGACATTTCTAAAGAATCTTTACACACCTGTTGCCATACACTCATAGTTCATAGTGACAACATCTGTCAAGCTTTAAACAGGACAAATAAAACACTAAAAGTAGTCCATTTGTCTGAGGAACATGAATGAGAAGTGTGGTTATGAATGTAAACACTGGTTTGATTTAAGCATCACCTGAGGAGAACATTATGAGTGAATGAGCATTGCTTTATTCTTCACACAAAGCACATTGACTTTTGTCCACCGAGTGTTTTAAACATCTGAAAACGCCATGTGCTCTTCTGAAAAGCCAGCTGTGTGAGCTTGACATCATTTTCTTTTTCGGCTGAGACGCTTTGATTACTATAGTTTGTTTAATCAACAAATATTAATATCCGGGGTATCATCTGGTACAAACATGAATCCTCTGAAAACAGAACAATTAAACTTAGCATTGTTTCAGTCATTGTACAAAAGCATCTGATTCTTGGTTAGTGTACTTTTGTCCCACCCCTCCTGCACTGTTATTGGCCATCTGAGTAAAAAGGTTAAATATTTCTCCTTTTATCTAAACTATCACTTCTAGTACAGAATGCACTTCTAAAACGTGCATTCTGAGATGTTGGGTTTTCACTCCTGAAAGCCACTGAGGTCATTGATGGCATGCAGAGTTGGCACTCTCTTCATCTTACCATCTGGTTGGCATTAAAAGGATAGGTCACCCCAAAAAGAAAATTCTGTCATCTTCTTATCCTCATGTTGTTGTAAACCTGTATGAATTTATTTTATCTGATGAACACAAAAGAAGATATTTCGATAAATGATGGTAAGCAGCTGATTGTAACTATAGTAGGAAAACAAATATTATAGAAGTATTGTGATAAATGATGAAGAAAATATTTTGATAGATGATGGTGGACACACAGTTGACGGTACCCATTGAATTCCATCGTATTTGTTTTTCCTACTATGGAAGTCAATGGTTAAAATCGGCTGTGTACTTGCCATCATTTATTAGAACATCTTCTTTTGTGTTCATCAGAAAAAATTAATTTATACAGGTTTAGAACAACACAATGACAGAATTTTAATTTCTTTAAAGGGATGTTTTGTGTATCTGGGGAATAGAGTTTAGTTGGGGTTGTCCTACAGGTTGGATGCATTATCAGGGTGCTAAAGATGGGGATTAGTGAGGTGCTTACAGACCCCCTGTGGTAGGTGGTTGGGTGTTGGCTATCAGACAGCATGGTGGGAGGTCTGCAGACTTAAGGAGTTGGACTCTGCTGAACCAGCACAATGAGGATAAAACTACTTGGCCATCTGAGATAACTCATTTTCAAACACACACACATTCTGGTTTCCATGTTTTGTGGGGACATTCTATAGTCGTAATGCATTTCACACCGTACAAACTGTATATTCTATTCCCCTTACCCGCCCCATTCCCTAACCCCAACCATCACAGAAAACTTTATGCTACTTCACATTTTCAGTAAACATCATTCTGTTTGATTTATAAGCTTGTTTCCTCATGGGGACCTCATTTATACAGCAGTTTGGTCGCAGAAAATACCGCAGACAGGCTTCTGTGTGGACGCAAACACGTCCCATCAATGTTCTAGGATCACTCTCGGAAGGAGGATCTAACAATCCCAGGTTCATAATACCACAGTCATTCACTCAAACAACTTGATGGAAACACAAATTCGCATTTGTTTGGGTTTTTTGTGAATTTTAAGAAGATTCACTTCACGTTTTGATGGAAACCACACTAGTCAGAGGGTCAGTTGATTCTTGGCCAGTTAAATCAACAAATGAAGAGTTTTGTTGCAAAACAAGATAAATCCATTTTTTAACATTTTTGTCAAAACATGTTTATTATTATGTTATTATTTTGTTTTATGGTGCTACTTAGCTGTATTTTTTAAGTTAGGAAGGCTTAAATCAAAACAAACCAACTGCAGTTGAATTTATATTAATTGGAATGCACAACCAAAAAGCGAGATTTCTGAACAATTGAAAAAACGGAGTTATCTCGTTTTGCAACAAAACTCTTCAAATATACCTGTTAGCAGTTGTTTAAGTAAGGAATAATTGACGAATGGCCGTTGAATTATTGAAAAATAATGCACACCCGAGGTGGTGATGCGACCATGACGTAAAGCGGAGTGGCCTTTACACCTCGGGTGTGCATTATTTTTCAATAATTCAACAGCCCGGAGTCAATTATTCCGCTTATACTACGGTTACCACACCTCAAGACATCGATCACATGATATTCGTCCGGTTTTTGTACTTAAATCGCTATTGTGAGTAGGACTATTTCTTCCGCGTCTCATCCAACGGCTCTTTTGCTTGTTCCAAAACGTCATTTTAATGCTGGCAATGCAATGGAGGCTTGAGCCGTTGATAGCATTCTAATGCAGTTATTAATGAAGTTATTAGAAAAGGAGCGACAGAAACACAAAGAGCGAGAGAAAGAGAGCGAGCGAGAGAGTGAGAAAGAATCAGTGAGTGAGAGAGAGAGAGAGAGAGGGATTGTGTGAACGAGTCTACCTCTGTGCGTCTCTAAAGAGCGCTGTTGTTGCCTCTAAAAATCGTCTGTCATGTTGTTTTTGTTAGTCCGTTATTACAGTCATCTATGCGAAGTGATATGGAAATGTAATGCGGTCAGGAGAGCTGCCTGGAACTACGCTCATTGTGCATTTCCCAGAAAATAATTGCACACCTCAGAACGTTCATCAGCCAATCAGATTTAAGCATTCAACAGACCCATAGTATAAGTAAAAGAAAATGTATAGGCAGCAGGTTGTTATCACAGAAATAAGCCTCGACAGTGTGATCAGGACCCAACATGAAGCACAGGGTCTTGTATCACACTGAAGGGGATTATTTCGCTATAACAACCGGCTGCTTGTACATTATACCGCTTATTACATGGCTATTTACCTCAAAAGTGAGGTAAGGAACATTAAATATTGATTTGAAATATTTTATTTGTCATTTTTAAAGAATGCAGAAAACCTGTTTACTTTCGGTTTTAAGATGAGACAAGATATTTAAATGTCACGAATGATTTGTAAATATGTAATATATGATATGAAAAGACATGTTGTTTAATGTTTGTGTAATATTAAACTGTACCTGTCAAAATGATTTGCAGCCGTGTGTTATTAGTTTCAGGCGGTTGTCACTCGGAATAACATACCTTGGAATGTTGCGACTGGCCAATCAGAATCAAGCATTTTAGAGAGCCGTGTTATAAGTTCTGACTGTACGTGACAATGTTTGGGAGTCAATGAAATAAAGATACTCATTTTTTCCCAATTGTTGTATTTTGAACACTCAGATTACCATGACAAACACGAACGGATGCAGAGTCATACATCACAGCTCAACTTATATACAGCAATAGATTTGCCCTACTTTGTTAGTCCTCACACCCTTGTCAAGTTTGGTTTTCTGTATTTTGCCTTCCTCCTTGTCCCCCATCCCATTTCCCTGTCTGGATGAGGGTTTGCTGGATGAATGGGGTCGGTAAGGACAGCAGACAGAGTTGATTTGCCTACTCCACAAAGCCACTGTCATTCCCTATAAATCACCCTTCAGCCCAGGACGGCAATGAGGGAATGACACTGCAGCTGTTTATGCATGTGTGTGTAAGAGTTGTTGGTTTGTATGCTCATACACACCATCTTTTGTGTTTTAGATATTTTCAGCTTTGTGTTGGTGGTCCCGTTGGGTAGTCTATGGGATTAGTGAAGGCATTGCCTGAGCTGGTGTCTCTTATGTTTGTGGTTCATGGCCTCAGGATTCTCTTAGCAGTAGTTGTGTTTTCTGTGATATCATTTGACAGAAACTCAAAAGATACTTTAATGGGGTCAGTTAGCAAAGAGTCTCTGCACTTATCCACTTCGGTCACATCTTCGTATATTTGTGACATTTAAAGCAGACCACAGTGTCGTCCCATTTTTGTGATTTGAGGACAAGCAGCAAAGTCTTAATTAGTGGGTTTCACTCATACATAAAGCTACTGATTAAGCACATTATGGGGCGGTTTCCCAGACAGGTCTTATCCTATAGTCCCAGACTTAAATGCATGTTTAAGCTGCCTTAATTTAAAAACACCTTGCACTCACATATCTTAACATATATTTGTCTCAACATGCACAATAGTATTGTTTTCTATGGTTTGTTTGTAAAAACTACTAAAATGTCCAACTATAACTAAGCCCTAGTCCTGGATTAATTTAAACCCTGTCCACAAAACTGCCCCAATGTGTTTGTTCATGTCACAGACACACAGATTGTCACATGACATCAGTACTGTAATAAAAGCATATGCCATTAATAAAAACAAGCATGAATCAATGTTATCTCATCTAATGTGCCAGCTGCAACAGGACAGCGCATCTGGGTGATTCTCACAAAATCCAGACTTAGAAGGTGTTCAGCATCCGTTTTTTTTTTAAAGCACTTGAAGACAATTTTTTTTTGCACAAATAAGATTAAGGACTGAGCTTACTATAATCATTTTTTTTTAGAGGATTTAAAAAATATTTTCTATAGAATTATTAAAAATTTTTTAGATCATTATCAAAAATTATCATTACCGCAACATGATTTTACATTTAATATATGCATTTACAAACTCATGTTTCGGTAATGAGAACTAAAAAGTTGTCTAGGTACTATGACAAACAAAATGTCAACTTTTATCTGGAGAGAAAAAATACGATTTTTTTAAATGTTAATTCATTGAGGGCTTAAACAGTGATTGAAAATTGTTGCGGAGGATGAGAAAATTTTTCTTGGACACATTTATATTCCTTATTATTGTCTTTACATTCACCAATGATCACCAAATACCACGTTTCTTTACTGTAAATGTTTATAGTATAACATGCACTGAAGCTGTTTATTTTTTAGATTTTTTAATTATAAATATTTCCATGTCAAAATACCCAAATCCAATCATGGACACGTTGCGGTAATGAAAATTTTTCCCTTAAATGTGGAAAAAATAAGAAAATTGGTTTGTATGATGTCATTTGTAAAATAGTACATGAAGAGATGTTTGTAACTGCTTCTTATTTTGATAATCTTACTTTGCATTAACTTTTTAATCAAAATGTTTTATGACACCTCATAAGTCTAATTTCGCGAGAATAACCGATCTTTCTTATTCCTAATAGAGGTTTGCACACTAAATAACGCACTTACTGCCATATACTATTAGCATAGATTATTCTACTTTATAGTGTACTTAAAAATGCTGGGTCAAAAAGGGACTAACCCTTAAATATTGTATATAAAATATAGTAAAATACACTATTGTTACACTATACACTAAAATACACTATTAATTATAGACGGTTTCAGCAGTAAAAACATAAACAAGCGGCTGTCGTGGTCTGCACGTAACTTCCGGTAAACACCGCTAAGAATAAATAACAAAGTTCTTTAAACGTAGTTTATTTATATAACAAGCAAAAAAACAACACGTAGATTACATAGGAAACCAAAACATTTGTTATTTTCGACGAGGCATTTTTTCAAGAGATCAGTTTAGCAACTAGGCAGACCATAAAAAAAACGAAACCGGAAGAAGAGTTCGGATCCAGATGTGTATCGCGTCAGCACACGTGCGTCCGATGAAACCGTCTATAGTGCTTAACTCTTTCCTGCCACTGAAACGCTTCCTTGCAATGACGAGTTTTTTTGGCAATCCACATTACAACTATTATCCACTAGGTGGTGCTCTTACACAATTTATAAAACACTAAAGCATCCACTGATTCAAAGACGGTAAAAACTCTGTGTATGCTTTGATTGTCGTTCTGAATCTGATCTCAAACAAAAGTCCTTTAAAAAATGCAATTATCTCTTTTTGCTCGAAATTTGGTATTTTTGGAGTTGATAAAAGGAGAACAAAGAAGATAGGATGAAACTTTTTTTCTTTGAAAGCAGATGCTTTGTTCTTTCATTTGATATATTGTATGTTTATATATTTAAAGAATAACATTTTCTGGAAGGCATTAAACTTTTTTTAAAAAACACTGACGTCGAAAGAGTTAATCAGCCAAGCTCACACATCAGTCTGTCACTGTAGTAAACCGCATAAATAATAGTTACCTCTCTCTTATTTCCTCTCTAGGCTCAGCCAGCCGTATGTTTACCCTCAGGCCTTCCTTCAGCCCAGTTTGGTTCTTCCTACTCAGGTCACCTCCACTGCAACGACCCCTTACCTTGACTTCAGCACTGCCTACGCCCAGTACGCCTCCTCTGGCTTCGAGCAGTACCCATACGCCCCCTCACCGGGCTTCCTGAGCTACGTCTACCCTCCAGGCACGCCTGGCCCCTCCTCTGCTACTTCTACCCCGGTTCCCACCCCCCTCTCGGTCGGAGCCCCTCCCAGCGCCGCCTACATCCAACTCCCTCCTCATCAGCTGCACACAGACCGCCTGTAGAACGGAAACCAAGGACGACCGAGTACGCTGAAATTGCACTAGAACATCATCAATATGGGACAGGGATTTGTGACATCATCAGCCTGTGACCGGGGAGAGGGGCCTAAATACTGAGGTGTCATACAAAAGGGCTTCGAGTTGTTATTCTTTTTCTTGCGATCCCTCAGTTTAAAGACTTTTCTCTGACTGGTTACTGTTATTATTATTAACGATTTTACGATCGGCATTGTAAGTAGTAGATTGTTAACTGATATTAGACGATTGAGTAACTGGTGAAATTGAATTGCAGATCCATCAAGTGAATGATAAATTATAGGTCATAGACAGGTTGACAAGAGTGACCCCGAGGACTATTTGGACACTTGAACTGCACTGTTAAATGTCTGAATATTATTACATTAGATAACAAACCAAGATCTTTGTTTGATTTATATGGCAAAAGAATAAATATACTGTGCGAATGTAGTTGTCAGACCTCACCTAAGTCTTTTTGAGGAAGTTGCGCAACATCCCTCCCCGAGTGCATTTCATTTTTTAATGGTTGATGATTGGCTCTTGTAACTGGAAGGTGGGACTAAAGTGGCGTTTGCGATCTCCCCATTCATATCAATATCAGTGACGCATCGTGTTAATATTAAATATTTTCTTCATTAGTTTAGAAAAAAGGTCAAGCACCATTTGTTTCCAAATGCCACTTGATTAATATTTTATACATTTTTAGTGAGTCCTAAGTGTCCAAATACGCTTTGGGGCCGTGTTTATAAGAATAAGCACTCATTCGAGCAGGTATTTTTTATATCTGTGTTGAGAGAAACACTGCAAAGAAGCTTCTGCAGGAATATCTGTTAAGCACAAAGCCTTAGAGATTTCACTGTTTCCTTCCTTTATATAGCTGTTTTTATGATACAACTGTGGTTGACTAAAATGATAAGACTTTTTAAACTCACTTTTTCTAAGAATAGATCACATTTCAGAAATGTAGCATTGTATTTCTGCTTATCTCTGTGTCCTGCTTTAGTCTGTGTCATTCCTGTTACTGTCGTACATTCGTCTTTTAAGGAATCGTTCTGTTATTTACTCACCCTTATCCCGGTTCAAACCAGTATGCTGCCGTCTTTTCCATGAAACACAAAAGGAGAAGTGAACCTCTTTGCATACATTGGGAATGTACATGTTTATAGAAGATTCATAAGTGAATCTTTTTTTATTGAAAAAATGGCAGCACACAGATTTGAAATATGATAATGAGTGAAATAACATTTTTGGGCAAACTCCAACTTCTATTAAGTTTCCTAGCGAAGTAGTTTCATGTAGACTGTGATAATGTTAATTTAAGATTAGATTTGAGAGGCACTGAAGCATCCCTGTGATTATAAATATAAGGATGTATACATTGAAACTTTGAGTATTAATCATATTTTCTAATTCAGTCTCATTCGTGACCTTTTTAGATCGTGTTTTAGCCAATCTGTTGAAAGGACAAAATAAGTATTGTGCTGTTTAAATGGCACACGAATGTGAGTCTAGCCTCAGTAGGTAGGTTGTCATTGGTTTCGCTCTATGAATGACACTACGGATCAAAATGCCAGCAGGAACATATAAGGCAGAACGTACAGGAGGGAGACTTGCACACGAATGGACATTTTTGCCAGGACAATCTGTTTGTTTTCCTATGAACAGTGTTGTCATTAATGTGCCCTGAGACAATTTCAATAGCTCAAAATATGAAAATACTTTACCGTGAAAGCCATAAGACCAGAACATGCAAAACCAGTAATAAAGTCATTTGCAAGACTTGCGCGTCATCGATGTGGTTATTGTGAATGTGTAAGTTTAACGAGTGTCCATGTGGTGTTTCATAAGAATCAAAAGCACGTAACAGATTTGAAATGCATCTTAATATGAGGAGTTTCTCTTTGTACATATTTTATGTGTGTACCTGAAAAAAGAAAACACTCACAGACACATCTGCATCCACCACACGTTTCATTACAGGGCCAGGCCACAAATTTCATTTCATTTTTTAGTATTGTCCACAAAATCTTTGTGGTGGATACATTTTTTGTCAGTGGATAAATTATTTCTATCTAAAGTATCCAGTTTGTCCACGTTTTTTTTTTTTAAATACACATTTTTGCTTGTGATGGAAATAATACCACATCTTTTGTAAAAATGACCAAAAATAATTTTTACACAATAAATAATCAAGTGGATTTATGTTGATTCCAGCTAATTGTATTCTAATTCTATTATTAATAATTAAGTTATCATCTTATTTAATCCTAATTTAATATTTAAAGACTGGGTCTCGGGCTTCAATGATACTGAAGAAAATATAATGCAATATTTAAAAAAATGCTTTAAAGGGGACATTTCACAAGACTTTTTTAAAACGTCAAATATATCTTTGGTGTCCCCAAAGTACAGATGTGAAGTTTTGGCTCAAAATACCATATAGATTAAAGCAATAAGCCCCAATAAGCAGTGGGTTACCAGTGCATTTTATAACATGTAAGGGGCATTGTTAGGCACCCCTTAGCTGTTATAAAATGCACTGTAACCCCACTGCTTCGCGGGGTTTATTGCGTTTATAAAACGGTTACTTCATATGCATAGCAGGGTTTCACAAAATGAAACACAAATAAGTTGTAATTATATAAGTACAAATATTACTCTTCCGCCAAAAACAAAGTAGTTCCTCAGAATCAAGTGTGGCTGAAACAGAGCGTAGTTCACAAACAACACAGACGCAGCAAAGACACAATGAAAATATGATTTAAGACTGTGGTGTTTATTTTCATAAATCAACATTCATCTAATTTATACATGAACATTTATATCGTGCAACTGTTGAAGTGATGATCAAATATGCGTGGAAGCATGCTTAACTTTAACTCTTTCCCCGTCAGCGTTTTTTTTTTTTAAGTTGCCACCCAGTTTTAGTTTAATGCCTTACAGAAAAATTATCTTCTTTAAATAAACATAAAATATTAAATGAAAGAACATACGCTCCGCTTTAAAAAAAAGTTTCATCCTACCTTCATTTGTTGTCTTATCATCACCTCTCAAATTTTCAGCTAAAAGTGAGATAATTCCATTTTTGTGAAGAACTTTAGTAAGAGATCAGATTCAGAGCCATGAACAGTACTACACGGTGTTTTCAGTGTTGAGTGAATGCATCAGTGTTTAAGTTGGGTAATATCGCCATCTAGTGGATAATAGTGGACGTATGAATTTGAGGTAGAAACTCCTCAGAGAATGTTTTCTCTTTATTGATTAGATGACTCAATAATATTTATTGACATTTATCTGGATATCACCATTAATTTTGCAATTGTAGAAAAATATAAAATACGATTAAAGACTGTGGTGTTTATTTTCATAAATCAGTACGCACCAACAGTGGCGCAGTGATACTTATGTAATGCGGTCTGAACCGTGGGGTTACCGGGGTATTTTATCACGGCTAAGAACGCGTTTCAAACCAATCAGAATAAAGAGACCAGAACGGGCCATTTTATAAAATGTATTATAACGTGTTTAAAGGGACACTCCACGTTTTTTGAAAATATGCTCATTTTCCAGCTCTCCTAGAGTTAAACATTTTACTTTTACCGTTTTGGAATCCATTCCGCTGATATTCCGCAGCAGCCAAAAATAGTCCCCTTAGTAACTTTCAATAGCAGGGGACTATTTTCGGGCAGTGCGTAATATCACTACGCCTGCTGCAGCCATGTTACATCAGCAAAGTCCTTGATTATTACGCCAGAATGAGAGTATAGTTCCTAGCCATATCTGCAGGGGCGGAGCCAGACATTGTAGACATTGGGGGCTTAACCCAAATCTAGGGTTTTCAAAGCATGGTCCCCTGCTGATATTTGTTCTCTATTACGGCAGCTTTATAAACTATTTTTTAAGTGTTCTCTGTATTATCATTCTGAAACTGTAACATAACAAATTTTGACATTCACACTTTATCTTCTCTTATCCAAAAATAGGCAAAATATGTTTGCTGTAGGCTAATCCAGTAACTGAAGCTACATAAGAAAGAATAACAATTTTGACTTCACTAGCAGAACAATTTCTCACCTGCTCTCTCTCTCTCTCTCTCTCTCTCTCTCTCTCTCTCTCTCTTTCCACTCTCCTCTACCTCTTTACACTGACAATTATCACACATCATAGGCATATTTTTAATGTAAGAGATTAGGGATTCACATTTTATAACAGTCTATCAATGTATTTCTGAGGTGAAATCATTGCCAATTTCAGTGAAATGCATATGAAACATAAGCTGCCTAAGTAAAGTATATAGTTTCTCACCTTCTTACTTCTGATGTCTTTTTTTTTAAATTTTAATTCACTGTGATTAAATGTACTTTAAATATAACGTTACCAATGACAGTGTGCAGCAGAACAGGCAGACTAGATCAGAGCGCTAACAGTAGCCGTTAGCCATGCAGATAATATATAAGTTGACGCTATTTAACAGTATTTACATCACATAACTATTAATATACACTTTAACGGTAATAACGAAGGCACTGTAATAATAAAGACACAAATGCGTTTACTGTGGGGAGATTCTGCATATAAATTTGCCTTCAACTTCAATCTCTCATTCGTTTTCCCTGGAGTGGGGGACCGGAGAGTTTAAACCTGAATGCCGCCACCTAGCGTACTGGATGAATTCATTTTACAGATCTGAAAAGATTTGGGGCTTTTAACAAAACATTAGGGTCTTGAGCCCCAGAAGCCACCCCCTCGCTCCGCCCCTGCATATCTGCCTAGAATATCACAACTTTTAATTTTCTGTCGGTCTTAGTACACGATGTAACTACAGAAGAGTCAAGTTTTACATAGGAAAAATATCAAAACTCTTTGGTTATTTTTTAGCACGATGCTAATGGTCTAATCAGATTCAAAAGCTTAAAGTGGTACCGCCAGATCCGGAGATCGGCTGAATGGATTCCAAAACGGTAAAAATCAAATGTTTAACTCTAGAGGAGCTGGAAAATTAGCATATTTTTTTAAAAAGTGGAGTGTCCCTTTAAAATTGCCACTTCCTAGATGTGAGCAGAAATGTGGCGTTTGTGGGTGTGTCCTTTAAATGCAAATGAGCTGATCTCTACACTAAATGGCAGTGTCGTGGTTGGATAGTGCAGATTAAGGGGCAGTATTATCCCCTTCTGACATCACAAGGGGAGACAAATTTCAATGACCTTTTTTCACATGCTTGCAGAGACTGGTTTACCAAACTAAGTTACTGGGTTGATCTTATTCACATTTTCAAGATTGATATACAAGCACTGGATACCAAATTATAGCACTTAAACATGGAAAAAGTCAGATGATATGTCCCCTTTAAGTTTTTTCTATATTTAAAACATGAAAATTATATAACCATCATACATGTTGAGTATCACTCTCTGTCTCACCAGTATTTGTGGTATCCGTTTCAACTTTGACTTTCACATAACTTTTCGAAGTATTCAAGTGATGTAGTTATTGATATGAAAGTTTGCAAAAGTTTGATATTTTCAGTATTTCTTGCTGTCCTAGTCTCAGACTAATGTAAAATGCCTAGTACTTTTAATTGTAAACTGGACTGAGTATTTGTTTGGAACTATTTTCATTGCCAAACTGTTCATTGCATTTAAAGCGCATTATCACATTAATGATGTTAACATAAATAAGACAACACACCATCAATGAAATTACATCCCTGTGTTTGTGGTCTTGAAATAAAATCCAGAGTCCTTTTAGTCTAAGACCAAGAATAAATGCGGTTCAGACAACCCTGCTAAAAAACCAAGACACCATCACAGAAATTCTATTGGTTTTATTGGGAATTTTATTGGTTCTAATGGAATATGGCCCAAAACACACTTCAGTGTAGTGGTTTTAATGGTAAAAGCTAATGGTTCCTATTGGTATTTTAATGGAAACCATTAGAATTTTCTGTAATGGTTTTATTGTTTTTTTTTCTGCAGGGTAGGACAAGAATAATAGACCGGTCACAAGACTGAGACCAAATTTGAGCAATACAGCACCGTGCCTAATGCTTAAAAGATAAGCTATTTCAAAAGTTGAAAAAGTCATGGTACTTGGATTCCAAGTCAATCTTTAATCTTTATAAAACAAAACAAACGTTCATAACATTCAAATGCAATGAAAATGAACCCCTGAAATGTCATTTTATGAATAAGATCAAATGCAGTTTAACATCCATACATGTTTCAATGGAAGATATGGACTGATTCCAGCAGTTAATAGATGCATACAAATATATGCAAATGAAGGGAATGGTGAGGATTCAATTTTTTGTGAGCAGGCAAACAATCCCTCTGGAAACTATGGTAAGTTAATGCATGAGGCCCCAGACCTCAATCCAAATGAGCACCTGTGAGCACAATAATTCTCCACCAGATGAAGCTTAGACACTTTGTGAGATGTTTTCATCTGTATATCAAGCTGGAAAACATTATGTTTACAGATATGACCCTGACTGCAGTATGCAAATGCTGTCAGTATGTTCAGTATTATTTAAAAACCGGTATGAGGTCGACCCCTGCTGGTAGATGCTGTAACTACAGTTTTATGCAAGCATATAATAATTTTAAATGCATCCCTGCTAAAAATCATCACAGAAATTATGTTGGTTTTATTGGGAATTTTATTGGTTTTAATGGAATATGGCCTAAAACACATTACAGTGGAGTGGTTTTAATGGTAAAAGCTAATGGTTCCTATTGGTATTTTAATGGAAACCATTAGAAGAGACTTAACTATGTGGATGCTAGAATTACAATAATGATAAATAAGGATTAAAAATCCCAGTACTTGCACTAGGCTTCTCTAAACTGAACAAACTAAACACCACGACTAAAAGCTAATACAGGACTTCTCATACACTTGAGGTAATTTTAACGGCAAAAGTTTTAAACAAAAAACATATGTAGGCCTGTCTTGAGTTTCTTGTCTTATGTGGTCCTATGAAAATAAAATTGAAAACATTGTATGTCACCGTAAAATATTTCAGTTCAAGGATCTATTTCTCTCTCTCTTTCGCTCTTGTCATTAGCGGAAATGTGAAAATTAAGAACTAGCGCCATCTGCCGTGTAGAGTTGTCATAGCGCCAGACACTGACGTCTTGTTTTCTCGTTTGGAGAGATCAGTATGATGATGCCTGTACCTAGACGTTATGCAGTCTTCCCACGAGTCCTTGAAATCCTTGAAAGTTTGTGAATGTGAGGAAAAAAATCCAGGCCCTGGGAAGTTTTTGAAAACATATACATAGATACAGGTCATTGAAAGTGATGAAAGTTTCCTGGAAAAAAAATAAATTTTATTCTCTGTGTAGTGTAGGATAAAATCATAAAAATTATTTTTAAGCACACGTGCTAAACTGTTCGCTTTAAATGTTTATATCTTCTGTATGCGAATGTTGATTCATACCAAAATGCTTTTTTGCATAGTTGTGTTTGACACATAAAAGGGAACGAGACGCTCTGTCTCCCTTGCCATACTTTGCGTCCCTGTAACGCCGTCTTTGGCAATATTTAAGATAGCGATATGCTTCCTGGTTCTCACATCACCCTGTTTTTGTCGTTAAGCCTCACCATTGGTTGAATGATATACACATTCAGACGCACTTACCACTGGAGGCATCCCCACAGTGTCACCGCAGTGACGCAGCACAAGTTCCCTCGAAAGAGAACACAATGTATCAATGTATCTTAAAAGGTAACACAATGTAACCTTGCTCTCACTTGAAATGTGTCCCAACATTTAGTCCTTGAATTTGAGTGTACTGGACCTAAAAACTCCTTGAAAGGTCCTTGAATTTGAAGTTAACTAAGGTGTGGGAACCCTTATGTCTTATTAAACTTCACCATTAAAAAACACTAACTCTAGGTCTCTGATACTTTTCTCTGTAGTTTATAATGCAATGATCATACTGTATGTGCACGTGATACATTATTTTCAGTGTATTTATTTGCATTCATATATGATTCATTGTCTGTTTTGCTCAATAATGAATGTTATCCTCAAACAAGAGGCATCACAGACACTGTAAACTTAACAGAAGTATAGTTATTGCAAAATACTGGTTGTGTTTAAAAGGCCATGGGTTGAAAATTGAATAGCATTGCAAACATACAGTGTTTCTTATATTCTTGTAAAAATAAGAACAATAAGCATTTTACAAACACAGGTGAACTGTAATGATAAAACCCCTCAAACAAATGCTTAGTCGACAAAAACAAGCTCACACATAGCCTACAATCATCACGCACAAGCTATACATACAGTACATACATAACCACAAACTCACACACACTAATAAATAAATCTCTGAAAACTTGTGAAAAACATTTGAAGCCCTGGTCCACATCTTGTAGAAAACAAACTGAAAATTGTAATCAGATGAAAAGTGAAAATCCTATACCTAAATCAATGTTTCTAAACCCCTCCCACAACCCAAACCCCACCCACATCCAGCTGCTTTTGACACCGGGACCATTGCCTCAGCACGAAAAATATCTGCAGCTTAGTCGATATCTGTGTCACACCCACCCCATGTTCAATGCTGTGTCTTATATTATGTTATAAAGTGTTGGTTGTGGTCCAGTGAGGTAGAGCCAGATTTCGATTTACAGGTTTTAACGGGTTCATAGGGATTGAGTCGTCAGCTCAATGGGCTCCCCACGGTTCTCCCGCTGGTTTTCGGCCTCTGGTGCTCGGCTGCCTTTAAGTGCGGCTATCCGCTCAGAGAAACCCCTCATACGGGGGAACAGAATGAAATCATAAAAAATGGCACCCATTGCACCACCGATCATGGGACCCACCCAGTACACCTGTCATGAAAGGTCATATTAACATTATTATTATTATTATTATTAATTATTAATATATAGGGTGATTTGTTTCATACCCAATGGTTATTGAAGTTCCTCATGAGAACAGCCGGAGCAAAAGACCGAGCTGGGTTCATACCGGCTCCAGTGTAATACATCTGGTTTAAAGACAAGCAACATCATAAAATAAGGCGTGCATTATACAAATACTTTTGATAAACATGCTGAAGTGTTTCTATGATCTCTCTCACCCCCATCAGGTGGCCCATGGTGATAGAAAAGCCAATAGATAGAGCAGCCGATCCCAGACGTCCATTTCTTCTCTCATCTGTGACGGCAAAAACGCAGATCACCAGCTGCATGGTGAGAAACACCTCCACTGTGGTCGCCATGCCCAAACTCATGCCTGGTTGCAACTGTAGGAAGTAAAACATTCATAAAGTACAGATGTAATCATTTCTAATTTGCATGATTTAACCCCTTGAATAATAGTATTTTTAATCTGGTGGCAACTCTTACTTACTGTATTAGGTGCGAATGTTCCTCTGATGCTGTTAGGTGTGACTCCATAAAGGGCCGCGGCACCTGCCAGGGCCCCCAGACACTGAGCGCAGATGTAGAAGACCGCACGGAAGAAAGACATCTGAGAGCCGACCAAGTAGGCGAAGGTGACGGCCGGGTTGATGTGTCCTCCGCTGATGTGACCGATGGATTGGATCAATGTGGCAGCTGCAAAGCCAAAGCAGAGGGCGGTGTGGAAGACCTGGTACGGCCCGGAAGTCCAGCGTAGCGCCGCTCCCATCCCGAAGAAGACGAAAAACATGGTGCCAAAAAACTCGGCAAACACGGCCCGCCAAAACATCATAGAGCGAAACTCCCACATCATTATTTAGGAAATGCAACTACTGTAAGATAGTTCAAATTGGAGGAGTGGCTATTTTTGGGACAAAAGTGAGCTTCGCTTAAGTTTGTTTTTTATTTTAACTATAAAGCAAAGTATGCCACAAAAAAGTCAAGGCTAAAAAAAAATTAAAAAAAAAATCCAGTTGTAGATCTTGCCGTGAATGCTAAGGCCGTGAAGGAACCTGCATGTAAACACACACACATGCAGCCATGCACAAATCTGCTAAACTGCTAAACACGAGTCATGTGTGTGCACGCATAGAAAACATGGAAGGTTTAGTCAGAGAGACCTGAACAACAATGCTAAAATCTACAGGACTACAGAGGTTAGAGAAAATATCCTGCCCACAGCATGTAGAGCTGGTCTGACTGACCACAAAGGGGCTGTAGGTGGCATTTATAATGGATTTGGGCTCAATGTGACGACATAATCCCCCCTAAAGGCAGAGGCTATGGGACCATCAGATTTCAACCACATACACTCACAGGCATAGAGTAAAGATTGATGCCAAACATCTTAAACTTCAAGATTTTAGCTGATTATATGGGCACACAAAACAGCAAAGACTTATTAAATGCTCATCAATCAAAAAATGAAGTCTTATTTAAAGAGATTGTATTCTGTTGAACACAAAACAAAATATTTTGATACATGTTGGTAGGTACACAGCTGATGACTTTCAACTTGTTGTTTGCCCTGTAGGGTCATACAAAATTAAAGTAGGCAACTTTTCCTCCTGCCATTTAAATTTTAAAGGGGACATGTCATGACAATCTGACTTTTTCCATGTTTAAGTGTTATAATTGGGTCCCCAGTGCTTCTATCAACCTAGAAAATGTAAAAAAATAACAACCCAGTTAGTTTTGGTAAACCATTCTCCGCAAGCATGTGAAAAAATAGGAAATTGAAATTTGGCTTCCCTTGTGATGTCAGAAGTATAATACCGCCCCTTAATCTGCATTATCCAACCACAACAATGCCTTTTAGTGCAGAGATCAGCTCATTTGCATTTTAAAGGACACCCAAAACTTTTTTGCTAAAAAGTGGCAATTTTTACATGTTATAATAAATGATCTATACATACTTCACATACGTACTCTGGGGACACCAAAGATTTATTTGACATCTTAAGAAAGTCTTGTGAAATGTCCCTTTAAAGTATCCTGTGTGAAATATAACCTTATTTATAAACTCGTGCGTACATATTTGATCATAGAGTGTGTATACGCAAAAATTCACAGCAATGGTCATATTTATAAAAACTGTCGGGTCAGGCGTACACACTTTTGCTACCATACGACAAAAAATATGTATTTTTAAATATACAAAAAAATAGACAAAAATATATTTTTCACGGATATATTTTGTTGGCCATTTTGTATATTTTTTAAATAAATATATTTTAAGGCATTAAAAATATAGCCCTATATATTCACGTTGCATTGGAAGAAAAACATGGAAACCTGTAAACACAACAGTTTTAATTAGGGTTAGAATTAAATATATTTTAACTTAAAAAATAAACTTTACTTGTATTTACACTGTAAAACATTTCTGTAGAAATTACAGTATTACTGGCAACTAGCTGCCAGTAACTTACTGTAGATTTTACATTTATGTTATTTACTGACAACAGTTTGTTCAAAGTTAAATAAACATGAAACATTTTTAGATTTTATCTTCTACAGTAAGTTACTGGCAACCAGCTGCAAAATTACAGCAAATTTTTTACAGTGTAGCATATATTTAAAATATATTTTTGCAAAGAATCCATTTTTGCCATATGAACTGTAAAATTACAAATGTATTGCTTGCCCTTGAAATACATTTTGAAATATATGTTAAAGGAACAGTATGTAGGATTGTGGCCAAAACTGGTATTGCAATCACAAAACTTGTGGCTAAAACTGGTACTGCAATCACACAACTGGTGGCCAATACACAAAATGACAACATAAACATCAGTTGAGGGCTGCAACTCCACTTTTTAAATGACAATATCCTGGCCAGACAACTGTTATCAGTGAAACAAGTATTTGAAATGAAATGATTTCTTAATGTAACATATCAGGGCCATTTTGTGATTAATTGATATAAATTTCTTACATACTGTTCCTTTAACATATGAAGGTTAAAACTAAATTTCCAAATTCAAAAATAAATCAATTGAACATTACTTTTTAACAAAATGTATATAGCATATATTAAAAATATATTTTTGGCCAGAGGAATCTATTTTTTGCCGTATGGGCTTGTTCAATTGCTGCCAGTTTTTGGAAATAAAAGCCATTCTTGCTGTTCATAAAGGATTTAAATTGATAGGTGCGCTTGTACATGTCAATGACTATAATTAGGCATTTTTTAAAGACATTTTTTCTTAAATTTCAAGATCCTTTCCCATTGCTTATCATCACAGAAAATGATTTCAGTCAAAATAAGTGCCTGCTGCACAATCGTTTAAAGGGTTTATGATAACAGAGACACTTAAGCTCACAAAATACTCGCAAGACACTAACTTAACACTAAACTCTGATCTGGCTAACATGAGTGTTGCTTTTATCATAAACCCCTTGGAAGCGTCTGCAACAGGCATGTATTTTAAAATGACCCGTGATGCACACGGGTTCACATGACGTGCCAAACACATATTTTGATATGACGAGCCACACATGATGGGCTAAATATATGTTTTGACGAACTTTGCATCGTACGCCCTTGAAAAAGAAGGCTTCGGTCGGGTCCTGATCAAACTGTCGGGGCTTATTTCTGCCATAAAAACCTGCTGCCTGTACATTATGCCTTACTTAAACTGTTTGTGAGAAATAATACTATATTTTTTATACTTAATCATTTTCAAATTTCTTTTCTTTGTCTTTCATGTAAAACTGCTATAAAACAATGTAACCTCTGTAAAACCGATTAATTCAACTCAACACTCATAACATGATTGAAACTTGTTTGAAATCTTAACGGTAATGCTTCATTAACTTCTAGAATGAGTCTGAATAATCTGTAATTAATACATTGTTTAATGGAACGTTATAGTAAGCGTTTTTCTGTGTGACTATGGTTTGTTTAGGGCAGAAGTGATTATGTAGAGGTTTGTATTGTGTGAGATAGCCGGAGGCCTCACAGTCTGATAAAGCCTGGAAAAATCCCTCTGTTAGGGAAGCTGACGGTAAATTCGGATTGCTGATGTCATCTGTTTTACACACACACACACACACACACACACACACACACACACACACACACACACACACACACACAAAACTAAATGCTGGCGTGGAAATTCTTCATTGTTTATGTTCATGTGTGTTTTGTAGCTCATGTATTGTTTATGGAGTATGTGGTCATGCATTTATCAAATCTGTAGCACTACTATTCACAAATAAGACATTATGTTTCTTAAAATAAATAGATTTTGTGTTTGTGCCAGATTTTGTGCCACGATTAAATTACATTGTAATATTTTAAAAAATACACCTGTAGCAGAAAACCCATATAATAAGGATTTGGTCCTCTATGGTTAAAGTCAGATGTAATATGAAATCATATGGTGGGGCTCAATGTAATTGTAAGAACAGTTAACATACCGTAGCATTTAATAGAAAATTTTATTAGTGTATTTTGCTGCATTGCTTTACTGGAGGAAATCAAAAAGCTTTGAGTCTGATATTATTTAAGTGCAAGAAAGAACGTTCTCCATCTGAGAGCAAGAAGTTTAACAAAGTTACTGATTTCTTTCTTTGTTACATAAGTAAAAGAGAACAATAACATGTTTTATAAATGTAAGAGACAGTGGTACTATCAGACTAACATTTTCCTCAGACATGCTTGCGTACCGTTACACTTCACAAGCATTTAAACACTTTGAACTAGTTAAATTAGATAAGTTGGATGTGCAGTATGAAATTCATTGTTAAATTATGTGGATAGAACTGGTTGAATAAAACCAATATAGCAAACTAAAGTCATATAAATATACATTTGGCACTTATAACTACTCATGTGTAAGCTGGAGGTTATATACAAATACAGCATTCAAAAAACATTTTTACAGAATATATACAAACATTAGAAAAATTTGATATTTAGACGGATTATTTGTAAAGAATGACTGAAAGTAAACAATTAAAGCAACACTATGTAGTTTCCATGTAAAAAATGACTTACAGCTCCCCCATGTGGTTTAAAAGCGCAACAGTGCCTGGTATCAGACACTCTTCTGCAGGCAGGGGGAGGGGCGGGGCTGTGTTTCCTACCCTCCACCGCCACTTTCAGAGTGTGCTTGTAGCAGCTAGGAGGCTGCTCAGGTTGCAGCAACAGTACAATTTGTCCAGGTAAAAGTTGTTCTATCACTGAAATAATTTTAGAGACATTATTTAAAGGTAATAAAAACTACATAGTGTTGCTTTAAATAAGACATAAACTTAAAAAGCACAAACAACCTGTTTTCAAAAAGTTCTTTGAAAAATTACCTTTTTAAAATAAAATGTATTATCATGCTTTAACTTTTGCTAATATCACTAACACTCTTAAAAATAAAGGTGCTTCACGATGCCAACCATTTTTGCAAAAACAAAAATGTATGAAATACATGATTATACTAAGAACCTGAATGGTTAATTGAGGATCCAAAAATGTTTCTTCTATGCCTGTGGTATCACTGTAAAGAACCGTTTAAGTACCTTTATTTTAGGAGTGCAGAACTGATGAGATGCTAAAGTATATTTTACAATAATAATTTATTAGGCACAAAAACAACGATGGTCTTAATCAGTGGCAGCCAGTGACTTCTCTTCAGAGGGGTGCAAAATCAAATTATGTGTTGGGAGTGTTGTGTGTGGCTCGTCATGTCAAAATATACAGTACAGGCCAAAAGTTTGGACACACTTGACTAAAATGTTAAAGCTGAAGGGTTAAATGGTTAAAATGACTTTTGTAGACAAAAATATACATTTGCCGTACTAAACAGATAAATTTGTGTTATTAGAAAATTAAAATTTTATTTTAAAATATTATTTTTGAAATAGACGACTTACATTGAATATTGAAGAAAAAGCAGTCAATAAGAGCCCAGATTAAATATGAAGTCTTTCTATACTATTTAAAATTCATCCTAAATTGAAAATTTAAGAAGCTTCTTAAAAAAATGACACGCATATGGTTCAACAATTTTTAGGCAAAGGGTGACTGCACATAATAAAATATAACAAAGTTTTGGTTTATTTTGGATGCTTTTAGTCACCAACATAATTTCCAAATGTTATGCCATAGTTTGGACGAGTTTATTATTATTATGTTATATGGAATAATGTATAAATAAAGAACGAGTGAGTGTGTCCAAACTTTTGGTCTGTACTGTATGTTCGTTGCATCATGTGAACCACGTCCATGATGTGTCTTGTCAAAATATGTGCCTGCTGCACACAAGCTTTGCATCGTGCGCTCTTGATTAAGAAGACACCGGCCGCCTCATACACAACATACAGTAATATAACTAAAATAAAAATCATAACTAAACAGCAGTATTTAAGTCAATATTTCATAACAATAAATAAATAAATAAATAAATAAATAAATAAATAAATAAATAAATAAATAAATAAATAAATAAATAAAACATGTTGCAGTGCATGAATCTGTAAATCATTTTTGATGATGATGTCTTAACACTACAAATTACAAAGTTTTTATGTCCCAGTTGCTATTCTTTGACCAAACTAAATAATTCAAAATTTTCAGGCGCAAGGGCTCATGGTTATTCCTCGCAGGAGTTTGTACTGATAATTTTAAGTTAATTGCACTTAAATTTTAAGTTTATGGGTTTTGTAAGTTTTTTAATTAAATTAACTAAAATTGTTTAGATGCAAAATATTAAGTAATGTTTTGTCATGATTACTTGACTTTTAAAGTAGAAAGAAGATTAGGTCTTTGGAGATGTCTTTTTATAAAAGTATTTATAGGTGTTTGATTACCTCAGGTCTCTTGGCTATAAAGTTATGTGGGTTTGTTACACTAACTCACCAGTTGACGAGTTAAAAACTATAATACTCGGTTGAAAATTATGCATCATTTTTAGAGTGTATATAAATTAGACGGTTTACTTTTAAGTAACCTTTAAGTTAGTCATCGTAAAAGCCCAACTCTAGAACTGCACGGTCAAAAATAAACAGTTTAAAATAACAATTTCAGTGTAAATTACACAAAATGTAAAACATGTAACAAGGTAATATGATTACTTTAAAAATGCCCCATAAGTTTTCATTACTTTTTAACCGTTATTATTAATGTAATTCCAACAGGAATTCATCTTTCAGATGGAGAGGTTTGGTCTTGTGTGGTTCGAAGGCCTAATCTCAAACTAATTGGTGGAAAACTATACAAACACTCTGTGCTTGTTGAACTCTCTTGAGCTTTAGTTTAGCTGTGCTCAAGTTTGTTGCTTTGTTTGTTTCTCATGGCGCTCTGTGTGACAGTGGAGAGAGAAGATCGAGATACGCTGGCTGTCTCCACAATGTCAATGTCTTTACAGGTAAGACAAGCAACTAACTTCTGTCTGGATGCACTGTGGGCAAAGATGAACTCATGAGACATCCCAGCCAAGACTGCACCTGATATTGGCCCAATCCAGTAGACCTAAAACATAAATCAGTATTAAAGATTTAAAGGTCACGTTCTTTCTGATCCCATTTTTTAAACCCTAGTTAATGTTGCTATAATAATACCTGTGAAATGATAAAGCTCAAAGTTCACTGACAGGCGATATATTTTCTTTATTAAAATTCGCCTTTAAAGCCTAGCGAACGACTGGTTTGGACTACAGTCCTCTACTTCCTGCTTTAAATACGTCAGTAGAACGGTTTTCTGACTAAACTCCGCCATAGGAATACGTCAGTCACCAGCTAAGCTAACGGCAAGCTAAGCTGCTATCGAATCACAACACACTAAACAAGCTACACAATCAAAACTCGTTACGTTTTCTGAAGGAGGGACTTCATAGAACAAGGAAGACATCAGCCTGTTTTGAGGACAGTGAAAACAGCGCTATACAGATAAGTAAATTGTGCGAAAAATACCGCGTTTTTTACACGTAAAAACATGAACACATGCTATATTGCGCACTGTAAACACCATATCCAAAGTATCCAAAGTGACTTACAACTTAAAAAAAGTTTAGTTAAACTAAAGTGAACTTTTAAGTAAAAAAAATAAAAATTTTACCAATTGAAGTATTATTTAGTTGATTCAACTTTACACTTTTTACAGTGTACTGTAGTCAGCAGAACTAGTAAAAAGTGCTAACTTACCCAGTGGTGCTCCCAGTAACCAAGTATTATAGCTGGACCAAGGGATCGTGCCGGGTTCAAGCTAGCACCAGAAAATCTGCCCTAAACACACACACAGAGATCAAATCAATCAATCAATTGTATATTAATTTACAGTTAAACATGCAAAGGGTGGACGCATTTTTTTTTAATTGCATTTTCTCCAAATGCATATATTATTAGTTGTATATAATAATGTTGTTCACTAAACATGCATGGATAAACAACACTTGCACAAATGAAAGTTATTTTGACTTAAAGAAGTTTAACAAGTTAAAGGGGCAGTTTTCCGGACAGGTCTTATCCTAGTCCCGGACTAAACTGCATGTTTGAGCTGACCTTAATTCAAAAACCTCTTACACTGACATATCTTAACATGAAAATGTCCCACTAAGGCCTAGTCCTGGATTTATCTAAACCCTGTCCGGGAAACTGACCCATTGTCATAGTCTGGCTGCCCTATAAAACAGACATAATAAAAATACTCATACACACATATTTGTGCAAACTTACAGCAATGAAGATTGCAGTGCTTACAGCGAACCCAATGCCCAAGTTTCCCGGTTCAGTGCTTTCCCTCCTGCGTTGATCTTCTACGGAGAATACAGTAAAACCCAACAGAAATGTGGCGAGCATCTCCATGCCAAGCGCTTGACCTGCATTCATGTCCACTGGAACCTAAAGAGTCATTCAAATTAAATCAGGACCGATGTCATGATTATGCAATGGGAAACGTGAGTGTTAAAACATCATAAATAATCTAATAATAATCTAAAAACATTCATTTTTCAAATCAAAATAATCAAATAACAGCACTGTTGACTAAGCAGAAGTAATATGTAATAACATTTATGCTAAAAGTATAGTTTTAAAAAACACACGTCATTTATTTACTGTATGAATTACCCACAAACCTGCTTTCATACATATAAACATATGTAACTCTGGACCATAAAAACACGTCATAGGTTGCACGGGTATATTTGTAGCCATAGCCAAGAGTACATTGTATGAGTCAAAATTATGCAAAAAAATCATCAAGTAACAATCATGTTTCATAAAGATATTTTGTATATTTCCTTCCGTAAATATATCAAAACTTGATTTATCTTTAGTAATTTGTGTTGCTAATGACTTCATTTTGACAACTTTAAATGCGATTTCCTCAATATTTAGATTTTTTGCACCCTCAAATTCCAGATTTTCAGTTGCATCTTGGCTAAATATTGTCCTATCCTAACAAACCATACATCAATAAAAAGCTTATTTATACATTTACCCTTATGACTGGTTTTGTGATCCAGGGTTACATATAGCATTCACAACAATGTCATAAAGAACTATTTTTGGTTCACCAAAGAATTTGGTCAAAGGTTCTTATTTAAAAATAAAGGGAAATTTCTTGCTTTACTTTTTTCAGAAAAGTAATTGAATTACAGTAGTTAGTTTATTAGTAATTTATTAAACCTAACACTGCTTATATAATTAAAACACATAAGAAGTTACACTATGTGTTCTTGATTATAGTATTGTTCAGCTGGATTAATGACTTCACGGTAGCACTTTATTTTACAGTACGTGTACTTACCTTATATATGGTAAATAAGTTGTACTTACCAACAAATGTGTGGTACTTACTTTTAGGTATCTACGTGGTAATTAATTGGTATCATTACTGTACTTACCAGTGGTACATACTTGGTAATTATTATGTAACTCTAGATAAGTACTGGGTAATATCAGATACATACTTATAGTGTAGGTATACTGTAACTAACAAGAAACATTACTGTACTTACAAATAAATGTACAATAGTAGTATTTAGTATTTACAGGCAAGTTAGGGTAAATGACAGGTATTTAGTGTACATATATGATAACTAATATCAAACACTACTGCACTTGTCACACGGTGACGATCTTTTCAGGGGCGGAACCGAAGTTAGGAAAGTTTGGTAGCGCCGCGAGAGGAAAAATCAGCGAATTGAATGCAGGTGTGTCTAGTTAACAGGAGCGGCTGATGATTGGAGGATACGCTGAGCAGGGCAGTATTTAGGAACAGCTAAAATCACAGTTTGTGTTCAGTTGGTGTGTAGTGTTGAGGTGCTGTTGTTGTACTCGTCCGGTGCATTTGTCGTGGGCTGTTTATCTCTCTCAGGCTGAAGCTGGCGTGGCTATGTGGACATCGTGAACCTTAAGAGTTGAAGAACGAATGGAGAGTGCTGGAAACTGAAACACAACAACGAAGAGAAAACGGAGTTAGTGTGAGTGTATACATGCATGGAAGTTATTGTGATGAAGGAAATTGTTGCGTGACCCTGTTGGGGGAAGAGACGCCCGTTTGTGCGGCTGGAGCCGATTGCCTGTGTGAACCAAAACGGAGGATATTAGAACAGAGTTTACAGCATTCGTGAGTATAAACATTGAGTTTGAGGACACACTTCATACTAACCTGTCTTTATAGCAAAGATCTCCAGGGAAACGGAGAACGGCCCTACCCCTAAGCAAGCGTGGTGGGTGAGCCGAAGGAACGTTCAGCTGGGGCGACTCATAGCGACCCATCCACAGACTGGGCCGTGTTAATCATCGCCGAGCAAACCCCAGCGGAGTGGAGGAAGGCGGGTGTCCTAAGTGTACACTTGAGTGCGGTGGGTGAGTCTTTGTGCTGTGGAAATTTCACTTTGACGTAGTGCTGTGTATTGCTGTGTATTGCTGTGTATCTTGTCAGAAAAAACCCCGCCTTCATACACCTCGTCGAGGGAGAGTAAAGAGGCTGCCGATCCCAGGGTTACCATTCAGATATGCTGTGAGCACGCTCCGGGCGTATGGTAACAGTGTGGTGTCCAGAACGGCTCTTTCCTTGACGTCCGGGTGGATTAAGGAGTGGCGGTGAAGATCTGGAGTACTAACGGTTGTGTGAGTACGACCAAGAGTTACTGTTGTCGATACCTTCATCTGTATAATACTTACCGTTGCAGAGAGAGAGGTGTAGCAAATCCCGTCTGTCCCAAGGTCTCTCCAAAGGGGCGCCCCTGTCCGGTGTTCAATCGCCTAGCAAGTGGCGAGGAGAGGGCAGCGCTCGGCCCGGTGAGACAGTACGACGTTTTCCCCTCTGTAACCACCGAAATCGTCGAGAGGGTCCGCCCCCGACGCCACATTGGAACCGTCTAACCCCATCTGGCATATCGAGGAGATCAGTTGTCGTAAGTCCGCCACCCTTTCAACCGAAATAAAAATATCCAGAAATCTGATTGTTAGGAACCAAGAACGTGCTGTGCAGAAATAGAACGAGCGGAGTGTCACGAGAAGGACTTCGTCTGTCCCGTACTTACTGTACGTTGTCCCCAGTGGAGAGGTGAGAATAAGCCGGTCTCGAATAATTGTGTCTTTGTGTCCCAGCCGCCGCCTGTGGAGAGAGAGAGAGAGAGAGAGAGAGTGAACGACACGAGGAGAAACTGTGTTCATCAACGTACTTACTGTACGTTGTATCTAGCGGAGAGGTGAGTGTAAACCAGTCCCGAATAACTGTGTCTTTGTGTCCCAGCCGCCGCCTGTAGAGAGAGAGAGAGAGAGTGAACGACACGAGGAGAAACTGTGTTCATCCCGTACTTACTGTACGTTGTATCCAGCGGAGAGGTGAGAGAAAACCAGTCCCGAATAACTGTGTCTTTGTGTCCCAGCCGCCGCCTGTAGAGAGAGAGAGAGAGAGAGTGAAAGACACGAGGAGAAACTGTGTTCATCCCGTACTTACTGTACGTTGTATCCAGCGGAGAGGTGAGAGTAAACCAGTCCCGAATAACTGTGTCTTTGTGTCCCAGCCGCCGCCTGTAGAGAGAGAGAGAGAGAGAGAGAGAGAGAACGACACGGGGAGAAACTGTGTTCATGCCGTACTTACTGTACGTGGTCCCCAGTGAAGAGGTGAGAGCAAACCAGTCCCGAATAACTGTGTCTTTGTGTCCCAGCCGCTGCCTGTAGAGAGAGAGAGAGAGAGAGTGAACGACACGGGGAGAAACTGTGTTCATGCCGTACTTACTGTACGTGGTCCCCAGTGAAGAGGTGAGAGCAACCAGTCCTGAATAACTGTGTCTTTGTGTCCCAGCCTGTAGTCTGCGGAGAGAGGAAGAGAGAATCGCAACCTGTGGAGAGAAGAAAAGAGAAGGAAAAGGAAAGAACCCTATACTTACCCGACCTCGTTCCAAGCGAAGAGTCACTAGCTGGGGAAGGAAGGAAGCGGAGGAAGCAGCGAGTGGAAGCCTTACCTGTACTGCACCCACCACACGTTGCGTCCAGCTGAGCGGAGGTGAGAGGAAGTCCCTCGCAGTTGAGAATAACCGATTCCCTGTGTTTCTGCAGCAGCCTGTAGGAAAGGAGAGAAAAGATACACACGTGAGACAAAGGAACGTTGTTGCAACCATCCCCCAGAGCACGTACGGAGGAAATCCAGCAAGGAAGGAAAGGTACGCAATAAGGACGCATCAGGCCTAAACACTCATCTTGTTTTATTCTGCCTCCAGGAGGAAGAGGAGGGCGCCACAGGTAGTCAAGACTAGGCAGGAGCCCGAGTCTCACACCCCCTGTCTGCAGTGCTCTGGACCCCTGTTGTCCCCCCCCTTCCTTCTTGTTACTCTTCCTGGCCGCGGCCTACCTAGAGGGCAGAGCCAAGAGTATTAGTTTTAATTGCCCCCTTTCCCAAGTTCATTTTAAATATTTAAATAATAAAGTTATTGTTTTATACTTACGTGCACTCGTGTTGTCTGGTCATTGGGTTGGCTTTGGGGACCTCCTCGAGGTGGAAGTTAAAAGGGGCGTGGCTTTAGCCTATCAGTAGCCAGCCCCGACGTGTGACATACTTACAAATTGTATATACATGATAAGTGTGTGGTACCTGTAGGCCAGTATAAGTTAATGACCGGCATATATGGTGTATGTATACTGTAACTAACGAGAAACACCAGTGTACCCACAAATTGTATATACACGATAAGTGTGTGGTACCTGCAGGCAAGTGTAAGTTATACTTATACCATTGTATATGATAACTAAGAACAAACATTACTGATGCGCCATTTTGGTACTCAGTATCTTTGTCCTTTCAAATCAAATAACCGTATACATTAACTACTGGGTACATTCACTAGTTTGCATGGTAACTGCATGGAAACAGGACTGTTGCTTTTTACACAGTTATTATATAGGACCTACCACCTAGGATATAGCATCATATACATGTCACTGTGAGACAAACCCAACCATTGACTATCATATGCATTAAATACTGGGTACATTCACTAGTTTGTGCATGGTAACTGCATGGAAACAGGACTGTAAAATAAAGTGTTGCTTTTTACACAGTTATTATATAGGACCTACCACCTATATAGCATCATGTCAGTGTGAGGCAAACCCAACCATTGACTATCATATGCATTAACTACTGGGTACATTCACTAGTACACACTTATTGTGTATATAATTTGTAAGTACAGCAGTGTTTGATATTAGTTATCGTATATGTACACTATAAATACCTTTCATTTACCCTAACTTGCATGTAAATACTAAATGCTTATATTGTACATTCATTTGTAAGTACAGTAATGTTTCTCGTTAGCTACAGTATACCTACACTATAAGTATGTATCTGTTATTACCCAGTACTTATCTAGAGATACATAATAACTACCAAGTATGTAAGACTAGTAAGTACAGTAATGGTACCAATTAATTACCATGTAGATATCTAAAAGTAAGTACCACACATTTGTCAGTAAGTACAACTTATTTACCATATATGTACAAGATAAGTACACGTACTGTAAAATAAAGTGCTACCGACTTCACTTTGAAGGTCCTCTTCCTGTCGTTCCAATTCAGTGTCCTGCACTGTAAAAAGTTATTTGCTGCCTTCAATTTAGAAGTAATTTCAACTTACTATTATTTATCTTGACTAGAGATGAGTTGTTATAACTTATAGTCAGGAATATTAAATATAGTCAGGAAAAGTCAACTTCATTTTACAAGTTGTAGCAACTCATCTCTTGTCAAGATAATAGTAATAGTAAGTTGAAATGACTTGTAAATCTGAGTTAATTCAACAAATAAATTTAAGGCAGCAAGATGTTTTTACAGTGTGTGGGCCAACTGAATTTTAATCTAACTAAATTAAATGGAGTCAATTTTTAATATCTAAATACAGTGGCAAAAGTATGTGAACCCCTAGGAATAAACTGTTTTTCTACAGTGATTTGCTATAAAATATGATCTGATCCTCATGTAGGTCACAACAATAGACGAACACAATGTGTATAAGCTGACAACACACAAATAATTGTAGTTTCTTGTGTCTTATTTAAAAAAAAACATCCATTAAACATTCACAGTGCTGGAGGAAAATGTAAGTGAACCCTTTGATTTAAAAGCTTGCTGAACCTTTTTTGGAAGCAATTATTTCAAGCAAGCACTTTCAGTAATTCTGAATCAGACCTGCGCATCGTTCAGAAGCAATTTTTGCTCATTCCTCTTTACGAAACTTCTTCAACTCAGATATATTTGTAGGTTGTCTGGTGTGAACCGCTCTCTTGAGGTCTTTTCTGTGAGGTTAAAGGGATACTTCACCGATTTAGCATTCAGCTTTGTATCTGTAGAAACCCGGCAGTATTACTGAATGACCATGTTTCCCTCCCTCATTTCCCCCTGAGAGGAGAGATATCTGCATTTTGGTTCTGCAAAAAAGTCCTCCGATGATGTAATATGACGATTTTTGCATCATCGGAGGACTTTTTTGCAGAACCAAAATGCAGATATCTCTCCTCTCAGGGGGAAATGATGGAGGGAAACATGGTCATTCAGTAATACTGCCGGGTTTCTACAGATACAAAGCTGAATGCTAAATCGGTAAAGTATCCCTTTAAGGTCTGGGCTTTGACTACGCCACTCCAAATGACACATTTTGTTTTTCTTAAGCCAGTCTGGGGCGATTTACTTGGATGCTTAAGGTCATTTTCCTGCTGGATCAACCAACTTCTACTGAGCTTCAGCTGAGCCACTCTGACATTATCCTGTAGGATATTTTGTTAAACTTGGGAATTCGTTTTCCCCTTGATGATGGCAAGTGGTCCAGGCCCTGAGGGAGCAAAGTGTCACCAGGTGACTATGTAGGGCAGGAACAAGAAGTGGTGGAGAAGGGTTCCGCTTGGGTATGGTTTCCACCCGGACCCGATTTTAAAGCACCATTGTACGTCCTGGTCTCCCTGACAACAATAATCATGAGAAATGAGCAACAGGTGTGGCGAATCAGTGGAGCAACCCGCGATTGGAGGAGGGAGTGAAGACAAGCACATAAAAAGGTCCAAGAAGCACAAAGGGAGGAGAGTTGTGTTCGGGCGGGAGTCCCTTTATGCCTTGGGCAAATGTAACCACATGCCCCGTCCCTGGAGGAGCCGAAAGGGCGCCGTTGATCCGCGAATCACCTATGGTGTAAGGAAAGAGTGCGGCTGCCAGAAGAGGCGAAAAGGACGGGGCTGTGGAAATTAAAGGGACACTACACCGGGTGCTTGTGGTGTACTTTGTATACGCTGTGTTGCTGCTTTGCAGACGGACCACGCTGGCTGGATCGTTCTCCTGAGGAAGAGAGAAAGGGGCAGTCAGCTGACGAAGGAATATTGAGGAGTTTCATTTGAGAAAGAGCGGACACAGAGCCATCAAGAGTGCAGACAATAGCAATTGTTGACAACTAAGTGTGAGTAACAGCTGTGGTACTTATCTGTGCAATACTTGTACGAAGAGTTGTTTGGTGTGTTCCTTTGTGTTTTTGAGGTCCCTGGCCCCACTGGAGAGGGAAGCGTGGGCGAGCCGTGGTTTGACCGGAAGCACGGACGAAGCACTTGGTAGGAAGCATCGTTCGCCAGTAAAACAGTGGCCCTGTGGGAAAAAGGAAGCGCAGGTGAGCCAGAGGAGTGATAATCAACACGCCGGGCCTGTGAATAACACACATCTCACTCTCATCGGTGGTCCAGCGATCGCCCAACTATCCTCTCGAGGTCGTCGTAGCCAGGTGGCAAGGGCGATCTAAAAACCACGTGAAGTTGTATAAGAGTGCTGTGGGTGAGTTTCACTGATTGATGGTGTTTACGCTTTACTTGCTGTGTGTATGCTGAGCTTGTAGCGTTCAAACTGCCTAGCCTCCGACGAGTCACGAGACGACGACATCCGTTGTGGCCTGGGTCCTAAGGAGAGCGAGAAAATTGAGCCCTGTGCCCGGGGTGTGTCAACGAGAGCTTCGTTTGTCCATAGAGCAGACAGTGGTGAAACACAGTGAGTATTACCAAGAGTGTACCGTGCGGACTGTGGGTTGTAGCGGTGTGTGTACTGACCTCTCCGACAGAAGCTCGTGGTGAGCGGAGCCCCGACGAAAGTTCGCCCCAACTCGTGACCCCGGTCGTGAAAGAGGGAGGGAGAGTTTGGGAAGCGTTCGGCTCCGTGTCATCGGACCCACTAGCCCCTACGACGCCCGGACAGCATGAGTGGATGGGCGAAGGAATACGGTGCACCAACACTGTAGCGAAAATCCACTGGTTGCAAGCAAAGCTCTGTGTGCATGAAGATCCCCAGTGCTGTGAGTAACGTAACCTGTGAAGTAAACCTGTTCTGTGCTTATAGCAATTACCTACCTGTACAAGTGAAGCTCTGTGTGAGTGAAGATCCCCAGTGCAGCGAGTAACGTAACCTGTGAAGTAAACCTGTTCTGTGCTTATAGCAATTACCTACCTGTACAAGTGAAGCTCTGTGTGAGCGAAGATCCCCAGTGCTGTGAGGAACATAACCTGTGAAGTAAACTGTTCTGTGCTTATACCCAGCCAACATTGCTTTGTGGGGCCAATGTAGGCCCCATATGGGCTTGCAATATGGGCCCCAAGTTGGTTTGTCCGCGGGTTCCATGCTGGCCCCATCTGACTTAGCCCACATTAACCTTCTGTAGAAACTAAAGTCAATGTGGACTAAACCAAAGCCAAGTATGGGTGTGGTTGGGTTGAAGAAGTAATGAAGTTAATTAGATAATAAAGAGATGAATGAAGTGATGATTGACCATTAATGATAAACACCTGCTGTTAATAAACAGAATCACTAAAGAAAGATGAACAAGAAGAGAAAAAAGAGAAAAGACCAGCAGAACCACAACAACTACAAACATTATATAAAAATTATTGGTGGAGCCAATGTAGACAGCAAAATCCCCAGAGTTAAATTAATGCTGCTCAGTGTTTATTAAGGTCCACACAAATGAAATAGTGTGGAGTTAATCTGTGACTATATCTTTTCTTTCACCATCTCTGTTTGATTTTTCTGTTTTTGATCTCTTTGATTTATTTAAAGTCACCATCATGGTGATCATTGTTTGTTTTAGTTGGACTCTTGACTCTTGGGTTTCAGCTTGTTTGTTTTTTTCTGGCTGCTATAACTTTGTGTTTTATATTTGTTATGGCAAAGAAGAGACCAAGTTGCAATTCTGTTATGGTGGTTGAAATATAATGTTGAACATTACCATCTAGAAAATGTTTTTTTTATTAATTTAGTGTTTGCTCATTTAGCAGATCTATCGTTTTCTCTCAGTAATGTGATACTATAGTATGATATCTGGCACTATCAAAGCGGTTTGTCTTTCTGAAGATTTTGAAACAATGTGTACTTAAAAATTAACCATGCTGTAATTTTTTACACACAAATATCAAGTCTCAGAGTATGAATCTCAACAATGGTGACAAAGAAAAATGCCAAAGTGTTCATGATTTTTTCATGCCGCAGTGCATTCTGGGAGTTCTGGATAAGATTTGTAATTTGTTGATACCCAGAATACATTGCAGCATAAAGCTTTTCATTTTATGGTCACCATTATTGAGATCCATACTCTGATTCTTTATGTTTGGGTGTCTAAATTAAACAACAGTTAATTTTGAACTGTACAGTGTTTCAACTTTCTTTAAAATGACAAACTGATATGAGAGTGCCAGATGTCATACTTCAGAATCACATTATTGACATAAAAATATATTTGGTAAACAAACACTCAGTTTTTTACATGACAGTATTAGACACTATATCCTAACCACCACCATAGAATCACACTTGACACTTTCATCTCTTTCGTTGCCATGACAAACATGTTTTAAACACAAAATTTATAGTAACCAGAAAATAATAAATAAGTTAAAAAACAGAGTCAAGAGCCCCACTAAAACAAACACTGATCACAATAAGGGTGACTTTAAATGAAACAGCCAACGTCTAAACCTAAGTTAATAAATAACTCTACAAGTAAGATGTAAAATGCTTCAATGTTACTTTTTTAACACTCTGTAGTGTGGATCTATATAAACACTGAGCAGCATTCATTTAACACTTGGGATTTTGCTGTCTACATTGGCTCCACCAAGAAATGTTTATTTATTTTATTTTTTTGTGGTTGTTGTGGTTCTGCTGGTCTTTTCTCTTTATTATCTTCTCTTTCATCTTTCTTTAGTGATTCTGTTTATTAACAGCAGGTGTTTATCATTAATGATCATTCATCACTTCATTCATCTCTTCATTATCTAATTAACTTCATCACTTCTTCAACCCAACCACACCCATACTTGACTTTGGTTTAGTCCACATTGGCTTCAGTTTCTACAGAAGGTTTATGTGGGCTAAGTCAGATGGGGCCAGCATGGAACCCGCGGACAAACCAACTTGGTGCCCATATTGCAAGCCAATATGGGGCCTACATTGGCCCCACCAAGCAATGTTGGCTGGGTAGCAATTACCTACCTGTTCAAGTGAAGCTCTGGGTGAACGAAGATCCCCAGTGCTGTGAGTGACATAACCTGTGAAGTGAAACTGTCTGTGCTTATAGCAATTACCTACCTGTGCAAGTGAAGGCTCCGTGTGAAGCGAAGGTCCCCAGTCCCTGTCCCAAGTGGCCCTGGAGGCGAGAAGCAGACCCCTTTAGTTTTAAATTGCCCATTCCCCTTTCCCCTTTTCCCCTTTCCTTTTTAAATATTTAATAAAGTTTATTTTAACTGTAGTTTACTCGTCTGTCTGGTCATTGGGGTGGTCTTGGGAACCTCCTCGAGGTGGAAGAATTGAGAGGGGCGTGACCTTTAGCATATTCGGGTCCGCCCCCGGCCGTGACAAAAGCATGCCCAAATCATGATGTTCCCTCCACCATACTTCACGGTTGGGTTGATAAGTTTGTTTCCCGAACAATTCAACTTTTGTTTCATCAGTCCACAAAATATTTTCCCAGTAGCACTAGGGTTTGCCTAGGTGCTCTTTTGCAAACTTCAGGCTTACAGTAATGTTTTTCGAGTGAGCAGGGGCTTCCTCTGTGGTGTTTTGCCATAGACACCATGCCTGTCCAAAGACTTGCGTATGGTAGGCTCATGAACAGAAGTGTGTGTCAGTGGGTTCTTCTTTACTTCATTGAGTATTCTGTGTTGTGCCTCAGGAGTCATCTTGGCTGTGCGCCCACTTCTAGGAAGGGTAGCTACAGTATTAAACTTTCTCCATTTATAGACAATTGGAGACGGTCTTATTGTCGACTGATGGATGTCTAAACATTTTGAGATTGTTTTGTATCCCTTTTCAGCATTATGGAGTGCAACAACTCTTGATCATATATCTTAAGAGAGCTCATTCTTGCGAACATGGTTCATAAGAGAATATTCTTCTTAAGGCACCTTTAAACTAATTTTATTAATTGGACTCCAGTTTGCCAGCTTCTGACACAAATTTGCTTTCATTAAAGTAATTAGTTCATGTGTTTACTTACATTTTTCTCCAGCACTGTGAATGTTTAATGAGTGTTTTCAAAAAAGACACAAGAAACTAGAATTATTTGTGTGTTTTCAGCTTATGCACATTGTGCTTGTCTATTGTTGTGACCTACATGAAGATCAGATCACAATTTATGGCAAATCACTGTAGAAAAACAGTTTATTCCTAGCAGTTCACATAATTTTTCTTGCCACTGTATATTGGCCAACATTAAGATTGTAATAATACACTTCGACCTTGTGATGTTTATTAAGAGTATCGAGAATCAGACCTTGTTAATGAAGTTTTGCGCAATGGATTTCAGAGGCAGGCAGACGTAAAGCAAACCAGTTGCCAGGATTCCACCCAGACACTGAGCAACCAGATAAACCAGAGCCCTGAAGACATCCACCTTCCTTGTTGCCATAAGGGCCACGGTCATTGCAGGATTCACCTAAAAACAACAAAACAGCATGACCTAAACTGACAACATAGTTTCATATAAAGTCAGTGTTGGGTAATATTTAATATGTGTTGTGAGTTAAAGGATTAGTCCATTTTCTTAAAAAAAAATCTAGATAATTTACTCACCCCCATGTCATCCAAAATGTTGATGTCTTTCTTTGTTTAGTCGAGAAGAAATACATTTTTTGAGAAAAACATTCCAGGATTTTTCTCATTAAAATGGACTTTAATGGACCCCAATACTTAACAGTTTTAATGCAGTTTAAAATTGCAGTTTCAAAGGACTCCAACCGATCCCAAACGAGGCATAAGGGTCTTATCTAGCGAAATGACCGCCACTTTTGGCAAGAAAAACAAAAAATATGCACTTTTAAACCACAACTTCTCGTCTATCTCCGGTCATGTGACTCGCCAGCGCGACCTCACGCAATTTGTCATCATGTGAAGAGGTCACGAATGACGTATGCAAAACTATGTCCCAGTGTTTACAAGTGTGGAGAAAGAGGACCGTTCCGACGTTGTTGATGTCGAATGATACTTATTAATGTCTTTGTGTCAGTTTATTGTTTAAAATGGTCACAAATGTGTTTCATATATGTAACACATGACATTTCATCGTCATTAGGCAATTACGTGAGGTCGCGCTGGCTCGTCACACAGCTAGAGGAAGACGAGAAGTGGTTTAAAATTACAATCCAAAAATGACAATCGTTTCGCTAGATAAGATCTTTATGCCTCGTGTGTGATCTTTTAGAGTCCTTTGAAACTGCAAATTTAACTGCATTAAAACTGTTAAGTATTGGGGTCCATTAAAGTCCATTAAAATGAGAAATATCCTGGAATGTTTTCCTCAAAAAACATAATTTCTTCACGACTGAACAAAGAAAGACATTAACATTTTGGATGACATGGTGGTGAGTAAATTATCTGGATGGATTTTTTTAAAGTAATTGGACTAATCCTTTAACCCTTGTGTGGTGTTCGGGTCTGTGGGACCCGTTTTTAATGTTTACTAAAAGAAAAATTATGCAATTAATTGTTGTTTCAACCTCAGATTCATTGGCCTTGGCTCATTTTCTATAAAGAACATAAAAATAAACAACTTTATAATGACTGTACACTGTACACCCCCCCTACACATTTATATTACATATGTGGTGTTCGGGTCCACTGGACCCGGAGGTAATAAGAGAGTGAAAATTGAATGTGCTATGTAACTTCACTTTGTTTTTCTCTTATCTTGGACTCCTGTGAGTGCATGAGTGTGTTTGTATATATGTCTGTACATATGTGATGGATGCATGTCAGAATTGTGTCCTTCTGCACTTGCTGTAACAGCGCAAAGATACAACATGTTTGTCTGCCCCCACTGTCCCAAAAACTTTACCTTTTGTCTAACAGGAACCATTCTACATTTTACCATTATATCTCTTACAAAAAATAACCATGGTTGTATTATAGTAAAAGTGTAGTAATCATGGTAAACTGGTGTATTGATTACTACTTGTAAATCCATGAGTTACCACAAAACCTATGGTGTGTGTGTGTGTGTGTGTGTGTGTGTGAGTGTGTGTATGTGTGAGTGTATGTGTGTGTGTGTGTGTTAGTGTGTGTATGAGTGTGTGTGAGAGAGTGAGAAATAGGGAAAGTAAAATTTCATATCCAAGCATTTTCATCATTTTAGGTTGTAGCCAAAAGCAACGCATTGTACTGCAGTGTGTGTGGACATAAGATGGACAGGAAGACACAGTATACGTCTATAAAATGCAAGAAATGCATATGCAACACAGCTACACAGTAAAAATCTGCTTCTTATGTGTTGTGTAGGCTGACATGAACAGGTTATGTGTTCAGTGTGTTATGATACCGCATCTTTTCAGATGGGGCTTGTGCTGTGTAGATGGACACAAATGTGTACAATTTCAAACTAAACTATTAGAATAATTAAACATCAAAGTGATGAAAAACTTATTTGAGATGAAAAAGTGATGAAAATACTTTTTTTAGATAAACATCTGGGGGAGAATAGAATTTTCTTCTCTTATTTCATATTATCACAAAAACGAATAGCACTTTAATCTATAAATAGTCCTCTACCAGTGGTAAATGACAAATATTAACCATAAATTCTGTCTATATTACTTGCAATGAGGCTAAAGTAATCATCTGTAAACAGTTATACATAAATTTGTATGACTGCATTGGTTTAAGATACAAATAATATAGTGGGTCCACTAGACCCACAAACATTTTCTAAGTAACAGAAATATGAACACCACACAAGGGTTAAGAGCTCAGGGCCCTCCTTTATTCATATTTGATTACATCTCAATGCGAACTCAGGAATTATACGTTTAAAAGTGCATATTAGTTTGTGTTTACCATGGGAATCGAATGCTCTGCCAGTTAACAAAAGTAAAAAAAATCCCAGTTTTTTTACCTGCGCCCCACTGATTTCACCAAAGCAATATCCCAGAACAACAGTGGCCATACCAGCAGCCAGTGCTGGATAGATGGGCCCTGGGGAGACCCCGTCCGACCCCGGGACTAAAGAACCCAACACAGCAGATACAAAGACCAGAGAACCCAAAACCTCTGCCAGAATCCCCTGCCAAAACTGACGACTCCTCAGTTCCTGCATTAACCAAAGAGTTAAACAGGAAATAGAAATGAGAAAATAGACTTTATCATTTTAGATCAATTTATAACAATTAATACAATTCTTAAATTAGCATAAATCATCTTATATAAAAACTTCTGCTGTGATATAAAAACAACAAAACATACATTCATAAAGTCTTTTCAATGATTTCATCCATTCATAAAAATTTTAAGAGAGAATTTTAAGAACTTCTCTAAAACTCAATACTAAACTCAATACAAAACATTGTCAGAGACAAAATACTGTCGTACTACAAATACTGTATGTTTTGCATAAACAAATAAAAAATATTTGAAATCTGAATACAAAATCATAATAAGACAAACAAGTAGCAAAGATTTCTCAAAACTATGCATGTTAAAACTTTCTAGTTGTTATTACTTCACTTTGGTTGACTCTATAACTTGATGGTTTACATGATTTACTGATGATTTAACAAATGTCCACATCAAACTGCATGTCAGCCGTAATGAAATCAATATTAACAAAATCCTCTGTAATGTAAAGATAATCTTAATATTCATCCTTACCTCTTTTATTGCCATTCCAGGTGGTATGAACTTAATCCGTCGGTCAATCTGTATGTTTATCGTGATGTTTGTGTGTCAGTGTGTGTTTGTGTGTAATGAAATAGATGAGTGTCTTCTGTCAGAAAGAGGATAATTAATTCCAGTGGAGGAGACTGCAGGAGGCCGAACACAAAGGGATCAACCCCCCATCTCTATCACTGCTAAATGCTTATCAGAGATCACAGGCTGATAAACCTCCACAGCAGGACACCATGAGTTATACACGCAGCATGTATCATATAAACATCAAGTTCAATGGGACGTGAAGTTTTCAACAACAACCCATGGCATGATTTGTCAAACTATTGCTTGAAAAGAAAGTTGCAGGTGCAATTGCATCGGAAAATTGGAAAGAATAACAAATACAATACATTATTTTTACCTAATAGCTGTTGTATGTGTTTCCCTGATAATATCTTTTATCAAATCACCATTGGCTGAAAACACAGCGTGCGCATATATTATCAGCCGTTTCGCTCCTTTCATCATCCTACTTGTGAAGTACTGTGATCATTACCATGGTGACAGCTCATTTGGCCTGATTCAGTTGCCATGACATCTATTTTGATGCTGCTGTGCTAGACGCCTCTTTTAAGTGGCCTGTTTTAGATGAGCTAAACATACAATGGGGATTTTCTTTTGGCCTTTAAACCAAAAATCAAGTCTGGTACTTCAGCAAATCTTTAATTAAGCCTAGGGCTGGAAATTGGAGGGGAGGGCTTTAGTTCAAAATGCAGAGGATTTTCTCTATTATTCATGTCAATACACTTAAAGTTTGATTGTTCTACTTCTACAATCAAAAAAAAATTGGTTTGGTAAATATTGGAAAAAAACAAATGTTGGGTTATTAAAAAAAACCTGCACTGTAAAAAGTGAAAAGTTGTATGAACTTAAAATTTAAATTAAAAAACTTTTTATGTGCTACAAATTGAAGTTTTTTTTTTAATTGATACAACTTGTATGCTGGATTCTTTCAGCCCATGGTTGGGTAACAACCAGCATAGGTTTACTTAACCAACATCTCAATAAAAGTTGTGTTATAGTCGCTCAAATTTTGATTAATTTATTCGTGTCCATGTCAAGAAATTCTGCTTTTTTCGTGCCTTGAGCACGAATGTCTTTTATTAACGAATGTCTGTAAATTGTTTTCGTGTGCATGGCACGATTTTCTTTTTTCGTGTCATTTTATGTATTGTTTTCTCTTTTTCCCCCCTATTTTTAAATCATTGTCGTTTGGGGTTAGGATGTACTTTTATGTATTGGTTTTTACATATTTTTCTTCTCCTTTTAAAACTATTCTCGTCTGGAGGTGGGGTCAGAGTTTGGGTTAGGATGTCTAAAAATGTAACAGAAAGTGATTCTAACCCCAAACCCAAGTGAAAATGGTAAGAAAATAGGAAAAACTATGAGAAAACAATACATAAAATGAAACAAAAAAGAAAGTCGTGCAACAGACACGAAAAACCCTTTATAGAAATGTTGAAAAAGACATTCGTGCTCAAGGCATGAAAAAAGCTGGAATTTTTGTGCCATGGACATGAATAAAATAATCAAATTTTGCGTGACTATAACACAACATTTCCGTAAGATCAGTCTGACTTCACCTAAAGGCTATTTACCCTAGTAAGGGTTAAACCAACACAATATTTTAGTTTAAAAATAAACAATATGTCCCCCTACGGAGCCCCCAAGGTGACATTGGAGTAAAAAAAATCTAAAGTTTAGTTTCACGTGCACACGCGATAAGTTTCACATGCGCACGCGAAACTAAACTTTTTGCTCCATGTCCCCTAGGGGCTCCGTATACCCCAAATAGGATTTCCTCAGGAAATTTCTGCCATTTCCCCTACTGATTAAGTTTAATTTCTAATAGGATAGATATAGCTGAATGGATAGAAATGTATAGTGACAATATTTAGAAATCAAGTCAAAATTATTTTGGATTATTATGTAAAATATGACCAGGACACATTCTTGACAGGTTTCTTTAGAATTTCTGCTGTGATGGTTTGGCTTATGTGTTTGACAGAGTGGCTCAAACTATATCAAGGTCAAGTTTAACCCCATGAGTTCAGAGGAGCAGGGAGTGTGTGTGCTCGCCTACTGTAATCTACCCTGTGCTGGCAATTTGTAGAGATGTGATCCACCTTTTGTGGATCTAAACCTGGTGTGGGCCAGCAAGGGGAGGTGGACTTGACTGTGCAGAGACCCACTTGTTTTTTTACCACACACAGAATGCTGACACCAACAGTACATACACACACACAGAGCCATACAAAGTATATTATGCACTACATCAAACTGCCAGCTAAGAGTTACTGAGGTGGGTAAAATAGGGTTAGAGACTGAGAACCAGTGTTGGGGGTAACGCATTACAAGTAACGTGCATTACGTAATAATATTACTTTTCTGAAGTAACGAGTAAAGTAACGCTTTACAAATGTACACATTAATATTTGAGTTACTTTTTCTAAAAGTAATGCAAGTTACTTTTCAGTTTGACTTTGAAAGTTTTTATAAAGTAACACGCTGAATTTTAAAATTAGGTGAAAAACAATGCATCAATGTGTCTTATCTTCAATAGAAAAAATACACAAGCATGAATAAACCCAGAACAAGGGAAACGTGAACATTATTCATGCTGGTCTGCAGTACAGAGCAGGTGCAGCTGGAGCAGACAGTAGTGTCATGTGCTGCAGACACGATCAGATCACCCGCTGCTTGTGGGCATTTCCACTGACTATAATGATCACAATTTACATACTATCCATCCTATATAGCATTCAAAATTAGAATTAGTATGTACTAATAGTATGTACAGATGATCTATTTCCTGTGAAAATGTAAAGTGCAGATGTACACTATATTGCCAAAAGTTTTGGAACACCTGCCTCTATATGCAGATGAACCTGAATGCCATCCTATTCCTAATCCATAGGGTTTAATATGAAGTTGGCCCACCATCACCAGCTATAAAAGCTTAGACTCTTCTCGGAAGACTTTCTACAAGGTTTTGGAGTGTGTTTATGGGAATTTTTGACCATTCTTCTAAACAGACATTTGTAAGGTCAGACATTGATGTTGGACGAGAAGGCCTCGCTTCGCTGTAATTCTCCGCTCTAATTCATCCCAAAGATGTTCTATTGGGTTGAGGTGCAGGTCAGTCTAGTTCCTCCACACCAAACTCGCTTATCTATGTCTTTATGGACCTTGCTTTGTGCACTGGTTCACAGTCATGGTAGAACAGGAAGGGGCCATCCCCAAACTGTTCCCACAAAGTTGGGAGCATGAAAATGTCCAAAATGTCTTGGTATGAAGCATCATGTTCTATTGCTACGCACTAAAATGTGTATAATTTCCCTAACAAAAACAGTACATGCATCTTTAAATGGACTGCATTTATATAGCGCTTTCATAGACCAATGGCCATCCAAAGCACTTTACATATTGCCTCACATTCACTCACGCATTCATACACCGACGGTAGTGTCAGTCAGGCAAGGCGCCCTCCAGTTTGTCGGGAGCAGCTGGGGTTAGGTGTCTTGCTCAAGGACACCCCGACACTTGGTCAGGTGGAGCTGGGGATTGAACCACCAACCTTCCGATTTGTAGACAACAAACATAAACCACTGCTGCCCCAAGCAGTACAAGTAGGTAACAATTAGAAAAAAATAGTTTATAAAAGACACAACAACCTACTAATCTACTAGATGTGGTTTTATTTTCGCTTACAGTACATTCTAACAGATGCACGTGTGTTACATTACTTTGAAACAACATGGTCATTTAATGCCGCCTCTTAAAAACGATATATTGGTCCTAAAAATATAGAAAGAAACAAATTTAAAGTCACAAAAACTGTACATTATTAAAAATTCACTAAACACCACATTTGGTTGAAGTTATCTAGAACTGCTTTCAGGTTTGTTATCTTTGAAACAAAAAAATAAAGTTTGTCCCTTGTGCCCCCTGAGGAACACAAAATGAATGATGTTGAATTCAGTGTATGAAAACATGTTGAATAAACCTGAATAGTGTGTTCTACTGTGATCCTCTCATATCTACTGTATACAGTCAGTGCTATAGTAACCTGCCATTGAAGACTAATATTTAAGGTGTTCATGAAGTTGTAAGGGAAAATAAATATGTTTAAAGCTGCTACAGCTAAAACACAAATCTTTCTCATTCCTTAAGCATTTCTCTTATAATCATGTTTGGTTTCAATTTTTTTAAAACGCTCTTATTGGCAAACTTCGCTTCAAAGTAATAACAACAACAGGCTTTTTTTTATATAACAGTTAATATCCCAAGACAAAAATGAATGTCCTTTTTAAAAGAGTTGGTCCAGGTTTTATAGATATCACACAGAACACACACCATTACCAACACATAAGACAGAAAACAATAAATGGTTTCGGCAAGCCACGTCTAAGAATCTTCATTGTTGTGAAAGCGCAAAGAGCAAATTATATCCAGTCATACTGAAGTTTAGCTTAACATCTACACTGCCAAACATACATACAAATTCTTCCCATATAAACCAATATCAATACAATCTGGATTTCACTAGATCTCTTTTCCTCCACAGACAATAGTCAAACACAATAAAAATGATTTCCAGCTAGTGGAGCTTAAAAACAAAGAGGTTAAAAATTGGAGGCCTACAGTCGTCTTGTATAGCGATTAAAAGATTCTGCTGTTACCATTAAATCAGAGTCATTGTGACGAAACACTGATTTAGTTTCGGGTGTGGAAGGAGTGACAGGACAAAAAGCTCAAAATAATCTAGTAAATGATGGCAACCATCCAGTTGATAAGACCAATATTCAACAAGCAAAAAAGTGATGGAGTTACACATGATATAGTATGTTTTACTGGCCATGTCATGAGTCACCTATACATCTTTCTACGATGTGGTCTGTACAGATTCACTACAGGCTATTGCTATTAAATAATCCCAACTATTTTTTCTGTCTTTAAGTGTGTATATATAGCATATAATAAAAATATACTGAAGAAATTGCTTCTAGTCTTAAAAGCACGATACATTACGTTTTCCATCAAGGGGACGCACGTGGTCCACGATCTATACAACATGGAGTAGAACGGCTTTGAGTAAAGAAGAAAAAAAATTGTTGTTGAGAAACATCCTGATAGGTGTGCCAATCATTGTGATTGGACGTGACATCAAGTGTGAACTCTGTTCTCAATACACACTTCTAGGAGTGACTGATGAATTTTTTGATAAAGAAGTTTGTACTTGAAATTTTTCACCATAATAAGGTCAGGGTGGTGGGGAAGGACAAAGACAAATACTTGTAAAACAAACAAAACAACTCTATACATATATCTACACATGTATGCATACAGAGGACCGGAGATCTTTCCAGAAATAGTTAGTAGTAATGAGCATCAAAGGGGCGTGGCATTAGAATGCTTCCTCCCATGCAGCAGACGTCAGAATTTTTAGTTGTCCTTGTTTTCATAAAACTCTGCCCAGCGGCTCTCAAAAAAGCGTCGCATGGAGTGCCCGGCCTTGCCGACATCTGACGTATCCTCGTTAAAAAGCTCGCAGTTGTTGAATACTAGCTGAGCGTCAGCAGCAAACTCCTCACAGCTGCAATACCTGCAATGAGAGTAAAAAGAAGTTTCTTATGAGAAGGTCATTGCGTTCCACAACCACATTTACAGCCATTTCAATTATACAAGATCACATGCAATGGTGGAAGACTTGTACGTTGAAAATTCCTTGTTAAGGTGACATTAACCCCTTAATGCATACCTCGAGTCTTTAAAGACCCAGATTTTTATTAGTGCATAATTTTAACATTGTATATTTTTGGAATCTGTTTAATGACAAATAACATGTCAAAACATACTGAAATAGATATTTTATAATTCTGTAACTGTTAACCCTTTCCACACCAGTTGTCATAACATACAATATATCAAATGAAAAAATAAACAGGCACTTTGTTTTCAAACAAACAAACCCCAGAAAAAAAAAGTTTTTCCCTTTTTTCATGTGTTCTCTTTCTATCACTTTTTAAATATGGATAGGTTTCTTCAAAAATATAAAAAACTTTGAGCAAAAAGTCAAGATAATTGCATTGTTGTTAAGGACTATTGTTAGCAATCCAATTCAGAATGATGATCAAAACATACACAGAGTTTTTAGTGTTTTTAAATCAGTGGGTGCTTAAGTGTTATAAGTTGGGGAAGAGCATCAGCTAGTTGATAATAGCAGAAATACAGATGCTGTAAAAACTCAAAGAAGCATCATTAGCAGGGATGCATGTTCTCTTAATTGACGAGATAACTCGTCAATGTTAGGGAAAGAGTTAATGAAGTATTACAACAGTTATATACTAAGAAGAAAGTTTGACAGATCAGTGTCCAATGAGTCGCTAAAGACCAACATATGTAATAATGATACATTCATGCATTTAAGGGTTAAAACAACATTCTTGATCAATGATTAAACCAGACATCAACTATACTGTAGTTTTCGGACTATAAGACGCGTTTATAAGACTTGGTTGGTGCTGCATCTTATAGTCAGGTGCGCCTTGTAAGTCAGTATGAATTAATTTTGACATTTATGAGGCAAGAGACAACATTACCGTCTACAGCCGCAAGAGTCCGTCAGATGCTGCTCCTGTATTTATGTAATTCAATGGATTCAGTGATGCGGAACAACGAGTCTGCGAACTTCACGCTAGTTGGCTTGTTCGGTTCATTTAGACTATTCAACCTTCCAGGTAAGTTCTGTATGCTATGGTTTATCCTTTAAATAACTGATAATATTACTTTAACGTACAAACATCTATTCAGCCTGCTGTTCTGTCTGCTATTGTTTAGTTGAATAACGCACCTTTCCAGATTAAATGTCTGTTCTTCGGCTTGGATTTTCTGAAATATTTTGTGCGACTGATATATGTTATTTCGTCTTAATGACACATTTTTGAATGATACGGCTTATACTCCGGTACGGCTTATAGTCCGAAAATTACGGTATGATAAATGTTCATGCCTAAGCTCCATAAACTTCTTTCAGGTTGCCCCAGCTACCGCACATACCAGCTACTTTCACTCAAGCTGCTACTCATAAGAAACATTGTTGATGAGTACTGTCAGTATTATTTTATCTCCCTAGCTCTCCCCAACATACTACAAAAGCCACAGATTGTCTTACCCTCCCTGCAGAAGTCTTTCCCTCATGGTGAGGAAGTCCATGGGGTTTTTGATGATCCGACGGTAGCCAGGCACCAGACGGGGGTTGACCGGTTCTAGAAAAGGCCAGGCATCTGAATGAGCTTCCATTTCCATCAGAATGATCCTAGAAAACATCAAACACACAACGGATTATTCCATGTCATCCACATTTCACATACTGAATTCATTTACACTCAAGAGAGTATCAAAACTTTTCTGAAATAATAATATATTTTGGTTTGATTTTTTGGTTTGTATGCCCTTAGAACTGGTGTGATCTTTTGAAGTTTAACAAATAGTCACAATTCACATGTGTAAGCTATATTTTTTATATACATGCCATGCAGATAATTTTTACTTTTAGCGAAAGTAAGTGAGGTCTTACTCGCAGTAAGTGAGGTCAGGCTGGTTTCTTGTGGTCATCCGTCTGCGTTTGGAAGGGGAGATGGTCGTACTGCTTGATGGAGCAGGACTATCCTTTTGTCGGGTGGTCATGCCCCGTTTGTACCTGTCATCCTCGTCTGAACTGTCCTCCGCAAGACGCCGTTTCCGCAGCTTTGACCTCTGACGCCCTGAACGTGATCGCAATTCCTCGCCGGTTTCCTGCAAACCCAATGCAAAAATTTCATCACAAATCTGCGATACATACTGACAAACTTTCAATTAAATTGGAATTTGAGTGAACTGAGGAAACATCGTCTTTATCTTACCTTGGCAACACAGGTGGGACAGAACCAATCACCTTCTGGAACCTGCATGACCTTTGGCCTCAGGCAGAACATGTGACACCCACGATCACAGCCATCACACAAGAGCAGATACTCATCGTCATCACCCTTACGACACACCTGACATGTCTGTGCACAACATACATGTGCATGTCATCAGTTTACGAGCTCTTACAGAAAACACATTTCCCCAAATCGAAATTGTCCCTCACCACTTTGATGATGGATCTCTCCCAGGCTATGGCTTTCTCTAGCTGTAGCAGACATAGAGAGAGCTGAGATCCACTTCGGCAGCGATCCAGGGCCTGTCGCCACGTCCTCAACCTTGGAGTGATCTCACTCTCCATACTAAGAACAAAAACCAAACATGTCTGAATTGCTCTACTGCAAACACAAAACTAAGACTAACACTGTCTACATTTACGTATTTTTATACATAAACAATGACACACCTAACGGCATCTAAAGGGATTTCCTCTCCACCAGGTGGAGGGGTCAGGGGGGCAAGGCGGACCACCTCTGACAGATTCCACAGCGGCTCCTTTAAATAACGCCGTTCGATGTTTCGCTCCAGGTTAGTCAGTCGAACAACAGCCAGGTCCAGGGGGTTGTTGGGAACTCGCAGGAGATCAGACCATTCCTTTTTAGTCCTGACCATCCAGTCATCCCTGGGGTCCACCTCGTGCTCGTAATACTGCAGGTCCTCCCGAGTGGAGTCGGCTTCGGGAGGGGTGTAGATCTGAAATGAGAAGAGATGTCAGTCCAGCAACGTACAGAGAGAAAATCATGGGAGGGTGAAGGGAATAATGGTCATAAACAAGTGAGAAAAAAATGAAAGTGGTAAAAAATAAAGAAACTGCTGACAAGTTGTGATCAATACATATGTGATCCTGTTTGAAAAAAGTCTCATAATCGAACGATGAGTTTAAAACTTCATCGAAATCAAAGTAAATATTTCTGACATATACAATTTAACTTAATTGTGCCTTTTTTGTGGGTACACAATTCACTTTGTTACTTTCAAAAAGTAACTTTCCTCAGCTCTGCTACATATATTGAATAATAATAAGGAAAGAAGACACTAACTAAATTGCCATATTGGCTGTGTCCCTTATCATAATGTACTGAATTATTGTTTTTATCAGGACCCTTGAAATAGTTTATATTCATTAGTTTATTTATGATGGCTGCCGTTCATCTGTACCTGAAATTGAGGGCTTGAGGATCCCTGTGCAGCCTCTTTTTCACTCTCCATGTTGGGAATGGCCATCTAGAAATAATGTGGACATGATGGTGATGTGGAGAGCAGTGCTGGGGAAGTTACTTTGAAAAGCTATCCGATTAAGCTAATGGTAAATTAGTTAGCTATACTACAAATGTATTATACATACTACTAAATAGTAACTGATTCCATTGCCACAAAACAATGGGAAAATTTTTCATTTCATTTAAAATAAAAAAAAAACAGTATTTAACAAAACTGAAAATAAATTAACAATGTAGAAAATATAACAGAACAGACCACAATGAATTAAATATTTTGATTAACCAGCCAATGGACATTTAAAAGGGCTGTGTTGGAAAAACATGATGCAATGAATTGATGATCAAGTTGTATCTAAACCCGAAACTGTCCAAATGGACAAACTTTCTGTATGTGTAACAGATGCATCAATCCTCTCAATGATAAATATTAAACAGGAGTCATTTAACACAGTACTTTAACTCACTTGATTGTAAGACTTGTGCTCCTTGTGCACAACAAAATCCAACACACCGCACTGCTGGCACAAAAGTTTGAAGTGTTAAAGCTAGAGTTTTGAAAACGGCTACGGCTATGAAGTCTGTATTACTATGTTTACGTTTAATAGGGAGTGTGTTTGTACAGCATCGGTCCCTTTAGCAAACAAACACAGACAGCGCCACCTTGTGGCTACTAGAGTATATGTTGTTTTTCTTATAGGAATAGTTCACCCAAAAATTCTCATCATTTATTCCATATCTATAGTTTACCCCAAGAATACTTCCATAGCATTCTTTTTTCCTACTATGGAAGTAAATGGGGCGGTTTGGTTACAAATATTCCTCAAAATATCTTCCCTCATTTTCATCAGAACAAAGAAATTAATACAGGTTTGTAACAACACAAGAGTAAGTAAATTATTTTTTTAACCCACAAATGAAAATTCGTTCATTCTTTACTCGCCCTCGTGTTGTCCTAAACTGTTTGGTTACCATCATTTATCAAAATATCTGTGTTTTGGTCATTGAATACTGTGTTAAACCTATATGGGGCAGTTTCCTAGACAGGGTTTAAGTCTAGCGCAGTAATTCTCAAAGTGTGGTACGCCAAACCCCCCCAGTGGTCCGCCAAAAGATGACCTACACTAGGCAAGTGTTTATAGAATCATCACTTATTTAAGTAGATTTTTAATCCACTTGTGAAACTGTGATATCAGTTCTTGCCATTATGTTTTAATAACGTAAAAATGGATTGGTGGCTAAACCAAAGAAGAGTCAAAAGAAGGATCAAGCATCAACTGACAGATCTATTAGTTTTGAAATGTACTAGTTTTTGTTTCATGTGTAAAATTCCTGTAATTTCAGTGATTTTGGACATTAAGGGGAATTTTATTCAGCATTTTATTGTTACTATAGTTACAACCATAGACTTCATATACCCACCACCTCAGTTTTAAACTAATGGCTATTTGGAATGACATTAAGTGGGACCTAGGCTGTTACAGTATGTTTAATTGCAGTTTTTTTTTTCACATGTGCAGTTTGTTGTTCATATTACGCCGCGACTCATTTCACATTTACTTTTTCAAATGAAATAAAATTCATATAATAATTTCTGAACATAGCATTGCATTTGTGTTTAAAAAATTAGTTTTTGACTAGAAACATTTGCATATTAAACTTAAATTTAGCTTATCCTTCCTATTATGTTGTTTTTTGGGGGGCGTGTTAGAGTGAGATTTGGTCAGGTGGTCCTCAGAAAAAAATTGGAAGATAAAGTGGTCCTTGGGCTGAAAAAGTTTGAGAAACACTGATCTAGGGCCAGACTAAAATGCATATTTGAGTTGTCTTAACTGAAAACAGCATGCACTGACACAACTCAAAATACATAATTGCCATTGTTTTGTCCAAAGATTCACATTAGTAATGTTTTTGTAAAGTATGTTTGTAAAAACAACTTAATGTCCTAAAATAACTGAGGCCTAGTCCTATCTTAACCTAAACCCTGTCTGGGAAACTGAGAAAGGGGAAATGATGAAAGAAATTTTCTTTTTTGCCTGAACTATCCCTTTAAAAGATTCTCTCAATGAATTGAATACAATTAGTTGAATATTTTATATTAATATACATAATATATAAATGTGATATATATTTTGAACGCATTTTTATATAAAAATATGTTATAAAATGCATGCGTGTTATCTTGGGGCATAAAATTGCACATACATCATCAAGCATTACAGTGATACAAATGACCCCAGCTGGTCAACAAAAGTCTTCTGAGGTAAAAAGATAGACGCGATTGAGAAAACGATTCATATATGGAGCATACTTAACAAAACTAAAATTAACTACTTCAGACCCTGCGTCCACTTGAATGGACATCACATGTTGTGTGGTTCAAACCAATAAAAAATTCGAATTAACCAATCAAAATAAGGCACACTAATTAAACACTGGAAAAATCAGGTTTGAAAGGTTTAAAACCAACACCCATCTGCACTAAATTCAAATACTCAGGCACATCCATGAATTCTCATCTCAATGGTTCAGGCGTCTTGTGATGAAATCGTATGGCAACACACAAGAACCAATTAGATTTGAAGTCACTGATGTGTCGCCATATGTGAATTAAGCATTAATAAGCTTTTTTCACTAAATAAGCTCAAAACTATCTTTTCTTTCACAGTTTTTCTTGCTTTATAAGATATATATTAACACATTGGAGCCATTTGGATTACTTTGTGTTTTTTCAACCTGTTTAGACCTATATATAGACATAAAATGACTGACATTTAAAATAAATAAATAAATAAACTGTTCAACGGATACATTTGGGTTAGCTTGAAATTATGAGAGAATTTGTATTTACTCATTTAACTACACTATCCTTATGCTGTGTTTAGCACCTGTCCAACATCTAATCTTATCACTAGAAAACTGAAACTGCTAGGCCACTGATCTTCAATAACATGCAATCTGATACGCACCAAAACAACATAAAAAATTTAGTAATGTGAGCACAACCAAATAAAGGTCCTTCTTTCCATCCGTTACGTGCATTTCTTACCTTGAGCTGAAGGTCCGCACCTACAACCCTCTGCTCCAAATCTTCCACCCACCGCAGAGCACTCATGTCTATCTGTAGGGCTCTTTCCTGTTCACTCCATGCCTGTTTAGATGCCTCCAACAGAGCGTCACCCTCCTCCACTGTCATCTGGAAAATGGGATCTGAGAAGCAGCAAGACACACACACAATGCAATGAATGTGCCGCCAACCACCAAGACACAGACACTGTTGTCATACTCCACAGGCAGCTACCCCTCACCGGTCACGGGCCGCGTGCAGACCTCAGCCAGATACTCCATGTGCTTGGTGAGGTGTTTGTGAAGAACCTTCTCACGGACGCCTCGTGGATGAAGGGCGCTTAGGATGGCCGTCAGCTCCTCTGGTTCTCTGATCCACCACCAGCCTTTCACCATCTCTGTTGAAAGCAAAAACCTTTAGCAAATCCAGCATAATGGCACTCATAAATGAACACACAATCAGGTTTCAGTAGTTCTGTACATTAAAGTCATTTCTATGTCAATCTTGCACTTACCTAAAGGAATTGGCCTCGCCACCAACTGAGTAAAGTATTTCTTCTCCATATCTTGAAAAGGATTGGACGGTGGCCTGCCCCGTCTCTTTGCGACGCTGGATCGAGAGTGCAGCCGTGATGGCCCGCTACCCCTCCTGCGTCTCCTGCCGGCCCTGGGAGCGGGAGTTGAGCTCACCTGAGGAGGTGGAATTGCCGTCTGCGGCTGCGCCTGTGCAAAGAGAGAAGTTTATCAAATTTGACATTATTTATAGTGGTATGTTTATATTGTCATCACGCATACTGAGGTAAATGTCCAACAACCTTCCTATCACCATTTGAATGAGGTGTAAATCAAATACATTTACATTTCCACAAAAAGTGCACAATTTTCTTGTACTCTTTAAAAAATCTAATAGCCAATAACATCAAGTAACTGTAATATGCATGATTTTGGTTAAAGGGACATTGCAGTTTTTTTTAATATGCTCATTTTCCAGCTCCCCTAGAGTTAAACATTTGATTCTTACCATTTTGGAATTCATTTAGCTGATCTTTGGGTCTGATGATACCACTTTTAGGATAGCTTAGCATAATCAATTGAATCTGATTAGACCATTAGCATCATGCTTAAAATAGCCAAAGAGTCTCAATATTTTTCCTATTTAAAACTTGACTCTTCTGTAGTTACATTGTGTACTAAGACCGACAGAAAATTAAAAGTTGCAATTTTCTAGGCAGATATGGCTGATATCAAGGACTTTGCTGCTGTAACATGGCTGCAGCAGGTGTAGTGATATTATGCACTGCCCGAAAATAGTCCCCTTGGTTACTTTCAATGGCAGGGGACCTTTTTCGGGCACTGTGTATTATCACTACGCCTGCTGCAGCCATGTTACAGCAGCAAAGTCACTGATTATTACGCCAGTTTAAGAGTATAGTTCTAGCCATATCTGCCTAGAAAATCCCAACTTTAAATTTTCTGTCGGTCTTAGTACACGATGTAACTACAAAGGAGTCAAGTTTTAAATAGGAAAAATATTGAAACTCTGATTAATTTTTAGCGCGATGCTAATGGTCTAATCAGATTCAATAGACTGTGCTAAGCTATGCTAAAAGTGCTGGCGCCAGACCCCGAGATCAGCTAAATGGATTCCAAAACGGTAAAAATCAAATGTTTAACTCTAGGGGAGCTGGAAAATTAGCATATTTTTTTAAAAAGTGGAATGTCCCTTTAATTTTATAATGCCAACAAAACAATACGGCATATCTCAAAAACATTTAAAATCTCATATCTGTCACCATTTAAAAACTTTGAATTAAAGGTCCACGGTGTAGGTTTTAGTGGCATCTAGCGGTCAGATTGTGAATTGCAACCAATGGCTCAGTCCACCACTCCCCCCTCCCTTTCGAAACGCATAGAGAAGCTACAGTATCCGGCACAGGACAAACACATCATCATCTGAGACAACGTAGTGAAAAAATACACTCTATAGCAGTTTGTCTGTGTAAGGCTACTGTAGAAACATGACGGCGTCTTCCATGTAAGTAGACCCACGGTGTATGTGGATAAAACGGCTCATACTAAGATACTAAAGGCAAGTCATTTAGTAAGGTCTTTATATAGTTATGTAGATTATATTGTTATGTAGATTATATTGTATTTCTCTCAAAAAAATTATCCTACAAGTTACAGAATGCACCTTTAATGTGACCACTGGTTCCTAAACAGAGTACAAAGCCCTCATAAGAAATCCAATAAATATGCAAGTCATATAGCTCAGGTTTGGCACGTCTTAACTAGGGCTGGGCATGGATTCAGATGTTCCAGATCGATTCGATTTCGATTCACAAGCTATCAAATCGATTTCGATTCTCGGTTCGATTTTCGATTCCTATTCTCGGATCGATTTTTATACTCGATTCAACTCAAAGAATATAGATTTAATACAAATACTGCATTCATAAAAAAACAGTGAAGAGCAGTTTACAAGTGGGTAATTAATAAAAAGAAATTAAAAGCCAAAACACTATCGTCGTCGTCGTCGTCTTGCTTGCGAAATCTAAAATGCTTCCATTCCTCTGACTTTTTTGTGAAGGTGGCAGCAACATCAACGAAGCACCTGAAACCGCTATTTTAACCACTGAATGAATGAATGACAGGCTCGCCTCTCGCTCCTTGGTAACATCACGCAAGGCAAAAAAGAGGGTGACATCTAGTGGAGTAGACTAGTAATCAGATTAACAGTAATCTTACGGTCAATGTTTGCGGAAATAAATATGGGAAAAAAAAGAAATTGATTCATGCCCTTTGAGAATCGATTTTGAATCGATGGTCGATTCAAAATCGATTCTCAAAGGTCATGAATCAATTTCTTTTTATTTCCGCAAACATTGACCGTATTAAAAATTGATTTTTTTTGCCCAGCCCTAGTTTTAACTTAGTAGAGAAGTTTGCTTTTCTGGTTAAGTGATACATGTTACTGACCTGTGTTGACAGAAGTTGCGGTGGAAGTTCAGCAGAAGGTTCACAATCGAGGGGGGCTAAAGTGTCTTTAGTGGGGGATGATGGAGTTGTCGTGGTGTTCACACATGGCTGAGAGATCGAAGTCTCATCACACGGCTCTTTAGGCAACAGATTGAACCACTGGCCTTTTTTCTCTGCCTGCTCTCTCATACTGTCCTCCGGTTGGCTGTTGTCCTCACCCTCGCCAGCTCCAGACGCCACAACTGATGCACCATCACCCTCTGCCTCCTGGAAGGCAACCTGTGTGAGATCCTGAATGGGGGAGTTAAGCCCAGAATCTTCACCTCCCGATCTGCTGCTACGGCGACGCCGGCGGTTCTTGGCCTCTCGGAGGTGGAGCTCCACTTCCAGTTTGATCTTACGTGGGCGGCCCCGTGCTCGTGGGCTGCTCATCAGGGAGGCTTCACCCGGAAGAGGATCCACCTCTGATGGGGAAAACTGGGATGATGGAGGAGAACAGGGAAGTGATGTCTGAGGTGTGCCGAAAACTGGAGAGAGAGGAGGCTCAACCTTAACCTCAGTTTTCACTGGACTTTCTTTCTTCACCGGACTGACGGGTTCATCGCTGACCAGAACGTCACCCGATGCTGCATGAAAAGAAATGATTGCACATCACTGAAGTGACCAAATGGAAAATTCAATATCATCTTAAAGTAGAATAGGATACACACCCAAGATATCCTCGGCTCCTTCCACGACAACGCATCCCATATATGGCAGCAGCAAATACCTGCGACGGTACCGATCCTGCCCGAGAGCAACCGCCCGCATGGTATGCGATGACTGGAGCAGCTTCTTACGGAAAAACACTTGTCGCTGAAAAATAAATGAAACATCAGATTTGGCTATTTCAATTTAAACAGAGCAACTATGATACTCAAACTGGGAGGAAGAAATTTTACCTTGGTCAGTTTATCAATCTGACGCTCAAGTTCTGCAACGCTGCAATTATTTGGGCTCTCGATCTATGAGGAACACAAAGTGCTAAGTTCAAGTTAAATCATTCATTTGGAGGTACTAAAGGGTTCACTGGCTCATTAGAAGCAATGCAAAGCTCTGTACCTCAGTGTTTTTGGGTTCCTCCTTAGGTTTGCGTCGTCTGCCTCTCTCCAACACACAGTTCTCCTCGATGCTCTCCTCCTCGGCCATGCCCACACGGGCACTGCGGCGGCGCTCTTCGAAACATAGCTCCTCCTCTGCACGGCCCGTCTTGCGTACAAGTGCTGATTTAAGTTTGCATGTACACACGTAAAGAGAAATACATATATGAGGAGGTCGAAACCAACCATTGGAGAGTCTTGCGTTAGCATTAGCAGCAGTGGTCTTACTTGCGTAGTTTGCCTTCGATAATCCACTTGTTTTTTCTGTAGGTTGCCATATTCTCCAACGTGTTGTCAATTTCTCTGCAGAAACATGAAGGATGCTCGTTTATATGTTGAAGAGTTGACAAAAACATTTCAATTCTTTATAGACGCAATCATTTTTATTTTCTGCTGACCTGGTGATGCCGTCGCTGGCATTGAGTTCCTCCACCAGGAAGACCAGTATAGAGGCTTTAACGTCAGCTTTAAGGGTCTGGAAGCTCTTTGTCCGCAGACTGTTACACACCTCCAACTCAAAGCCGTGGGCCTCAAGAAAGATCCGAAGAACCTCGGACACGGTGCTGTGACTTAACTCCAAATCCACCAGTTTCTCTCCGAGGATCTTTACAGACTGAGACGGTAAGTGAAATGAGAAAACCCACATTAATCGGTATGGATTACATTTTTAAAGGTTTAGTAAAGTAGGGCAATTTTAAATCAAATATAAACCTGGTAATAGGAGGGCAGTCCCGGATCATGCAGTGCTGCTTCCATCAGTTTAATAAGCAGATCCAGAAGAATGCCCTGGCTTTTCTCCAGGCCGAGGAGACCCTCTTGCAGGGTGCTCAGACTGGGAATATCCTTAGGCACCTGAAATCCCAGGAACTTTCCATAACCGTGCAGGAACTCGACTACCCTTAAACAGTTGGTAAAGGCCAAACCAGAAAGCACCAGTCCTGGTATCCGTGACAACGTTGGAAGAGGCTATAAAAGGGGCACAAGCAAAAAGTGTTGAAGTAAATTACACTTGTGTTCAAATTTTATTTGGTGTATGACATTAAATAACCACGTGAGAGATGTAAAAGCATATTGGAAGCAGACTGCTCTCCAATCACACTCAAGCTACTTTTAACGTCAAACTGATTGCTCCACAATCCAGCACGCATGTCCCCCACTGAATCAAGCGAACCATCCACGAGACCACTTCTGCAAAGCATACCCGGGTACGCATAAGTGTACCGCACCCTGGTACAGTACAGAGGGATCACACTAGCCAATTGAGCCATACTTTGGGGTCAAACGTACTCTGGTATGGTTCACATAATGTCAGTACACCCTTATACTATGTATACCATGTAATGCCTTAATTCTTTGAGGGTAAAATCTTAAATATGTTCTATATAAATAGAACACTAACTATCTAATACTCAGTGATGTGTTTTTAAAGAAGTATAATGTAATAAACAAATGATGGAATAATATTACATTTGCAAAGGCTGTATATCAAAGTCATGTTAACTTGACTTAAAAAAGGCAAAGCGACTGAGCAGATTTGCTGCCATTTTAACAATGTGTTTACATGTGTGACCTTGGAAAGTGTAATGGCAACATTATTGAAATGGTCTGTATTAATGCACTTTCAAAAAAGTAAAGGAGGTAAGGGAACAAATAAATGAGAAAAAAATGAAGGAAGGAAAGTAAGAATTATTAAAGAAACAGAAAAAAAGAACAGAACAAAAGAATGAAGTAATGACAGAAAAAAAGCCAAGAATGGAAAGAAGAAAAGAAAGGGAAAAGGAATTAATGAAAGAAAGAAATAATGCATAGAATTAGCAAATTAAGAAAGGAAGGATGAAAGGAAGGAAGAAAGGAAAAGATGAAAACAAAAAAGGAAAAAAATCAAAGAATGGAAAGAAGCAAAGGACAGAAAGAAAGGAAAGAAAAAAGGCACAGAAAGCAAGAATACAAAGAACAGAAAGGAAGGAAGGAAGGGAATAAAAAAGCATAAAATGGAAAGAAAAGGAAGGCAAGCAGAAAGAAAGAAAGAAAGGAAGGAAGGAAGAAAAGAAATAAAGCAAAGAAAAGCAAAGAATGGAAAGAAGGAAAAAATGGTAAGGGCATAGAAAGCAAAGAATAGGAAGAAAGGGAATTAAAGAAATAAAGCATGGAATGGAAAGACAAGGAGGAAGTAAAGAACAAAGAAATCACAGATAAAAGAACGGAAAGAAGGAAAGGACAAAAACTAAGAAGCAAATAATAGAAAGGAAGAAATGTAGGAAGGAAGGAAAAGATGAAAACAAAAAGGAAAAAGCACAGAATGGACAGAAGCAAAGGACAAAAAGGAAGGAAAGAAAAAAGGCACAGAAAGCAAGAATACAAAAATAGAAAGTAAGGAAAAAGAAAAGGAAGGAAGGGAATAAAATAAAGCATAAATTGAAAGAAAAGAAGGGAAGGAAAGAAAGAGCAAAGAAAAGAAAGCAAAGAATATGATAAAGGGGAATTAAAGAAATAAAGCATGGAACGGAAAGGCATTAAGAAAAGAAAGAAAAAATAAATCACAGATAAAAGAACGGAAAAAAAGGAAAGGAAAAAAGCCATAAAAAGCTAATAATAGAAAGGAAGGAAGGAAGGAAGGAAGGAAGGAAGGAAAGAAAGAATTAGAAAAGGAGGAAGAAATAGAAAGCAAAGAAAGAAAGTAAGAGAAGAGATCGAATGGAAAAAAGAAAGAAAGAAAGAAAGAAAGAAAGAAAGAGCTAAGAATGGAAATATTAGAAAGAAAGGGCAGCGGCAGGTGTTTTCTATGGGCCGTTTCTATACGGACGTTTTGGCCGCCTCCCACGCCACATACGCATTTTTTATTGTCCAATTGAATGAGGGAAGAGGCGGGTGACAGAAGTTTACAGTTGCTTGGGACAACCGGAGACTGCAACAAGGTCAGAGCGAAAGTCCTCTGCTTGTACATTTGTAGCAAACTTGTAGCAAACTAAATTTCACAAAGCTTGCACTATAGTTGATACAGTGGTTGCCTAGCAACATCCAAAGCCATGCCGCACTGCTCTTTTTAAGAGTATCAAAAGTCTTGCATTTCCAAGTGTTTAAAACAAGTTTGGGGTGATCGCCCCTATCTGTGCTTCATGTAAAGCTATATTTCAGTCGGGTGGTGTGCTCACAGTATGATCGGGCAGACACATGTCTTCTGCAGGTTTCTTCATCTCCTCTATGATTAACTGCTGTCTCTTCCTCTCCTCCATGCGTCTCTGAGCTTGTGCTCTTCTCTCCGCCTGTCTCTTAGCTGCGAGCGCAGCCTGTGCTTCGGCCTCCGCCTGCGCTTGGGCTTTGGCAAGAGCTTTGGCTTTGCTGCGGGCCCTCGCCACGGTCTTTATAGGACTGGCAGTCTCCGGGTCAAACGTGTCTGCTGCCGGAACTACGACCTTCCTCCTGCGTCCAGGCTTCTTGGGGGGCACTTGAGAGCTCTCTTTATCTGATGACTGGCTCAGAGTTTGCCCTTCATCAGTCTGTTCACTGGCTTTATCCAGCTGCAAACAGACATAAAGAACACGGTTAGATATCAGAAAAAAGATTTCAAAACTACAAACAGAAATCAAATTATTTCGTATAGCTTTTTTACAGTTTGAAATAAGTTTATTAGGGTTGCCAGATATTTTAAACCACTTAATATCAAAGATTATTTGTTATTTTAACCTCATGAAAAGCACCCCCACTCTAGCCCAAACCATGAAAAGACCTACTTTCACTAAAATGGTTGTTTTTTACTAAACCATTTAGAGTATAAGCATAACTATGGTATCATTAGACACTTTGAGCTTCATTTTTAAAATTTCACAATTATTTTAAGTTAAAAATTAAGGCTGAAGTACATTTGGAATACAATTTTTTTACATAACATCATTTTATTACTAAAAAAACTTAACGATAAATGTGTGTGTGAAACCTAGAAATGCAATGATCCCAAAGCCACAAGTCATGTTTCACGTTTGAGATCAATAGGCCCAAAAATGCATTTTCTAAGTGCCAGTCAGCCCCAAAATAAAAGTCTTTTGTTTACATGCATACAGGTTTGTTCTTATTATTATTTATCCTTATGTTAGCATATAAAATGCCATTTCCACACCAGGAAATAAAATGTCAGACAAAGATCATTGGATTCGTTATCTAATTGGCTACACGTTCTGTCTATCAATATTTTCCATGAAGTCATCGGAGGAACGAGTGAGTCAAATGACGTCACTATTTTTGACAGCGCTGTTTGGATATTATGTATTATACTCCCACCTACTTTTTACCACAAAGTTTTAACGCGGGTTTACGTGTTTACTAGAACCTAAAGTGTAATCTCATATAGTGTTACGACGTAAATAGTCCTCAGATTGTATATTCTATTCTATTACAAGACGTTCATGTGAAATCTGAACAGACTATATATCTATATTTCACAGATTATACGCATTTGTGGACAAAAATGATCATTGGATGTATTCTATTAAGACGGTTTTAATGGGTTATTCACACATCTGAAACAGACTGGATTCGACTCACAATCGTTATATCAACACAAAGGTAAGAATTCCCGTTTATATTTAGCATGTTGTCATCTGGACTTCTGTCACAAAATACTACATTTATGATACTAGAGCATCTGTATCTCAAAACAGAGACCATACACTGATGCTAAACCCATAGACCTTTTAAACGATGTATAGTAATGTTAATATTTTAACATTACTATACATTAGTGTAGCATGTAGACGCGAATTAGTGCGCGTCGAGAGGTTAATTCAGTTTTATAAAAACTGCACTAGAAAAGAGCAATTTCTTGTGAATTACAATATTGTAAGTGTATAATAAAAAACGGTTATTACAGAAACGTCCATGATATAAAAAACAGATCACCACAAAAAGAAAATTGCATCCCCAAACCTGTATGAGTTTCTATCATTAAACAAAAGAGCAAAAATCCTATGCTGCTTTTTGTCATTAAAGTGAATGGGTACTAAAGATGTCATTAACTAGTGTCAATGCTATTTCTAAATATAACCCTTACTTTGGCTTTTCTTTTCTCCTGTCTGATCTTCTTGTTCTTTGCATCCTCCTTTCTTTTCAGTCTCGCCTGTATGAGAAAAACAAAAGCTTAGTTCAATGAAATACGATTTTGTGGGTTAAAGAAAACTAAAATAATCTAAAGTTTATGCACCTTTCTCTTCATCTTCTTCTTAATCTTAACCAGTTTCACTTTCTCTTCCTCTGTGAGATCCTCTGTAAATGAAGATTAACTGTTAACACCATAAAATCCATACTTGAGAGAAACAACTTCATAATGAGGATATGACCAGCAACCTTTCAGTTAGTGACTTTTGTGCATATTCATGCTTACCCTTTGCCTGTAGCCTATTCAGCAGTCGGGCATCCACTTTGCTGAGCAGGTCCTCCATCTTAAGCTTAGGAGGTCTACCTGGCCGCCTTCCTTGACCTCCTCTGGCTCTGCGAGCGCGGGCACGAGGCTCTTTGTCTGGATTCGGAGGACGTCCGCGTCTGCCCGTTATTGCCATGATCATGGAGGGTACTTCCTCGTCGGCAAGGACGAACCATTTCTTACCCTGTTAACAAAGTTTTTAGGCTATATTACTGAACTCATGTATTATATTACTGGTTAATATTATTATCTCCCAGTCCATATGATCCTAAGTGCAACAAATGAGACAAAAACACACACAATTATGTAACTGGCTTTGCCCGAGAAGTGCATATTAAGATTAACCCCCTCTTCACAAGAATGAATACACACCTCAGGTGTTTCCCGCTCCTCATAAAACTCCCCGACTGGCATGCGTGGACTGAAGCTGAAGTGCTCTCTCGAAACGCCCTGGAGATTGTCCTGATGTTTTTTCAGATACTGGAGAAATACAGACACATGCAATGAAAACAAAGCAAGAACCCAGCTATAATAAAATAAAAATCAACCTAAACTTTGAATGTTTATTATCACTATGGAAAAGACAGCCAGGGTGACCTTTTGAAAAGCATGCAATATAACAGGTCGTACCTTGATGACCTCAGGGAACTGTTTCATCCTCCGACCACAGGGGCCGTAATACCACGTCTCTCCTTTGAGGCGGTCCTCAAGTCTCCGGACTCGAATCTCTCGCCGCCAGCTAGATAAAGTGTAACGGGTCAACAAGTAGAATAGCAACAGTACAACAAAAACATTTCTGAGCAGTGGTCTACATAGGAAACGTGATTTCTATTTGTTTTATCTCCTACAGGGTTCCCACACCTTAGTTCACTTAAAATTCAAGGACCTTTCAAGGACTTTCCAGGTCTAATACCCTCAAATTCAAGGACTAAATGTGGGGACGCATTTCAAGTGAGAGCAAGGTTACACTTTTAAGATACATTGTTACAGTTCCCATTCAAGGTGGGAAGTGACACTTTGGGGACGCCTCCAGGGAAAGGTGCGTCTGAATGTATATATCAAATTCAACCAATGGTGAGGCTTAACGACAAAGACAGGGTGATGCGGGAGCCAGGAAGTATATCGCTATCTGAAATATTGCCAAAGATGGCGTTACAGGACGCAGGAAGTATGGCAAGGGAGATGCAGTGTCTCGTTCCCTTCTTAGGAAACAAGTGTTACATACATAACCCGAGACGTTTTCACAACTATGCATAAAAGCATTTTGGTATGAATCAACATTCGCATACAGAAGATATAGACCATTTCAAAAGATGTAAACAACACTGGTCCAGAAACACTTCCTGTTTCAATGTGTGACTTTTATTTTATTTTACACATATCATTATCTTTAAGATTTTTGTTTAACTTTTTAATTCAGTTCTATACAACCAAAAGAACATATTTTTTCCCAACATTTATCTAGTGTTAAAAAACTGAAACAGGAAGTCCTTTTGGACCAACATTGTTTACATCTTTTAAAATGGTCTATAAGCATTTAAAGCGAACCGTTTAGCACATGTGCTTAAAAGGTCTAGAATTTTATGATATTATCTTACACTACAGAGGGAATAATATGGATTTTTTCCAGGAATCTTCTTGCATAAAATAGATTCAAGCACTTTCAATGACCTGTATCTATGTATGTATATTTTCAAAAACTTCCAAGGGCCTTGAATTTTATTCCCCAGATTCACAAACTTTCAAGGACCCGTGGGAACCCTGCTCCTACTAAATCTTAAGACAAAAAGTAAGGTTTCCCCCTCCAAGTATTTATTTCTCTTTGTATGGCTTTACTTTTGATAGATTTAGTAAGAAGGGTGGCTGGACATTTTGGGGGAGAGAAACAGGAGCAAAAGATGGGAAAGGACTAAAGCTTTGACAGACAAATGGTAAAAAAAAATGTATGTGTTAAACTGCTCTTCTCACCCAAACTGCAGAGGAAATTGGACCTGCTCCTCAGTTGCAACCCTTCGCCTTCGGATATCACCTGAGAAAACACATCAATTTAATGCATTTATTCTTAAAGAGATAGTTCACCCAAAAATTAAAATTCTGTCATAATTTACTCACCCCACCCATAATATGAAAAACAAATACTATGGAAGTCAATCTGTACTGGCAACTGTGCGCTGTCCATCACTTATTAAAATATTTTCTTTTGTATTCAACAGAGTAAAGAAACTCTTACAGGTTTAAAACATCAGGGGGAGTAAATGACAGACATTTTTTTTTGGATGAACTATCCCTTTAGCTGTAATGCTGCATACACATCAAACGCAAAGAACATATTCCTCACTCAATATTACTTGCTGGGTTTAACGTTGATTCACGCGTTTGAGGCAAACAGTGCTTGTTCGCGGCAACCACGCCGCCCAATTTGCGTCATTCGCTTCGCACGACGCAAACTTGCATCTATTCGCGACTTTGTATAGAGACAGAGCGCAGTTATGCAAATTTGAAAAACACGCCCACCGGGGGGGAATTCAATCCAACCGTCTCCATTGACTTTGTATTGCGAGAGGCCGCCTCCTTGTCATTTCTGGCTTATAACAAAAAACAGAATAATGCCTTAAAGCTGCTGTGTGACAATATGTACAGCTAACAAGCCAAAGAACCCAGAAATAATATGAGAACTATGAAAAGTTGCCTGTTTCCACTTTTCTGTCCGTAAACGCTCGTTTTTTGAGCTCGACAGCTTACAAAAACCTACTCCTGGGTTGTTTGGCCCGTTAGCTGTACATATTGTCACACAGCAGCTTTAAGGCATTATTCTGTTTTTTGTTATAAGCCAGAAATGACAAGGAGGCGGCCTCTCGCAATACAAAGTCAATGGAGACGGTTGGATTGTTCCCGGTGGGCGTGGTTTTCAGGTTATGACGCGCTGCGCTCTGTCTCTATGTAATCTACTCGTGTAAATCATTACATTTGTGTTCATTGTGTACGCCCCAAAAGAGGAACAAAAATGAAATCACAATCCCAACATATAGATACCTGCAGTAGAGCCGTTTTCATCATCATCAACACCACCATCATCATCTTCTTCGGTTTTGGCTTCTGCAACTTCATTTTTGGGTGGTTTGGAAGGTTTCGCCTCTGTCTGTCCATCTTTTGGTTTGCGCTTCCTGATCTTCTTGGGTTTAACAAGGGGGATCTCCATATTGGGCACGCAGAGAGCATGGGCAAAGTTCACTGGACCATTAAGAAGATGAGGTGGAGCATTTAAAGTAGTCGAAATATCAATAGGGCCACTTTCCAGTTCCATAGGCTCTTTGGAAAGCTTTCTTCTTTTTGTTGCAGTCGGTTGCTTCTCCTCGTTTTTCTTTCTCCTCCTAACTTTTTTCTCTTTTGGACCATCGGGTGTCAACTTGTTGGACGTGGAATTAAGAGAACCTATTGATAAGAAATGAATCAATTAAGACAGCAAATACCAATTTTTGAACCACTATGCATGTATTCGGCAAATGCTTTTATCCAAACAAATTATAGTGGATTCAAGGTAAACAATTTTCTTCAGCATGCATGTCAAAATCCAAAACCTTGGGTTGCATTGTCAACACATTGCTCTACCAAGTGAGCTACAGAAACAACGCAAAATGTATGCAAAGTTTTGACTTCACATATTTAAGTATTAGGTGAACAGTGCTTTTACCATCAGCAGATGCAACAGTCTTCGGTGTTCTAGGTTTTCGTGGCTTTTTTGTTGGCAAAGCGACTAAGATTTGAGAGGGTGGTATGTGTGTGGTCGTCCCTTCAACAGAACCGCTGACAACAGCTTGAAGCTCCTTCACCGTCATGGCAGAGAGCAGTGATCTTTTCTCACCTCCAGATATGTCTGGAGCAGCAGATCCATTCTGTTTCCCAAGAATCTCATTACCTATGGGGAAGAAAACAGCTTGTATGTACACTATGGGCATTGAAATCTTCTACATCATTTAAAAACCTACATGACAAAACTCCTATAAAGCATCTGTTTTAGTCTATTCCACGTTCACTTGGATAAAGTCATAAACATAATTTACAAGAAGTGAGGCATATAGACGCATTAACAATCACACCTTTGATACTCTGGGTAGAAGTATTTACAGATGCAGAGAGCAGCGAGGAGTTATTTTGTGAGGTTTCGTTGCAGAAGTCATCTGTGGTTTCTGACATGGTATTTCTGAGGGAACTCTCGCCACTGGAACTGGTAACGGAGGTGTTCAAGTTTTCGTCCATGCAAGAAGAATCCTCATCCCGCTTGTACCTGGAATCATCAGTCATGGATTCTTCTTCAAACTTTGATTGGTCTTCTTCAGTCTGGGAAAGGCTGTAAGAATCATCAAAAGTGTCCATCATTGAACTCTCATCTTCAGCTCTTGAGCTTTCCATGTAGCTTGATGGGAAGTCCGTTGATGTGTCAGTGCCAAAAGTATCGTATTCTTCTTTCCTTGGTGTGGCCTGATCTCTGATGTTCATTGAGTCCTTTTTGACAACTCTTATAGTGTCTCTTGAAGGGTCCTTTGGAACAATAAAAGTTGGTTCAAGGTTTGTACCATGTCTTTGCATTTCAAATAGGGCCTTGTTGTTGGGATCCTGTTTGAACGTGAAACTTAAAGATCCAGTTTTGCTCTGGGAACCACAAGATTGCGATTCTCCAAAGGTTTGGAGGTCTTCACGAGAGCCAGCCCTTCCTTGACTATAAGAAACATCTGCATTTGCTGTGGTGTCCGAGTGTTGAGCTGTAGAGCCGGTGAGGGAAACGGGCACCTTTGCAGCAGAAGAAACACTGGGAGGTGATAAAGATGCCTGAGGAAAAGAGCTTAGAGCGGGAGGAGGTCTATCCACAGCCGAAGTAGAGTGTTTAGGGAGAGAGGTGTTATTGGTAACAGATGTTGGAGTCGAGGAAGCAGCAGGATGTCTAGGACTCTGGCCTGTTAGAGGTGATGCCTCTTGGGGTCCTTTAAGAGTTGCCAGTGCAGAAGGAGTGGTGATAACAGATGCAGTTAAAGATAGAGGTGTTGGAGAGATGGGACTTTTTGACCTTTGGGCCTCTTCGAGGGGTAAAGGAACCGTTTGAAGAGGCACAGTCTTAGAGGAAAACATCCCATGGCTGTCATAAACAGCAGGTGGAGCTTTTGAGGTCTTAGAAGACATTGAAGATGAACCAGGTCCTGCAGGAGTGGAACCGACTGATGATGGTGCAGGTCTTTCGCTATGGACCATCTGAAATTGTGATGAGCGGGGAGAGGGTGGAGACGCCGACACGTTTGCTCCGATACCCATCTTAGGTGTGGATGAAGCACAAATTTCAGTAACATCGGAATTTAAAGGAGAAAGTGGATGCTGGCCAGGGATTGTTTGATGGGGCAGGGTTGATGTTTTCCGAGGTGGACTAGCAAGTGCCGGATGTTGTCCAGACGCACGAGAAGGACTGAGATCCTGCAGGGCGGCTGCCTTTTCATGATGTTGTTTTGTAGGTTGCTCCAGGTCCAAGGCTGACTGCTGTACACCCTGACTGTAGTCGGTAGAAGTAGCAGAGCCAGGGGGCTTAACAGGCAAGCCCTCGCTTTTGAGTAACCGTTGGGATGCAGAAGTTCTCTCAACGCCATTGTAGCCTTTATCCATCTCATTTATATGCGCTAGAGACCATAAACAAAAACAAACATCAGCTATTAGTTTAAAACCAGTAAATTACAAAACGTAACACTAACATTTTAAGTAACTTCTGCTAATTTGCTTAAGCTTATTATGACACTAAGTTCACTAGCGTCTGTATAGAAATGATTTTCGTGCATAATTTCACAATGTATTCAGCAAATCCCTTGTCTGCATAAGGTGACTGATAACATGATCTGCCGTAAGGTCTTACTTATGCGCTTCATTCAGATATGGATGTTTTTTTTCCTTTCGTTGAAATAAAATAATTAAATCAAGACAAGCTGAATAATAAACACTGTTAAGACTGGCCACTGTAATATCAGTATAAGGTAAACTCAACCTTATTTTGTTTAACTCGGGAATGGTAGTGCTAATTAATAAAGACAATAAATTGTTATTAATCATTATTTCTTCATTTCTTTGGGTTTATTATAAGCAGCCAGTTATTTAAAATACGTAGGCTACTTTAGTAGGATTTGTAGAAGTTATTTTGACTTGTTGAAGTTAAATTAATAAATTACATGTTCTGTAATCATTTTAAATTTAAAGCAAAATATCAAACATTACAAATACGCGTATCCAGAGCACGTGATCTTCTGCAACGGCCATGAAACAGACACTCCCATCTCTGGAATAGCCTGAAAATTTTAATCCTGTCCGAATCGGTACATAAAATCACAGATGTTGTGGGGGACACGTTGAAACTTGAACGTCGTTTAGAAAACTAATCCCGTCCGAATAGTGCTAATGTTCATGTTTTATGCACTGTGAAGTTTATGGTGTCTAACCAAAACAGACAAAAGCAGTTTTCAGTTCTATCTTTCCACATTGATAGTTATACTATGTAGTGGTGTAACAATACATCAATATGGATCATTGCATCGATTACATTTCTAACGATATGCCACACATAAAATATAATCGATATGAGGCACTTTAATTTTCATTATTTTTTTCTCTGCGCCCTCATTCGTTGATGTAACAACCATCTATCAGGGCTCAACAGAAATAATTTTTATACTGGCCCAGTCGGGCCAGTGGTTCAGGTTTTCACTTGCCCTGCCAAAATTTTCACTGGCCTCAATAAAAAATGTCAGTGTCACATATTAAAGCATAAGCCCCAAGAAGCAGTGGGTTACCAGTACATTTTATAACAGCTAAGGAGCGTTGTCAGGCACAAAGCTGTTATAAAATGCAATATAATATTACTCTTCCGCCAAACAAAGTAGTTCCTCAGAATCAAGTGTGACTGAAACAGAGCGCAGTTCCCAACCAACACAGAAGCAGCTAAGACACAATGAAAATATGATTTAAGACTGTGGTGTTTATTTTATAAATCAACATTCATCTAATTTATAAATTAACATTTATATCGTGCAACTGTTGAAGTGACGATCAAATATGGTTGGAATAATGCTTAACTTTAACTCTTTCCCCATCAGCGCTTTATATTTAAGTTGCCACCCAGTTTTAGTTTAATGTTTTAGTTTAATGCGCTTCGTAATTCATTTGTTCTCTTATCACCTCTCAAATTTTCAGCTAAGATAGCGGAGATAATTCCATTTTTGTGAAGAACTTTTGTAAGAGATCAGATTCAGAGCGTGATCAAAACACTGTGTTTTTAGTTTTGAGTGAATGTGTCAGTGTTTAAGTTGGGTAAGATCACCATCTAGTGGATAGCGGAAATATGAATTTGAGGTAGAAACTCCTCAGGGAGCGTTTTCTCTTTATTGATTAGATGACTCAACAATATTTATTGACATTTATCTGGATATCGCAATTAATTGTGCAACTGTATACAAATTAAAAATAATATGATTAAAGACGGTGGTGTTTATTTTCATAAATCAGTACGCAGCAACAGTGGCGCAGTGATACTTATGTAATGCGGTCTGAACCGTGGGTTTACCGGGGTATTTTATCGTGGCATAGAACGCGTTTCAACCAATCAGATTGAAGAACCAGAACTGCCCGTTTTATAATTAAAAATAATAATTCAAAAGTCAAATATAATTGTATACATATACAACAGACATATTCTCACGAAAAAGGCTCCAAACTTATTTGCTTTACTGACAGCAAACTGTGCAAAATATTGCATCATTTCTTTTGTTGTGTTTTTCCCCAAGTAAATGTCTGCTTCAAAGATGTTAAATAATATAAATTAATGAAAAAATATTTTAGTGACTGAGGGTGAATTTTCGTTTATTTTCAAGTGAATTCAATGCAACAAAAACATTCCAGAAAATGTTGTGACTGCTATCGGATGCAAAGTGAATTTATTTCTTAGTTTTTTGTTGTAAATGTCCCAATTGCCTTTTTTAACGAGTTTAATTAAACGTTAATGTTATATATTTTGGTTGCATTCATGTGTTATTAAAAATGTATCAGCTTAACTAGGCACGTAATATTAAAGTATCAATAAATTAATCATATAGACGGTTTCATTGGAAGCACGTGATACACGTCTGGATCCGAACCTTACTTACGGTTTCTGTTTTTTTAATGCTCTGACTAGTTGCTAAACTGATCTCTTGTACAAATGCCTCGTCGAAAATAACAAATGTTTTGGTTTCTTATGTAATCTGCGTGTTGTTTTTTGCTTGTTATATAAACAAACTACATTTAAAGAACTTTGTTGCTATTTATTCTTAGTGGAGTTTACCGGAAGCTACGTGCAGCCGCTTGTTTATGTTGTTACTGCTGAAACGGTCTATAGAATTTAATCGTAATTGCATTGAAAAAAAACTTTGATGTATCTGCAAATATCGCATCGCTGGCAGAGATAACAGATTCTGTACCGTATCTCAATGAACTTTTAAATTAACACCACTATGCATTTGGATACACATTTTATCAGCATGTGTGATTCTTGATATCCTTCGTGTTGCAAATACCACACTCTACCAATTAAAGGGATAGTTCACCCAAAAATTATAATTCTGTCATCATTTACTCACTCTGTTGTTACAAACCTATATAAATCTCTTCCGATAAAAACGAAGGAAGATATTTAGAGGAATGTTTGAAACCAAACCGATGATGAGCATCTTTTATAGTAGGAAAAATAATATTATGGAAGTGAATGCGGTTCATGATCAGTTTGGTTACAAACATTTCTCAAAATATCTTCCTTTGTGTTCATCAGAACAAAGAAATTCATACAGGTTTGTAACAACATGAGGGTGAGTAAATGATGACAGAATTTTCATTTTTGGTTGAACTATCCCTTTAAGCTACCGAAACAAGGCTGTTCAAGCCGGTCAATATTATGGCAACAAAGTGACTCAGCGTGGGTGGAACAGAGAAGTAGGGAGAGACATCACCTGTTAACAGATTATTCGTCCGTTTAAATCACTTCCTAAACCTACACACTTACCTTTGGTGAAAAACAAGCATGAAGACAGCATGACCAATGTTAATAATTTACTGAAAATCATGTACTGCACCTGCATGACTGTCAACCTTTTTTCATGATAGTAGCATACCTTGCATCTCTCTGCTCTTAGGCGAGCTGCTCTCAGACATCGCAGAAGGAGACCTCATTGAGACCTGCGTTCGGAGGGGACTACTGCTGCCTCCACTGCCCACATGATGGTGCTGCGGGCTTCCTCGTGGAGGTGTAAAACTCTGCGAGGTGGGTGGCGCCATCTGAGTCGGTGTCTGCGATTGTGACGGGTGCTGGTAATAGGGCATTCCATTAGGCATTAAACCATAATGTTGTTGCTGCTGTGGCGACGACTGCTGGTGTTGCAGGTGGTGAAGCGAATGGTGTTGAAGATGATGTGCTCCTGCAGGCTGCTGGTGAAGTTGAGAAGATGAAATGTCAGGATGACCCTGGTTTGGATATGCTCCATACATGGTGTGAGAGTTATATCCCATGGGCATTGAAGATCCCCCCTGCTGCTCCCGGGAATTACCCCTTGCCCAGTACTGTGACCCGGAAGGCTGGCGGGAAGGTCCGACGCTGCCGTTGACTTGGTACGATCCGTGGCCCTGGAAGTGGTGTTGAGGCTGCTGTGGTTGTATCGCACCCTGTGCGCCTGGTTTCTGGTGCATGCCTTGGGAAGGAGTAGGGCCCATGGCTGGGTTATACTGCGATTGGCCCCACAGATACTCATATCCCATGCTGCCAGGGTGGTGATGGTTGCTCATATGAGGGTACGAGGAAGAGGGAGGGTGGGCGCCAGATTGGCCGGACCCACCTGCAGTAGTGACGCCATTCACATTCATATCGCCATTCAGGTCTGTGACGTGCAGGATCATTATGAAACAGAGAAGAAGAGAGCATTGCTATTACATCGTGCATGTTAAATGACAAAGTGCTAGACTTTGTATTTTAAAAATATGCTTACTTTTCCCTTGCTGGGGGAAGCTCATTGAGGACCCGTTAGTATAGAGAGAATCTCCTGAGGAATGCTTCAGCCCTGAGTTAGCGGATACAGAAGAGTGAGGCCTGTAGTTAAAATTGTTATTTGTATCCATCTGTTAACAAAAAAGCATCACAGAATTTTATAGGTTTATGTGTGTTATTGTTTTAAATTAGAAGCCAATATCGGCTCAAAAAATAAAATCTAAACCAGACATGATTTCACACATCCCACCCTGGCTTCATCTTGTCGCTCGTCTTTTCAGACTAAGACTTTGTGCACACTGCAAACATGAATGCTCAATTCAGATTTTTTTGTTCAGATCCGATTTTTTGTTTGAATGTTTACATTACCTGGCTAAAATCAGAAAGTTGTGTGAACTGTTTGTGGTCCTGAACTGCATTGCATGCACAAAAGAATAATACTACGTCCTGTCCAGCACGCGGTAATACGGAAATGAACGTGTAGACTACTGAGCGGGTATGAGCTGCACAGACTGGCTAGTCGACGCGTTTTACCTCAATTCCGGGGGAGCGAGCAATACGAGATCATACGAGTCGAGACACTCTGCTCACGAAAATTCTTCATAAGAAATAAACACAATACAGTGTCTAAAAAATAAATGAAAATAAAAATGCAATTAAAATAAACTGACTATAACAGAACAGGCCTTAAATAGTAGCCAATCCTACTAAGGTCATATTAGTACACATGTATTGAATGGATTTGCATTGTATCACGTTGTAATGTCAGTTAAGGAGCGCCATCTGATACGGCCTCCTTTATACAGACGCTGCAGCTCCCCTTTGTGTTTTTAGAAAGACATGCAATCATTGCGGTGATCTGAAATCATCGCGATGAGGTCAAACAATCGCAATGAGACAATTATTTCATCATTGTGACGGCCCTACTGTTCAGACTGATGTCACATTGCAAATCATCTGACCTGTATCTGATTTAGAACCACATATAGAAGTGCCTAAAAATCTGAATTGAAAAGAACCGATTCCATGTGGTTTGTGCTGTTCACACGGTCATACAAAGAGACAGACATGGGTCACATATGAGCAGAAAATCGGTTTTTGAATCTGACCTCTCTTACTTGCACACAAATAATTGATTATCAGGATATTTTACATCATTTGCAGACATCAGGGAGCCGCTATCAATATGCGGGAGACTTTCGGAAAGTCCAGGTGTTGTTAGACTTCTTCGATTTAGGGTTCAGTTTATTGTTTCAGGGAGTCGTTTTAAGTGATAGAATTTTTATTTTGGGGCGAACGTCATCATTTGCTCACACTCATGTTGTTACAAACCTGTATTAAATTTCTTTGTTCTGATGAACACGAATGAAGATAATAAAGAATTCGTAATCAAACAGTTAGTGAGCTCCATTCACTTCCATAGTATTCGTTTTTTCTACTATAGAAATGAAAGGGGCTCACAATCGGTTTGGCTACAAACATTCCTCAAAATATCTTCCTGTGTGTTCATCAGAACAACTAAATGATGACAGAATTTTCATTTTTGGGTGAACTATCCCTTAAAACATTAGTTGGTAGTACTTAGAAACTTAAGGCGTTGTTTATTCATTTATTGCGTTTTTATCTGTGACATGAGACAATAGTTCCTTTCACACATACAGTCTTTACTAGTAATTTACTGGTAAATTGCCGTTAACAGGTCATGTGTGAACAGAACCTTTCTGGTAAATCAGTGCTGCCAATTTACCAGTAATAGAGGTTGTAAGATTACCAGTAATTTACTGGAAAGCGCTATGTGTGAACGAAACAAAGATTACCGGCATTTAGAACAGACAACACCATACCGTGCTGACAGCTTCGGCCCAATCAGAACGTTTTGATACAGATGACGTGTTTGCCCCCGTGTTTTGTATTTACTGGTAAATTAATTCTGGTAAATTTGTGGTAATTTACCGAAATTACTGTGCGAAAGAGGCTAATGAAAATGTGATGACGAAAGCAGATAGGGAGAGGCAGGAATGAGGTCATGTCATCATACAGGAACTTTAACTGGACCGGTCGGGTTTGGATTTTTACCTGTCCTGCCAAAATTTTTACTGGCCCCACTACAAAAAGCATGAAAATAAAATCGGGCTGACTATTGTTTTTGACTCATGTAACCTTAATAAATAAGATTATGTTACCAAAACCTACCTCATATAAATTCAAAATATTGTTGAAGGCAAATTAGCAGTTAGTAATGTCTGAAGCCTTAAGACGCAGCTTTCCATGCGCGCGCTTCCCAAACACACAAAACGTCTCAAACAGCATATGGGTAGCACATAGTCTTTGCTAGAGTATTGGCAAGGCCTCATCGGGCAAGTGACAGTTGTGTTAACTGGCCCGAGCATCACTCACACACTGGCCCTGGTCTATACCCTGTGGTATAGTCTGGACTCGAACCTGAGGTCCTATTCACCGCAGTTCAGACATTTCCAGCAAATTTTCACTGCAAATTTAAGGTCTTCTCAAATGACACAGAATAAACCCTTTAAATTTGGGATGTAAGGTTTACATAAATATCCCATATTGTTTAAAACTGTGGGGGCAACTCAGAGCTACAACATCATTACGTTAACTTGCACTACAAATATTTTCAAATGACCCCAACTACTTCCTTATAGTATCCAAATACTATTTTAAACAACAGCCACATCCTTGTTATATTAATTTACTTAAACTGTACGTTTGAATACATGAATATGAATGCGTGCAATGTTAAGAGCGAGCTCTGAATGTCTAGGGAGGCACCGTACTGAAAAAAAGTGGCTGTGCTTTAAAACCGACCAAACTGCCTATATAGATTAGCCAGTATATTTATTTATTTTGCATACAGACGCGTTTTCAAAGTTTTAATCGTATTTCTCGATATCATTCGGAGCGTACTGCACGTGCAAAACTGATGTCCAAAATTGCCGTCCAGGTAGGCGGTTTACTAGGTTTTGAGGAAACAGCCATTGAACACAGCCGTGGCCGACATCACAAATATTGCTCTTCACATCTCTCCATAAAATGTCGCAGATAAAGCCGATGAGATGCCCGAGCAATCGCGTTTAATAACACATCACACACATCACCATGCGGATCACCAGCCTCATAGTAAACTATTACAAACCTTTAACGTTAATTATACGTCTTTTCTATTTATAAATAAAATGTTGACTGAAATAAACCGACGTTGATTGAAAAAATTACCGTAAGCATGAATTCGCTGCAATTATTTTACGCGTGCCCATTATGAGCCACGCAGCTAAGAGTAAACACTCAGAGCTGTTCGGGTTCATTCAGAAAATAATAAATTAATCGACGCACATCATTTAAAGGTTACAATATAAAACTAAAAGTAATATTAAAATGAACAATACACATGTGGATGAAGAATGGGTGAAGTGATGTGATAGTCTGTTAGCACGAAGGCTAACCCGCTCCACATGACCATGCGCTGCTTGGATCTCGCAGCGCTCACAAATATGAATCCACATTTTATTAAACTTCCCCAATACTAAAACAACACGACCTTTATTCAGCCAACTAATATCTGCTCTGTCTATGTTTATACATTGTTTTGTATAATTTTAACTTCACGTTCCTATATATTTATCTATGCCAAAGAACAACATAAGCGAGTCGGCTCAAATGCGGCCAAACAACCGACACAAAAACGAAAACAAAAAAGAAGCCAGCTTGAATATAAGACGCTAATTAGGTATTGAGGAATATAAAAAAACCACAAAGTTAAAGGTGAAGAGTTTATTGTTGTTGAAAACAAAATCCAGCACTACACACACTTATAAAATGACATTTTGATATGAAGTTTGATTAAACTGGTTGGTTTAGATCAGAAGGGATGATGCCATGAAAAACTGAGGCCTGCGATTCCGCAACGCAACGATTAACCGTAACGATTTATGATGTTTAAAATTATATCCGGCGATTAACATTTATGTTAATTCAATACATTTTTGTATGAATGAAATTGGGGTCATATTTAAGTAAATATACATTGATCATCGAAGCACATGATGTAAATGAAAACAGCAGGTCTTATTTACATAGTCAGGCATTTCTGCGTTATTTAAATAATTAAAGACGTCAAAACGTACATGTTGATTATATAAACATATGAACTCGAGGGTTTGTGTGCAAGACAATAGGTTACATTAGGTCTTTACAAAACACATCTACGTTTTTTTTATTTTGAATGTTTTGGGGAAGTTGATTTCTGAAGGTCGTCGTTTGCTAATGAATTCACGTTTTGTCCAGATAAAGGCTACAACAAGGAGGTAAATGAAACAGCATCACACACAAAAGCACGCTCTCAAAAGTTTCCCAGTATACATGATAATAAAACTGTCCAACCTTGATATCTGCCGATCGTACAAGAGACAGCGCCTCTGGTCCCCCGGCAGAAGACCACTATGGATGAAGAGGGTGTTTGCGATGTAAATAATAAACGGATAAATCGCTAACCTTTGGGTTTCAAATTTGCAAACATGGCTGGTAATGTTTGAGTGCAGCCATAATCACTGAGGAGAAAAAGAGAGAAAGCCGAAAAGAGGAAGTGTGTGACGCCGAGCAGCCGCTGGCCCCCAGGTCTTAGCGCCGACCTCGTCTTGATACAGTACAGTAGAGACCCAGTAGCAGACACTGTATGGCAGGCACTTTTGAAATTTAATTCTTTACATTTACTACTATCTATTTTTATGCTTACTAGTTCTTATTTTTTTGTTACTAATAACTATTCAATTAGATACTTATTCATTAGATACTAGTTCCTAAAAATTAAAGGGGACAATCTGACACTTTCCATGTTTAAGTGCTATAATTGGGTCTCGGTGCTTCTATCAACCTAGAAATTGTGAAAAAGAACAACCGAGTAACTTAGTTTTGGTAAACTTATCTCTGCAAGCATGTAAAAAATAGATAATTGAAATTTGGCTCCCCTTGTGATGTCAGAAGGGGATAATACTGCCCCTTAATCTGCACTATCCAACCACGGCACTGCCATTTAGTGCAGAGATCAGCTCATTTGCATTTAAAAGAGTACACCCAAAACGGCACGTTTTTGCTCACACCTACAAAGTGGGTTTTTAACATTCTATAAATAATTATCTATATGGTATTTTGAGCTAGAACTGCACATATGTACTCAAGGCACACTAAAGATTTATCTTAAAAAGTCTTTTGAAATGTTCCCTTTAAATACTAGTGCTTATTTATTAGATATTAGTGCCTATTCACACTGAAATGGGCCAAGTTATGTGTTTAAACACTAGTACATATTTATTAGATACTAGTACTACTTAAACAGATATTAGTGCTTATTTATTTAATACAAGTAGCTATTAAATAAATACTGCTTATTTATTAGCTACTAGTACTTATTCAATAGATACTAGTGCTTAATTTTAAGATACTTGTCCCTATTAATTAGCTACTAGTACTTTTGCAATAAATACTACTACACTCTAAAAAAATGCAAGGCTATTTTCAACCCAGAGTTAAGTCAAAAAGGGACAACCCAGCAGCTGGGTTCAAATTAACTTAGAAAATGTTTATATTGAGCCAACATTGGGTTAAAACAACCCAGTATGGGTTAAATTACAACCTTGTTGAAAATCCAGCATTTTTTAGAGCTTACTTATTTATTAGAATAGAGTACTTTTTTGTGTATTTTGATCGGCCGCATTATAGCATTTTTCACACAAAAATTACAAAAAATACACAGAAAATGTGTCCGGGACATTAGATTTTTAGTTAATTCACACTGCCAATGATTTCCCAGAATCTGTGCGTGAATTTACACACATGCGTAAAGACACATGAATGTTTTTGTTAAGTTTTTTACACAGCATCTGTAGTTTGCCAATTATTCATGATTTCTTCTCTGAGAAACCACGTAGTTTTATTGCATGGCCATGGTTCCAAAAATATGTTCGCAATTTGGCATCACAATGATCAATTTTGGTGTAAATGCATGAATCCTTGAGTAGGAATTGGAAGTTAATCAATTTATCATGCATAAATTAACACCTGACTTCTTGGCAGAGAAAATGAAAAGACAAACATTGAGCAGTTTATTAGAAATGTAGACAAAAATTGAAAGGCTTAAAAATAAAACATTGATCGGACTCAACTAGCATTGTGCATATATACACATAAAACTAACTCGGTCTAATATTGTACCCACTCATTTTTGATAGTGCAAACTTATTTTGGTCAGTTTGTTTTTAGACTGGAAAACAAGATTACCCATCTTTTTCAGTCTTTAACACGCAACACTTAAAGACAATGTCATACTTTAACTGCTGTCATACAATTAAAGACATGTGAAACAGGACTTGTGAAATTGGATGGTTAGTGAAGGAGTGAGCCAACAGATACTGAGAAATAATCAAGGCTTATCTATTTCTAGCTAGCGTAGTGGAAGAAGGTGATGCTAAAGAGATGATCAGTCTACACAGACCCCAAAAAAAAATTTATAATGATTGTTACTTAATTTCTGAAATCCTGATTTTCATTTTTAATCACGAGATCATAAACTACACGATTTTACAAGACAAAACTCCCATTACAGTTTCAAGTTTCGTTAGAGAAAAACGTTTTACTTTTCGATTTTAATTACAATGCCATACAATAAAAAAGTAACTTTCCATCACATCTATTGCTTATCAGTTGAAAAATATGAATACAGTGCAGATTTTCAGTTTAAGTATACTTTTTGTAGTACAACAAATTAAAACAAAACAAAAAGGCCAGGACTGCTCATCAGGAGAGGGATAAAGAAGCTCTGTACAACAATATGCATATTAACTTCCAAAAGAAGGTTATGTCGATCCTCTGGAGTGCAGCCACTGAATGGACAGAGGTGATGCTAATAATGCCATTGGTCTTATATTCATACAGCTTTGCTCTCTTTAAGATCATGTACCATTTATGTGACAGCATCTCCTTTTACTTGTAGTTCATCCCTCCCCTTGTCTGTCTATCGATCACAATGTACCAGTCACTTTATTCTAGATCAGGCATTTCTGAAAGATAAAGCAAAAACAGACAAGTTAATAGGTCATATATTAATTCACAACGTGTAATATAATAATGATTCGAAAGTCTAACAAAATTTATTTTTAAGCTCATGTTAAAGGGACATCACTTTTTTGGAAAATATGCTCATTTTCCAGCTTCCCTAGAGTTAAACATTTGATTTCCGGGTCTGACGATACCACTTTTAGCTTAGCTTAGCATAATCCATTGAATCTGATTAGACCTTTAGCATCACGCTAAAAATAATCAAAGAGTTTCGTAATGTTTTCTATTTAAAACTGGACTCTTAGTTACATTGTGTACAAAGGCCGACAGAAAATTTAAAGTTGCGATTTTCTAGGCAGATATGGCGAAAAAACTATACTCTCATTCTGGCGTAATCAAGGAATTTGCTGCCTCAACATGGCTGCAGGAGGCGCAATGGTACTACGCAGCGCCCGAAAACAGTCCCCTTGGTTACTTTCAATAGCAGGGGACTATTTTCGGGCAGTGCACAACACCATTGCCCCTCCAGCAGCCATGTTAAGGCAGCAAAGTCCTTGATATCAGCCATATCTGCTAAGAAAATCGCAACTTTTAATTTTCTGTCGGTCTTAGTACACAATAGGGCTTTTCACACCTGAATTGCTAACACTGCTTTCAAATTACAGGTGTGAAACGCTCCTTAACCCAGGGTTCAAACCGGGGTTTAGAATGAAGATAACCCAGGGTTAAGCGCAGTGTGAAAACCCCTAATGTTACTATAGAAATAGGAAAATTTAAATAGGAAAAATATCCAGACTCTTTGGTTATTTTTTTAGCGTGATGCTAATGGTCTAATCAGATTCAATGGATTGTGCTAAGCTAAGCTAAAAGTGGTACTGCCAGACCCGGAGATCAGCTGAATGGATTCCAAAACGGTAACAAAAAAATGTTTAACTCTAGGGGAGCTGGAAAATGAGCTGATTTAAAAAAAAAATTGGAGTGTCCCTTTAACACTGCCTCCTTTTGACTTGCAGCTATGATAAAACTTATTGTGGTACAACTGTTGTAGGAAAGAACAAACACTTACTCTCATCATCACTATCTGCTGATTCCTGAAATTGAAAGAAAAATTAATTTGTATTGCCATAAGACAAGGTAAAGGACAATATTTGGTTCAAGGTGTGATTTTCTAAATTTAATACATAAATTCAAAAAACTGTAAATCTTACATCCTCTGCTCCATCTAGGTCAGGTAATTCATCTTCTCCTCCCATGTTGTTCATCATCTAAAAGCAGCACATTAATGTGACTTAATTTATCCACACACTTCCCATAACAATCTCAAATGAGAGTTGTTTTGATATCAAACATAAACATTTGGTGAATAGTAAGTGAATGAAGTGAAAAAAGTACATACATCAGAAAAGCGATCATAGTTTGACAAATCTTCTTCAGAATCGTCCTCCCAGTCTTTCCAGTTGTTGAAGTCAACACTAAGCCAGTTAAGCTGCATATAAAATTCACATAAGATATTCTTAATATTTACTAGTGTGTTTAACAGAATATTTTACTCACCCCTAAGGTGTTACAAACCTACATAAAATACTTTGTTCTGCTGAACACAAAGGAAGATATTTGTAATCAAGCAAGAAGGAGAAGCAGCACTGACTTAAATAGTAGTAAAAAATAGTGGTAGTCAATGGTGCTTCAAAACTGTTTGGTTACAAACACTGCTCAGAATATCTTCTTTTGTGTTTAGCAGAACTAAGACATTTTTATAAGTTTGGAACAACAAAGCCAAAACATTTGAATTGCCCCCGGTGGCTGGCTGCAATATAGGTCATACACCACCACCCTCCATGTAAACTAATGGGACGTGAGCCAAACTTAAAAATCGTATTACATTTCAAATACATTTTTTCCAAATTATGGTTTCTGTTATTTTAGTGTTTGTTTTTCAAATAAGTTTGGTTTAAGTTGGTTATTAGATGCTATTAAAAAGGTGTGACGACTAATTTGTGTGTTTGTGATCGAGTCAAACTGGAAAATGGGCAGGGCCTTCATACTGCGGCACCACCTCAGGATCCCTACTGAGCAGAGTCGGGCTACAAATGACGTTTTTACAGTCTATGGTTTGGAACAATATGAGGGTGAGTAAATGATGACAGAATTTTCATTTTTGGTTCAACTACGTCAACAAATCTGTTACAGATTTTTTTTAAATAAGCCAAAACTTACACCAAATTAGTTGAAAAACTAGGGATGCGTTAACTACTAGAGTTAACTACTAGTATTATATACTTACTATAGTTATTTTAATAAGTTGCATTTTGCACAGTCTTGGTTACACTTTTTATGGTTTACTGCATTTCTAAATGTCTCTGAATAATTCCCATTCGAAGTGCACTTCACAATGTTACTCAAACATAACACAGAATGTTAAAAGAGACCAGCAGTGAATGGATTTGAAGTTAAAAACCAAGCATTTAAAACAGCCTTAGTTAACCATGTCTTACATCAACATTTATATGTAAAAATGTGCAAGTCATATTACAATATTCTGCCATGCACCAAACTTACTTTTGCTTTCTCTTTTGTTAACCTGGGCCAAGATTTCCCTCCCTCTGCTTTCCGTAAACAGCACAACACTGACCGGTCTGTGCGCCTGTGTTTGGACCCCTGAGAATGGGAAGTAACACATAAGCGAAACATGTTCACACTGCAATGTACATCTCACAAGGGGCTCATTTGAAACCTGATATGTTTCTGTAGTTCAACTTTGCATTAGCACTGCAGTCGTGGGTTCGATCCCAGGAGACACATAATGATAAAATGCATACCATGTAATGTATCATAAATCTTTTTGGACATAAGCATCTGGCAAATGCATAAATGTAAAGATATCATAGCTGTGTGCTAAACTCACATCTTGATCAATGGCATCAAAGAGATCAATTTCATTTGAGTGCTTAATGTTATCCATCCCACCGAGACAACTGAAAAGAGAGAAGACAAACTTAGCTTGACCATAAAACATTTTTACTAGAGTACATGTTTAAATTGTTGCAACATACCTGAAACCAAATTTTGATTTTTCAAAATTTACTTTAACATCCTTGCTGTCCTCCACCAAAAACTCAATGAAGACAAAGTCTCGTCTGTCGTACCACTTGGCAGCTGCCGGGTGCCTGATGAGGTAAATATTCAACTTAAAATAAGTGTTAAAACACCATCCCCCAGAGATACAAGTATAAGGCGAGGTAAGGGCAGAAAAACTGACTTCACATTAAACAAGTAGATCCACAAAGAGCAGGTGGCATAGACACCTGTGACACACCACTTCGACTGACCATCAATGGCCTATTTATTAAACATGGTGTTTCAAAGTCTCTTGTACTATAACCTTAAATAAACCAAACTACTCAAGTTTGTATTCTGAGGATGAAATACAAAAACACTTCACAATAATTTTATTATTACTTATGTAAAACAATCTGGGCACAACGTTTTAATATGATAATTTCTATGATCACGTGATATTTTATTCACTATAACTCCAGTCATAAATCAAGCCCTTATAAAAAAAAAAGTGTTTACAAAAGGTCGCATTCATGGTGAGATGTTTACATAAATTTCCTTATTTATTGTAGTGTGGCTATTGGATGAGTGTGTTGTAACTCCATTCATTCATTGTAGTTGGCCTGGCCCTGGTGCACGTGCAGGCGGCGCGCTCAAGTTCGCTACACATTCAAACCCATTAAACAATCGTATGTGTTACTTTCAAATATTACGTTTATTAAATGTACTGTTATTGACATGTTTTATATAGAGGTATCTGCGTATTAACGGATTTGAGCGGCAAATAGCAAAATATGGCAATACCGGTGAAATGATACAAGCTAGCTATAACGAGCCACTTTACAGTAAACTCCACACATTTATACAACGATTAGAGACTTCTTAACTCTTACATAAATTTACATTTATAGGTAATAAACATTCAGGAACTATGGTGAGATACTAGTTCACCGTCTACTACAAGAGTGAATGAGTCGTGCAAAAATAGCTAATGTTGGCTAGCCACAAGCTAACCTAGTCAACTCAACCCCCATTCAATACTTGTTTCATAAGCAATGTATATTTCTCATATATCAGCAAATATTCACACTTACATGACTTTGGTGTATATGTGTGTTGTGAGACGGTCGGCGTATACTGAAGGTTCTGGTATGTTCTCCCGGGGTTCTGCAAGCTGTACCGGAGTCACCGGAGGACGAGTGGGCGGGGCTTTAGGCCACGCCCCGACGCGCTGGACTTTACTACAGCTTCCGCGTGTCTCACGCTGTCTCAAAGCAGATAAAATAAAATAACATAATTGTCATTTTCCAGTTCTTATTATGTAGTAATTTATAATTATATTATTTTATAATTAATTAATTAAAATATATTTGATATACTATAGTTTGCCTACAAATGTCATGGTTAAACTTAATGAAATAGTAAATAAATAAAAACAAAAAACTACATATTTTAACATTCAACATATTATTATAGTAACTGTATTTACTAGCTGCTAGACATGTTGCTGATATGTTGTATTAGGTTATCTAATCCCTATAATTAGTCAAGGAGGTTGTATGATTCTTCTTTGTATGAACTTCCTTCTTTTTTTTAAGTTTGACCAAATGCATATAGGGTGTCAAACTCAATGATTTGCATAATGTTATGCAAATTCAGGCGCTCTTTTAAAATACTTTGGGTCAACCTCTGGCACAGCTTCAAACTGAAACTTATCAAATCCTATCAGAGATCCACGTCACTGAAACACCAGTGGCTTTGTTGTTATCAATATTAAACTTACCCGTCGATTTAACCCCTGATTATAACATATATATTTTTTTATGAGAATTACAAACATTAATGAAATTGTTTTTTATTTATTTTTATTAATGAAATTGTACTTGTTTACTTTTTTTTTTAGATGTTTATAGATTTAAAAATATACTGATACATTTTATGGATGTCTGAATAATATACATAGAGCTGGGGACATGTATAGATCAATAATAATATTGGTCGTTAAGAGATGTGCGTTAATTTATGAGTGAAAAAATAAAAATCAACAGAAACACGCCACTTTTATTTTGAAAGCATCAACGGAACAGTCATAGCTGGATTTGTGTCGGCTGCTTCACGTTAGGGCGAATGACAGATTATTATGAACGCTGTTATTTTTCTCCTGTGCGTGTCGTCAAAGATAAATATTTGTAAAGAAAATATGACATTTTTCACTTTTCTTAGCTCAAGTCTTCTGTTAGGTTTATATTTGCTCTGATTGAATTGCTCAATAATTTTAAGAGCTATGTTAGACAGTTGACATTGCCCTGTTACATATCGTACAGCGGATCAGCCTGAAATCAACATACGATAGATCTGCATTTTAAATACGTCACCAATATTAGCATCTGAATTGCCATGTGTGCATATTTTGGAGTTTAATTATCATCATCGTGATCTTCTCTATGATGCCCGTAAACAGCTGTCAAACCTGTAAACCTGGACTGATCTGCTGAAATGAGAGGGTAACGTTAACTAAATAGGGGAGCACTGATTTAGCAGTCGTCTGAGATGGGTGAGTATGAGGAGAGTTTGTATGGGCTCGGGGGGGAGACTTTTCCCCCCGATTTTTTCCCCCCTCCACCACCTCGTCCAGTCGCTCGGGAGCGAATCCACATCCAGAAGAGCAGCGTCTGCTCCAGGGCTTACTTCGTGGTGGTGATGGCCTTCTTCCACATCTATATCATAAATATCATAGCTTTGCTGCTGTACGTGCACTACAACACCGGTTCTGGAGAGCAGGATATACCCCTTGAGAAGAGCACGAGTATCCCCAGACCCACAGCTGCTGAATACCAAAGCCCATCACCTAACCTGAATCCAGAGCACTCCTTTTATCTGCCCCGTCTGGAGGGCATTCGGGTATGCTTACTGTCACTATCATAAAGTTAGGGATTTTATTTATCTGTTCATATTTTCTGTCCTTCTTGCAGTTAAACAGTGTTCTTCAATAAGGGGGCCGGGGACCAAACTTCCAAGGGGGCTTTAAGATAGGGTGACCAGATTTTTAAAATGATGATTTTACTTAAACAAGTAAAAAAAACAGATGCCTTGTTTTAAATGGAAGGCTTATTTGATGAAATGTATACTTTTCTATTTAGATCAGATTTTGTAAGGTACAAATTTTGTTTGGTACCAAGTACCTTTGAGATACTAATATGAACTTTTGGGTGCAAAATGTTTACTTTTTTGAAAGGGTACTTCCCCAGTGGAAGCTAGGGATAATTTGTACGGTGTTCCTTTTTAATTTTATAGTTTCAAAAATGTGCCAAATTACTTTTAAAAAGTCCATAACAGATAACTGTCCTTAGAAAGGTATAACAGAAGTTATTTCAAGGTTATTATGATACTCCGGTGGGGTTATTAAAGAGGATATTTTACAAGACTTTTTTAAGATGTAAAATAAATATATGGTGTCCCCAGAGTGCGTATGTGAAGTTTTAGCTCAAAATACCCCATAGATAATTTATTGTAGCATGTTAAAATTGCCACTTTGTAGGTGTGAGCAAAAATGTGCCGTTTTTGGGTGTGTCCTTTAAAATGCAAATGAGTTAATCTCTGCACTAAATGGCAGTGGTGGTTGGATATTGCAGATTAAGGGGCGGTATTATCCTTTTATGACATCACAAGGGGAGCCAAATTTCAATGACCTATTTTTCACATGCTTGCAGAGAATGGTTTACCAAAACTAAGTTACTGGGTTGATCTTTTTCATTTTCTAGATTAATAAAAGCATTGCGGAATTTCCCACCGGTTAATCAGTGCGTGACAAACGAAGGGCTTATAAATGTGCATGCAAACGTGCGCATTTTACTTTCACTTTTGAATTAGACGCAACTGTTTGCGTACGCTGCGTTAAATCGCTTATGAATCCCTGTGCAATGCGAGTGCAACAGCTGTTTTAATTAAGTGCTTGAGCCGGTGGCGGAAATCCGCCAGTCCCAAGCTGAGTAACGTTAACCGTCTCTTTCTCCATTTAAAGCGCTGCTTGAATAAAAGGTTAATTATTATTCTTAATGAAAAACACAACAACAAAACTATCTCGCTTATATTAAACATTATATACGTAAATTATAACATAAATGAGTAAGCACGCGGCTTCTGCCATCGTCTGGTCAGTCAGCTCGCCTCAAAACGACAGTGGAAGACGGTGACGCGGTTGGCAAGTGCTAACCGGTGAGCGGCTGAACCTCCGTAATCACCGGTTATACCGACTATCGCAACAAGCCTATTGCGGACCCAATTATAGCACTTAAACATGGAAAAAGTCACATATGATCTCATTTTTTTTAAAGTGATTTATTTGGAAGTAATTGATGTTGTTGATATTTTTTAAAGTGATTAATAATGTCATGTCATCTTTGACTCAGGTTGGACACGTGCAGAGAGTTTCTCTTGTTCCTGACCGGACCCATAACCTGCGAACCCTCAGCTTGAAGCCCTTGCTGTTTGGTGAGTTTCTAGATATGTATTATTTATGTATAAAAAAGGGTGGCTATAAAAATGAATCTTCGAAATTTTTGTTAAGCACATAAGTATTAAATGTCTAGGTAATAATAAAGGTGCCGTAGAATGTAAAACTGTATTTACGTAGGCATAGATGAATAATAAGAGTTCTGCTAATGACATATTGTGAGCCTCCTTATGTAAACCTTGTGCATGCAAAAAAACCTCTGGAAAACTGGCCAATCTCAACATAACACCAACTGTGACGTTACAGTCGTGATGTACGCCCCAACATTAAATTACAAATTAAATTAAGTTCTATGTTATTACAATGCTAAAAACAAAGTTGTGACTGTTAAAGTAGCGCTATATGCTAGTTAATGCTAGCATTTAGGCTAAAGTTTTACTATTGATGTTATAGTTAAGTTTTGCATGTCTACACTGAAAAAAAAAAAACACAAACTTACCGCTCAGAAACGTCCATTAACAATCTCCAAATAATTGATTATTTCTTAAATTCTGTATCTTCGTCTGATACAGACTCAAACATAAGATCTGTTTAAACACACACACGAGCTACTGAAATGAGCTGCTCTGAGAAACAGCCAATCAGAGCAGAGCTCAACATTATTATTTATGACCCTTTCAAGTAAGGAAATAATGGACCGTTTCATTCTAAGGGCAAATCCTAGGGTTGTAAATGACATGTAAAACTGTCTCTGGATCATTTTTGCACTTAATAAAGCCACATACCTTCCATGTAGATATCAGAGAAGAATTTCAATGCATTCTTTGGCACCTTTAAAATTTGCAACATTAAATTGACACATGGACTCCATCTTCAAAAACAATTGAAATTGTTTATTATTTTAAGTTTAAAAAATATATAAAACAAGTATCTTCTATTATTTACAATAGTTATGAACACTACAAGATACACACACTCCCAAAAATACACTATTCACCCTCTACACCGGTGGCTTTTCCATTTGCGGGCAGCCTGGTTGATGTGCCGCTGGCGTTTTCCCCAGCTAAAGGCTTTCGTGACCAGCAGTCTCCTTCCAGTCACGTTGCCCGTCAACAGGAAGGTACCCCCATTAGGATGGCGGCGGGTCAAGTTGCCCACGCAGGTGGCGTCTCGCTCTAGCCACATTGTCAGGCGACTCCTCATTTCCCCTCCCAGCAGTGGACCGTGCTTCAGAACTTCGACCCGAGAACCCAAGGAGAAAATTGTCAGGACAGAGCTGCTGGAGTTCAGTTTGGATAAGCGGACTTTGACCACTATAAGATATATAGAGGATAAGACCGTGATTAGTAAATGCAAAATCGATTTGGTGTAATATTCAGATGTGATCAAGCAAAAACTAGATATTCTTACCAAAGTCGCTTTTACAGAATAGACCCAGCAGCTCTTTGGATGATGTAGCCTCCTCTAACTCGCAGTCTGTGCAGCTAGCACGCGGCACCACTAAAACAAACCAAAACATCTGTCAGACAGAAAAAACGATCTTGCAATCCATGTTGTTTGTGATCTGAGAAAAATCATGGTCTGTAATGTAAAATAAATTAAGGGGCGGTTGTTTACCTCTTCCTTCATTGCTGGTGCCATTATGCATATGAGGAACCGAGGATATGCACATCAGGTGATCTTTGGGAAACTGATCGCATTGCAGGATCCTAGGCCAGGGGTAACCATAACAGCTCATGATGGGAGCGCAGCTGTCCCGTACAGACTCGCACAAACTTCTACACGGTGAAATGATCCTGGAAAGCATTCATAGATTTTGCGTTGATGTTTCAATGTAGTAAATAAAATGTTAAAAGTTAAATATGATGATGTTGGTTTGAAATTTGCAATTTATAATTGTCTATGAAACGAATCCTAAACTATAATCCTTGAAAACATCACAATAAACATTTATTCTGCGAATAATTTGTCTAATAGCGTACGTCATTAACAGCACGTTTCTTAACATTGACAGTAATCACAAACCAAAGACACTGCTAATCCACCAGAAAGCTGTCTTACCTCTCAAGGCACACGGGTGCAAACAGCGAGCAAAGAAAGATTCGGGCGTGCGGGTGGCATTCGCGGGCGAGGAGCGGCAGCCAGCTGGTGCTCTGCTGGACTGCTTCTGCTGGCGATTCATGTCCCAGTAAGTTGGGTATCCGCATGATGTTGTAGCCCAGGCCCTGGCACAGAGCCATGTTGGTCGGGATGGGCACACAACGAGAGGTGCCCTGATGTTCCCAGTGCTCACTGGGTATGGCACCGATGCCGTGGCCAAGCAGGAGCAGCAGTAGAGCGGGCACAGGTGGGGTCATAGTCCAGAGTGCTTGCTTAGGATGAGTGACTGGAAGAGTCGGTCCAAGGAAATGATGGAGTAGGTCAGTCATAGGTGTATTTATACTCCATTGTCTGAGGCTCATTTGAGTGAGGGCGGATCTTCGTGGGAACATGAGATTGGATTGGTTGAGGAGTCTGTGTGTATTGGCTGATAGTCTGGATAGATAGATAGATAGATAGATAGATAGATAGATAGATAGATAGATAGATAGATAGATAGATAGATAGATAGATAGATAGATAGATAGATAGATAGATAGATAGATAGATAGATAGATAGATTTACATGAGAGTCAAAGTGTAAAGTTTAAACCCGTAGGATTATTCGGCTCTGACAGAGGTGTGTGAAAGGAAGTGTTTAAGTGCTGTGATGTTCAGGAGTTTATCTTCCCCTGCTGGGAGCACTACACAATGTCTACCCCAAAAATGTCCCTCACTTCCTCTCCGATTCGTTCCCAGGACCCCTTCCTCCCCTCAGCCAATCTAATGAGTCTGTGGGACAGCATCTCTCCCAGACAAACCATGCGGAAGTTAAAGCGCACATGCATATATATATTTAATGCGTCGTCTGCATTTGAATGACACAGAACAATAACAGTGATTGATAACAGTGAAACCTAAATACGGAAATCCCATCCCAAAGACAATGACCTCCACCGACACATTAATGGCACTGTCTCATTAACACTTTCAATGGGCCGGGCAATACCATAAAGTCTTTAAGAGGGAGGAGACATCTTTTTATACAAATCTTTACTGAGATTTACCTGGTAAATTTGGCCTTTACTTAAACCACACTTAAAGAAGTCGATGCAACGCCCATAAAAGTATTTGATAAAGGCCACAATAACGATAATTTAACTTATTTTAAGGCATTTTTTAAGTAACATTTCTTTAAAAACAGGTGTTACTTTGCAAACAATATAGTGCTTGGCTTTAAATTACGTAACAATAGTTTTCAAAGGCAAATTGTATTTGGGTACTAAGGTGTGAAATATTAGTGGAACATGGACATAGTTAATATGGTTTTGCTTTGGTTAGGGGAGCTGACTTTTACATTTAGGCATTTATGGAAATGCTTTTATCCAAAGTGATGTACAACAGTAAGGAAAACGATTTCAGAGACAATAATATAAAAGTGCAATGCAAAATGACATGTTTCAACAAATTTTAGAGACAATACCTAATATTGAAAGAGGAAAAGAGGAAAGAGAGAAGAAAGAGAAAGGAGAATTTTTTCTACACTGTAAAAAAGATGCAGCATTTTTGTCAAATCAACATATATTTTTATGCTACTTTATAATTTAACAAATTAGGTTAAACAATTTCCAAGTTTTTTTAACTTCATGCTGCATTTATTTTACAGTGTATATCATACAATATATACACTGTTTCACAAATTTATTAGACCACCTGTCTATTTGTCTCAGACGATCCCGCATCATAAAGTGCTCTAATGAATAGTTCACCCAAAAATGAAAATTCTGTCATCATTTACTCGCCCTCATGTTCACTGCAAAAAAAAAAAAACTTAGGATTTTTGCCTTGTTTTCAGTATAAATATCTAAATAAAAATTCTTAAGTTAAGATGATTTATCTTGATGATCAAATAAGTCTAGTTTATAGACAAAAAATATAAAATTTAAGTGAATTTGTGCTTAAAACAAGCAAAAATATCTGCCAATGGGGTGAGAAAAAAAATATCTAATAATAAGTTTTCTTTTTGGCAGATATTTTTGCTAATTTTAAGCACAAATTCACTTAAATTGTACTTTTTTCTAAAATCTAGACACATTTTCTTAGGTCATTTTGCTCATCCAAAAAATACATAAAGAATTTTTAGATATTTCTACTGAAAACAAGACAAAAATACTAAGTAAGAAAGTCATTTTTTGCAGTGTTGTTACAAATCTGTATACATTTCTATGAGAAAATTATAGATTTTTCCTTTTTTGGTGAACCATCCCTTTAATGCGACCTTTTCCGAGAGTTTAGGAGGGATGATTGTCAAATTTAATTGACGTTTTATACACAAATTTAAAGGGGCACATTTAAGTTCTCTCGGATGTCAGAAAAGAATCAAGTATAACATTCAACCATTAAAACTTATTTTTCTATTAAGGACTGCAAGTAAATAACTGTAACTGGTTTTCTGAATAAAAATAATGAAATGCTTATATTTTTTCTGCCTTTTTGGTAAAACAGAGAATTTGAAAATGCATAGATTACAATAATTACATTTTAGCATAAAAAATACTTTGACTAAAGAGCTTACATGTCAATGGCAGACGGCCAGTTCAGATTAAGCGAGTATCTGGAAAACGTGAGCATCTCTTTTATCATAAATGCTTTAGACGCGTGTGCAGCAGGCACTTATTTTGACGTGTGATGCAAATGTTTACATGTCGCACCAAACACATATTTTGACATGATGAGCCCCACACGATGGGCTAAATACGTGTTTTGACGAGCTTCGGATTCAAGTCACCGCCCATCACTGTTACACATACTGCTAGATAAACCATAAAAATGATTTTGGTAACCACCAATACTGTTAGTTTAGTGCCGCTGTGGCACAAACTTTACCTTATGTTGGCCGTATAATAAATGTATTAAGCATTTTATATTATTGGCCCAGTTGTTTTAAAGTAATTGCAGACTGCTAAGAAATGCAAAGAATGATATGTTTGCAGATGGTTTGACATTTGTTATGTAATCCAATGATATTCGTATGTTCTTGAGTGTGACCCAAGTGTCTAAATCCTTGTTGGGTTTATGTAACATCAGGCCGAATTCACATTGACGTGGAAATGAATAATGGTTCTCACCAAATGAGAACTGATTACATTACCACCCATTTGCAATAAACTCCAGTGGCGGGCAGGTTTGTGTATTAGCCCTGCATAGTGTGACAGTGATCCTTTAATCTCTCGTCTAATCTCATAATGTTCGCTCACTCATTCTCGCTCTGTCTGCCTTTCTGCGTAACTCTCGCAGCACTTACTGCCACAATGGATCAAACAGAAATGATCTGAAATCAGTGTTTAAGACCCTCTTAACACATTGTTAACACTGTGCTGTGCTCCTCACTCAAACTCCTAAACTGTTAAACAAATCACAACAAGTATACATAAAAGTGTTTGTGTTAAACTTTATATTTTTTACCTCTCTTAGTAGTTAGCCGAGCATCACTATTCTATTACTAGTACTTGGTTTGATCCGTTTCATGCTACCTGATTATATCATGTGTTTCTTTAGCTCAGTTGGTAAAATGTTAGATTAACGTCGCACGTCATGGGTATGATGCCAAGGTGATCAAATTGAATATGCATTGGATAAAAGTATCGAAAATGCATAAATGTAAATTTTGAGGCAGATCACCATGCAAATCATCTCTTTGGTATTGTACAGCCTAGTGGGTATGTAAACAAACAGTAAACAATCCTTTATCTAACACCTTAAGTGGAAAATGTCACCCAAAGCATATTAGGAAATGCATAGCAGCAACATCCTAGGATAATGGTATGCTTTGCACCAGCAAGAAACTTTTTGTTTCTGCAGGATTCTTGGCAACGCAAAGGAGCAATTTCCAGTCAAAATTTGAAACATAATTTATCAGAGAAAGTATTGTATTGAACCAACTGTTCATATTTTCCTAAACCCTTGATGATAAGAGTCCAGCAAAATGTCATTTACATATGTTTACAAGTTTTCTATTTTAGATGAGGGAAACATGCATGCGTTATCGGTGTGAGAAAGAAAAGTTTTTGGGAGATAACCCAAATAGATACTTTGCAGGAATTCTGTAAGTTAACATGCCCAAACCAGACGCAATAATAACAAACAAATAGAGAAGGAACTCTTTAAAGAACATTTAATATTTATTTTAATTTAATTTAATTTTTGTATGCGCATTTGTAAGGAAGGAAGAAACATGTTATGAATGTTGTGCAAATGACAATTTGCACATACTAAATTATATATATAATATATATTTATTTATTTATTTATTTATTTATATTTATATTTATATTTATATTTATATTTATATTTATATTTATATTTATATTTATATTTATATTTATTTTAAATTACTCCGACTTGACACTTGATCTCTGTTCTTGGTCTATGGATGTGACCATTTTAATAACCTAAAGTGATACTTCAGCCAAATATCAATATTACCCCATGATTTACTGACCCTTAAGCAATCTGAGATACACATGTCCATCATCTTAACAAAGGTCTTTTGCAGGTAATCAATGCAATTTTGTAAGAAAAATATCCATATTTCAAACTTTTTAAACTATAACTATATAATAACTATATAATAAATCTTTGACTCGTGTGATTAATGACATTCACTGAGCAATGCACCTATCTCACTCTCATGAATCACATAAGTCCAAGATGGCATTGTTACCGGAAGCAAGTTATTACAGTTCATAAAGTTTGAAATATGGTTATTTTTCTAACAAAATCGCATCGATTATCCCTGTTTTATACCATTATAAAGCTCGGAAGAGCAAGGAAATTAAAATTCAACTCCAAAATTCAACTTCAGATGTGTTTGTCTGAAAGATGATGGAAAACCTTTTTTATTCTGTTGATACTTGAAAAGGTTTTTAATCAAGTCAATTCAAACATCATTCTAAGATTTCTAGAGGAAATACATTTTAAACATCTTTTCTATTCTTCCTTTATTTAATTACACTTTATTATCCCCATGAATGTAGCCTTAGAAGCTGGTGTGGCGTTTAAAAGAAAAGAATGATAATGGACGTGTATCATGGATGGCTTGAGGGTGAATAAATCAGGGGCTAATTTTGATATTTGGCTGGATAACTATGGGTTCAACTCGAGTCCGAGTCAACATCCACACCAAAGATTGAGTGTCGAGTCTGAGTCAAGACCAACACTGATTTAAACCACCAATTTTTGACATCATACATATCAGTATGGTTAAAAAAAGTTGGGTAAAAACTTTACTTTTCATAATAAGGTTGTGCATGGACTTGCCCAAAGTGACAAAACTAAATGTATAGATTAAATTCACTGTAAGTCACTTTGGTTGAAAGCATCTGTCAAATGCATGATTGTAAATGTTATAACTTGTTTTTAAGAAATGTATTTTATTTTTACAAAACAAAAAACAAAACAATTGTGTGATACTATACCCAACATTTTGATACACATTCTGTTATTCATTAAACTGGCCTTCAGAAATACATTTGAAATGTTTTGATTACTTTTAGAGCATCTTTGGTTAATGTTGTTGACATCCATGTATTTTAGAGATCCCAGGTTTCCTAAGTGTGGAGGAAAGCAGTGTGGTGATGCAGTTGGCCCAGCTGAAAGGTCTGACCCACAGCGCTCTCCTCACAGCTCCTGATGCTCAAGAGGAACAACTCACCCAGGATGAGCTTTTCAGTCTGCTCGACCTTAACCAGGATGGTCTTCTGCAGATGGAGGAGGTCAGACCAACAAAGATATCTGTCAATTGGTAGAGCATTGAAGTAGTGGCGCAAAAGTTCATGAGTTTGTTCCCAGGGAACACACACATGCTGCTAAAATGTAAACCTTCGAGGTCTCAGTGGATAAATCATCTGCCAAATGCTTAAATGTAATTGTTAATGTAAACAAAAAATGTGGATAAAAAATAGTTTATCCAAAAATGAAAAAGTGCTGTTGTCGCACCACGGTACCCTTTTGATAGTTTGGCAAACAGCAGCTTGGATATTCTCTGTGATCTTCTTTTGTGTATGAATGGATAGAAAAGGGATTCCGAATAACACAAGGATGAGTTTAGGAAATTAATCAATTACCGTTCTTACGCATGCAAACTATAATTGCACAGCTTCTGTTCGAGACTGTAATAAAATGAACATATTAATAGCATTTGTGTCCTGACACAGATTTTGAGTCTCTCTCACTCCACCGATGGATCTTGGCTGAGCTCCTACAATTTACGGAAAATCCACACCGGGCTTGAGACCAGCCCTTCTGGTAAGCGCTTGTGCGTGAGTGCCGCTCTCTGATACAATAACACAACAAGCCGTGTTTTTTAGCAGTTTCCGGATGGATCTAATTGTCACTCATTCAAATCTCATTAATATGAGGGTTACAGACAGACACAGTCCCCTCTTCCGGTGCTCCGGCCCTATTGTCTGGGTGGCATCCCGCTGTGGTTCGGTTCCGGAGGGGAAGAGTGATGATCTAGTGACCCGTGACAGAAATAAGAAATGCTATTGTTATTCTTGCCTTGTTTACTGTAATGCTGCTATTAACTGGTAATGTTTAATATATAAGTGGTTGGTTATGCAAGCATCCATATTAAAGGATTAGTGCATTTTCTTAAACAAAGGGTCCAGATAGTTTGCTCACCGCCGTGTCATCCAAGGTGTTGATGTCTTTCTTTGTTTAGTCGAGAAGAAGTTGTGTTTTTTGGGGAAAACATTCCAGGATTTTTCTCGTTTTGATGGACTTTGGTGGACACCAGCACGTGGCAGTTTTGGTGCAGTTTCAAATTGCAGTTTCAACGGAGTTTCAAAGGACTCTAAACGATCCCAGGCGAGGCATAAGGGGCTTATCTAGCTAAACGATTGTCATTTTTGGCAAGAAAGGTGAAGGATATGCGCTTTTGAACCACAACTTCTCGTCTATCTCCGGTCCTGTGAAGCCCCAGGGCCACCTTATGTAATTGCGTAATGCCCTGAAAAAAAACGCACATTTGCGGACCATTTTAAACAATAAACTGACACAAAGACATTAATTAGTATCATTCGACATAAAACAACGTCGGTCCTCTTTCTCCACACTTGTAAACACTGGGGTGTAGTTTCGCATACGTCCTCCGTGACCTCTTGACGTCATGACGTATTGCGTGAGGCCGCGCTGGCGTGTCACATGACCGGAGGTGGATGAGAGGTTGTGGTTTGGAGGTGCATGTGATTTGTATTTCTTGCCAAAAATCACGGTCGTTTCGCTGGATTGGACACTTGTGCCTTCTTTGTGATCGATAAGAGTCCTTTGAAACTGCAATTTTAAACTGCATTAAAACTGTTACGTGTTGGGGTCCATTAAAGTCCATTAAAATGAGAAAAATCCTGGAATGTTTTCCTCAAAAAACATAATTTCTTCTCGACTGAACAAAGAAAGACATCAACATTTTGGATGACATGGTGGTGAGTAAATTATCTGGATTTTTTTTAAGAAAATGGACTAAGGGCGCAGTCACACCAAAAGCGCTTTAAACGCTTGCAAACGCAAGGCGCGTCGAACTGCCTTTTTTTAAAAAAAGAGCAGTGCGGCGCGGCTTTTCATATTGCTAAGCAACCACCGAGTCAGCTGTCTTGTCAATCAAATATTGAAGTGTGAGCGCTCTTTTGCTGTTAACTGTCATATTAGCAGAAACTTTAAAAAGAGGGCGCTTGCTCTGACCTTGTTTGAGGGTGAAAGGTGCACAAACACACAGGAGAGAGTGAGCGAGTGGAGTCCGGTTCTTCAAAGCAACTGTAAACTTCCCTCACCACAACGTAAGGCCCGCCTCTCCCCTCATTCGATTGGACAATGGAAGACGCGAATGACGTCAGGCGCTTCTCCGCTCTCAGCGCTCCTTCAAAAACACGTGCGCGGCAGGCGGCAGAAAACCGCAAGGCGCTCGGCGCGCATAAACAGCGCGCAAACGCGCCCTGCCCATAGAATATCATTCAAAAAAGGCGCCTGCAACTGCCATAAACGCTTTTGGTGTGACTGGCCCCTAATCCTTTAATGTTGCTCATACTTCAGAGCATTTGTAAACACAAATTGACACATACGATAATGTGCATTTCTTCTGAATGTATTTGGATCTGATATTGCTACATGGAAGTGATGTTCGATTCGCTCTTCCCTGATGTATCTACAGGAGTTTTGTCCCTGCAGGAGTTTAAGCGTGTCAGCGGTGGAGTGCTACAATATGGCAGGCCCGGCCAAGCATCGGACGGTCACACCAAAGTCAGGCAGAAAAGCACCAATACGCAGCTTTACCTCGGAGAGGGCACGCACCACCTGCTGAAGAACATTAGAAACCGGTAATGCATTCCAATAGTGGTATAAACCCCACAGCCATCAACCATCACAATGGCACCCTTGAGTCACTTAACTTGTACATGGTTAAATGACTTGGTTACATACTAGATGTCCTTTCCAGGGTGACCCGTTTAACGCGACTGCCGTCCTCGCTGGTTGATCTCAGCGAGCCAATGGAAGTGGTCCGTTATGAGCAAGGCGGGTTCAGCAACGCCCATCATGACAGCAGTCCCAGCAACCCAAACAGCAGCTGTGCTCATACACATCTGGCAGCAAATAACTCAGCCTCCAACCAGGTTGCATGCAGGTACGTTTTTGTAATTCAAGGTTAACTGAAAAGCATCAAAGTGAGATATGTAAATGTTATCATGTGATTCTTTTTAATGGTGGTGTCTTACAGGTATTTGACAGTCTTGCTGTTTCTCAATTCTGTGAATGGAGGTGGAGAGACCAGCTTCCCCGTGGCTGACAACAGGACGTATGAAGAGGAGGTGAGCCGTGTCCTGTTTCTATGGCAACAGAGGGAGGTGAGGTCCCTCTGTTGCCATAGCAGCAACATAGCAACAAGAAGACGGGTTTGAAATGTGATGGTTTCGATACTTGGACGTTATCAAAGTGCTTTGTTGCTTTGCTTGAAACATAAGTGTGTGTGTGTGTGTGTGTGTGTGTGTGTGTTCCAGGTCTCTCAGCAGTACTGTGATAAAGGCAATCTGAAGGTCAAACCAGTGGCTGGCACCGCTCTGCTATGGTACAACCACCTCTCAGATGGCAATGGTGAATGTCAACGCTTTATCACATTCCAGTATTCTCTTTTTTGTAATATAAAAAGTTTTATATTTCCAGTACTTTTATAGACAAAAAATACAGAAATGGAAAAATTGTATTTCTAAAAAAAGACTTGGACCAGATAATGAAGAAAAAGCAGCCAATATACACTCACATAAAGGATTATTAGGAACACCATACTAATACTGTGTTTGACCCCATTTCGCCTTCAGAACTGCCTTAATTCTACGTGGCATTGAATCAATAAGGTGCTGAACGCATTCTTTAGAAATGTTGGCCCATATTGATAGGATAGCATCTTGCAGTTAATGGAGATTTGTGGGATGCACATCCAGGGCCGAAGCTCCCGTTCCACCACATTCCAAAGATGCTCTATTGGGTTGAGATCTGGTGACTGTGGGGGCCATTTTAGTACAGTGAACTCATTGTCATGTTCAAGAAACCAATTTGAAATGATCTGAGCTTTGTGACATTGTGCATTATCCTGCTGGAAGTAGCCATCAGAGGTTGTGCGTGTTGTGGCTTCACAAATGCTTTGCTGCATACCTCGGTTGTAACGAGTGGTTATTTCAGTCAAAATTGCTCTTCTATCAGCTTGAATCAGTCGGCCCATTCTCCTCTGACCTCTAGCATCAACAAGGCATTTTCGCCCACAGGACTGCGCATACTTTTCCTTTTCACACCATTCTTTGTAAACCCTAGAAATGGTTGTGCGTGAAAATCCCAGTAACTGAACAGATTGTGAAATACTCAGACCGGCCCGTCTGGCACCAACAACCATGCCACGCTCAAAATTGCTTTAATCACCTTTCTTTCCCATTCTGACATTCAGTCTTGAGTTCAGGAGATTGTCTTGACCAGGACCACACCCCTACATGCATTGAAGCAACTGCCATGTGATTGGTTGATTAGATAATTCCATTAATGAGAAATTAAACAGGTGTTCCTAATAATCCTTTAGGTGAGTGTAGATTTCCTTCAATATTCTTTATAAGTCATCTCAGGGTAAGACATTAAGAACCTGCTTGAAAAATGCCAAGAATACACTTATGCAAATAATAGGCAAAGGGTTTGATTTATTTTTGATGCTTTTAGTCACAACATAATTCCTTTACATATAATTGCGGTTCAAGTCCGGCTAGGTCAGGTGACCTTTTAGTGTGAAGTTTGCATGTTCTCCCAGTGTCACCGTGGGCTTACTCCAGGTATTCCGGTTTCCTCCCACAGGCCAAAAACATGCTGGTTATATAAATTTGGACATACCCGTGTGTGTATGGATTAACCAGTTATTGCCATGAATATAGCCATATAGATGCTAGAATGGTGTTAAACAAGAAATATAAATTCTGCATGGTTTAATTCTATCAGGTTGGGTTGGTGAGCTGGATGAATTCTCCCTGCACGGGGACTGTTTGGTCACTCAGGGCTTCAAATGGACAGGAAGTGTGTGGGTGAACATCGACCCTGATCAGCGACGTCAAGAGCGATACCAGCGGCTGATCTCGTGGCATCCAGATGGGGAAGTCAAAAGGGCAGAGCATGGTGACCTTCACCAAGATCTCTAAACCAGACTTCGAGTTAGTAGTTATGCTTTTATGTTGACCTGGAGTCAGTTTCTATTGGGCAAGCCATTATGTCAAACCTCAGTAAGAGATACTCACTTCTTTAAGCATTACCTTAAATTGCTGTCACCCCTGCTAGTGTAACATATATTATTTAATATTCATGACTTGAACGGGGAAGTTGCTCCTTTAATAGCAGCTAAACATTCACTGGTTTATTTAGCTGATATCGCACAAGTTGTTTTTGCTATACATTCACTATTTATAAGAGTCTATTTATTAGATGTTGCATATTTATTGATATCATTATTTATTTGATATTTCTATTTATTGAATTATTTATTTATTATTATATATGTGGTACATATAGGTACATGCATATATAATCACAGCGTGTGTCTATCTCAGGTTTGGTTAAGCACAGATTGTGTTTTCATTGTAATGCACTATTTTAAAGAAATTGTCATATGTAAGTTAATTTATTCGAAGTGAGAAATAAATTATAGAACACATTATGTGGTGTGATTTGGTTATTTGGCCAACATTTGATTTTCTATCTAATTATTTTCAGAATCAGATTGTGAATTCTTTGGCCAACATTTGCAAGTGTCTCCCACAAGATGGCGCTACAGCAGTCCTAATGGAACTCAGAAGATATGTAAACATGTAGCCAAAATTACCTTGCAAATAATAATGTAATAGCTACAGTTAGTTGTAATGCCTCAAATGATAACACTAATGGTCAAAGTACATACAACTCTAAAGGAAAATACTAAAACTGCAAATTGCTTGCTTGTCTTAAGACTTTGCAATATATTCATGCAATTAGGCCTATTACATTTCAGCTGCCTGTTATTATATTAAGTACATGGCTTTGAATATCTTAATGTGGAACTAAAATGAGCCTCATTAATAGTAGTTTACATTTATTTATTCATGTTCTCAACTTTTTTACTCAAGGGCCTCCTATTGCCCAGAACAATATTTAAAGGTATATATCAATATCAGTGCTTGGCGTGACTAGACAGATGTATATTCATTGCAAAAATAACCAAACAATAAGAAACATCTTGATGTTTTAACTTATTGTAATGCTTTTTTGCCTTATTTTTAATAATTTAAGTCATCTTGGAAATTTGTTGAGGCCCCCCAGTGGGCCCCCGGACTCCTGGTTGAGAAACACTGAACTAAAGTAGCTTACGGGTGGGCAGTTTTATGACATTTTATAAAATAAATTTATCATAAATTCTGTGTAACTAAATCTCTGGAAAATAAGGTGACTAACAAACAGCACTACTACTTAAGTTTAATTTAAATATTATGTTTTGGAATGTTTTATGTCATAAATTTTCTTTGGGAGGCCAAGTATACAAGGGGGGCTTCACGCCGAAAAAGTTTGAGAACCACTGGTCTATAGATCTTATATATATCTTCTAATACATCTATAAAATAAAAAACATACAATAACGCAATAAAACCAATATAAGGTATGTTATAGGTCAAATTCAAATTGCATTGTAATTGCAAAGCAGCAGAATTCAGGACAATTATTACATATGTAATATAGAAACAAAGTCTTATTGCAATTTCTATTGTCTACATAAAAAGATTGTAATCTAAGGACACTGTATATTTTTACTGAGACATTTATTTGATTAATATGATAGATGACAAATATCAATTAAACCAGACATGGTTTGGAAACAGCTTGGAAATGGCCCGAAAAGAAGGTTATTTAAAAACAGGAGTGTAACATACATAGAGAATTTGCAATAATAACATACAAATGATAAGTATAAATATAAAATATGTCTTTTAACTAACTACACTTAGTTAATTCAGCCAAAGTTGAAATACATAGGTTGTTTTGTAAAGGATATTGTGTCAGGACGCGTCTGCATCAAGTACGCGTTCGCGTGTGACGTCGGCCTGACCTTCAGCCAATCATAGAGCAGCGCGCGTTCTTCAGCCAATCACAGAGGAGCGCACGTCCTCAACCAATAGTAGCGACGCGTCGAGCGCAAACCGGATCGCTGAGAGCGGAGGGTTGATGATTTGTGCAGCGTTATATCCACCGACAAGAGCGCTACATCACACCTGCTTTTGCGATATATAACGTACATCACCGGCGGATCCCTCAGGACTCTTATTCATCTCGTTTAACCGACATCCATGCGATTCTTCAGGCTTACCTTCAAGTGCTTCGTCGACTGCTTTTGAGACCGTTACATTAGTCGACTGTCGCACTTAAATGATTATAATTTAGAGCTCAATCTCATCAACCTACGGTCGAAGATATATTTTATACAAACAGACAGAGAGACTACATACCGAACGACACGAATTACAAAAACCAAAAAACGCGAAGAACCGTTATTTGCGTCCTGTCAGGCGCGAGACGCAACTGCTGGCCGGCGCACGTCATGTCGCCCGAAGAGCATTTCTCCAGTAAGAATGACTTTATTCAGCTGTTTGGTGGCTTATTTAAACATATCAGTGACATTTAAATGCATGTTATTACACAGATATCCGTGATCTAACCTATACATTGACATTAAATTGAGTTATTGTCTTAATTATAATGACAAACCCTTAAAGAGGTCGATCACATTAACACGTGTATACGTGCATAGTGCGTTTCCTCTTTCTAACAGTGACTCACATACAGTATACTTTCCTTCAGTCTGCTTCAATCTGGATTCAGCTGCATCTCTGACATGAAATGCCACTGATGTCATAGGAACACAGAAATCGGTCTGTGTTTAGTTTTGTCTTTGTGTATTTGTATGTACAATGGAGAGTCCAAACTTATGAGACAAGTAGTAGATTTACCTTATTTGACGTTATTTGCACATATTTTTTATTTTAATGGAAGTGTACTATTATAAACCACGTGGTCTTAAACTTGCTTGGATTTGAATTATCGATAGGAATAGGAATGCAAAAATGCATTTTCATCATAGCATTTGTCTAATCAAGTTTAAATGAAAATAAAAAAATCACAAACTTTTACATTTAGGCCACTGTGTGTGAGAAATGTGCTTTTTACCGTCTACACCTAACCCAAAAAATGACTTTCTTACTTAGGATTTTGTCTTGTTTTTAGTACAAATATATAATTTTCTTGATGAGCAAAATTACCTAGTTTTTAGACAAAAAATATACATTTTAAGTGAATTTTGCTTAAAGCAAGCAAAAAATATCTGCCAATTGGGTACTTTTGTGGCCACCCCATTGGCACATCTTTATTGTTTTATGTACAAATTCACTTAAATATGATCTTTTTTGTCTAAAAACTAGACTTTAATTAATTGCATACAAAATAAAAGTTTGTGTTTGCATAATATATTTGTGTGTGTGTTGTTTGTAATTATATATTTATAAATACACACATACATGTATACATTTAAAAACATGATATTTATGTATAATTTTTTAAAATGTATATATAAAAATATTTAAATCTGAATAAATTTATATGTAAATGTTTCTTTAATTCATACATGCATGATTGTGTATTTATATATTCAAAATAATTTCACGTAGTGCACACACATATATAAAGAACAAACTTTTATTTTGAATGTGGTTAATTGCGATTAATCTTTTGGCAGCCCTAAAGGGGGTTGCACACAGGACATGCTGCGCTGTTCTAAAAAACTCTAAAGGGGGTCGCACAAGGGCCGCGCAGCTCAGCGCCGCGCCGTTCTTAAAAAATAGAACACATTGTTTGCTATGAGTATACGCACACGCGCCACCCAGCTTTGACTCAGGAAGTTGCTCAAATACCTGTCACGCCACACAGCACCACTCACATAGTTTAACATTAAATAACATCATATTTGTCCATAATCATTAACGATTAAGTTGGCTGTTCGCGTATATTTAGCATTTTGAAGTAGACGCTATCTGACAAAGCTTGCGCTATTTAATGTGCACCTCCGGTGTACGATACCTCCAAGTGTCCTAGACGCGACGCTGAGCTGCTCGCCGTGTGCTACCCTCTTAATACTAAGTAAGAAAGTCATTTTATGCAGTGTAAAAATACTACAGACAAGATTACAGTCTGTGTGACATAAAGACACAAATAGTGGGAACAGATGAATAGTGAAAATGTGTAGGAGTGTGTAAGGAGACTGTAAGTATGTCATCTACTTTCAGAGCTTTCTCTCTCTACGTCTGTCTCTCCAGTGATGGAGGCTCATGTCAGGATGAATCTCAAGAGGAAGCAGAATCCGGCCGCCCCCTGGTGTCAGACGCACAGGTGTCAAACACAGAGACGGGTGCAGCGAGTGTGTGCACGGGTCTGGTGGATGCAGGCAATCCCACCGCAGAACTGGGCCATTCAGATCGACAAACTTGGAGTAGACAGATGGACTTTATCATGTCCTGTGTGGGATTTGCCGTTGGCCTTGGAAACGTCTGGAGATTTCCATACCTCTGTTATAAGAACGGAGGAGGTGAGATACACGCACATATATTTAATACTATGATTGAATTTATATTCCTTACGCAGATTGTGAAAGCAGAAAAAGGTTCTTTGTACTGGAAAAAGAGAAGAAAGAAATGGTTCTTCTAAGGACCTTTCACTGAATTGATCTTTGAGGAACCAAAATATGGTTCTTCTATCTATAGCATAATTGTGAAGAACCTTTTATTAAGCACCTTTATTTGTACGAGTTTATATGTTTTAAAGGTGCAAAACTGTATTTAGCTAAACATAGATGAATAATAAGAGTTCTGTACATAGTAATAATATATCGCGGGCCTCAAACACTATTGTTTCCTCCTTCTAATGTAAACCTCCTGCATGTAAAAGACAGCTGAAAAAACGGAGACTGTGAGGTTACAGTCGAGATGTAATCCCCAACATTAAATTAATTACAATGTTGTTACAATGCTAAAAACCAAGGTGGGACTGCTTAGCTAGCGCTATATGCTAGTTAGTGCTATAGAGACAGAGCGCCGTTATGCAAATTTGAAAACCACGCCCACCGGGGGGGAAATCAATCCAACCGTCTCCACTGACCCTGCACTGCGAGAAGCCGCCTCCTTGTCATTTCTGGCTTATAACAAAAAACTGAATAATGCCTAAAAGCTGCTGTGTGACAATATGTACAGCTAACAAGCCAAAGAACCCAGAAATAAGTTTTTATAAGCTGTCGAGCCGTAAAACCAGCCTTTAAGGAGAATAAAGTGGATCGCCGACTAAGTTTCCCCCTAGTGGACGCAGTTCTACTAATAGAAGTACTATGAAAAGTTGCCTGTATCCATTTTTGTGTCTTTAAACGCTCGTTTTTTGGGGTCGACAGCCTATAAAAACTTATTTACAGATTAAACTTAAAAACAGAATAATACCTAAAAGCTGCTGTGTGACAAGGTGTACATCTAACACGCCAAAAAAATAAATAAATCATTTTTTATAAGCTGTCGACTTCAAAAAACGAGCCTTTAGACACAGAAATGGAAACAGGCAACTTTTCATAGTACTCCTATTAGTAAAACTGCGTCCAATAGGGGGAAACGTAGTCGGCGATCCACTTTATTCTCCTTAAAGACTGGGTTTTACGGCTCGACAGCTTATAAAAACTTATTTCTGGGTTCTTTGGCTTGTTAGCTGTACATATTGTCCCAAAGCAGCTTTTAGGCATTATTCAGTTTTTTGTTATAAGCCAGAAATGACAAGGAGGCGGCCTTTTGCAATACAAAGTCAATGGAGACTGTTGGATTGCTTTCCCCCCCGGTGGGCGTGGTTTTCAGGTTGTGACGCGCTGCGCTCTGTCTCTATATGACAGCGTTTAGGCTGAAGTTCTACTATTGATGTTACAGTTACGTTTTGCATAATTTCCGAATAATTGATTATTCCTCAAAATTTGTATCTTTGTCTGATACTGGCTCAAACATAACGTCTGTTTACACACACACAGAGCTACTGAAATGAACTGCTCTGAGAAACAGCCAATCAGAGCAGAGCTCAACATTATTATTCATGACTCTTCCAAATAAGGTAATAGACCATTTCATTCTGAGGATAAATCCTTAGGTTGTAAATAGACATGTAAAACCGTCTCTGGATAATTTTTGCAATTTTTTGCTCCATGTCCTTACCTGTAAAAAAATATCATTTAGAAATGATCAGGCGTCCTTCAGAGCTGTTGGACTTTCAAAATGAATAAACAGAATAAAGTATCTAGCTAAGATAATTCAGAAGGTTAGACCATGGGCAAAACAGACTGAAGTGACACTATGTTCTTTGTTCTCCATACTTCTTGCCATTTTTCTGACCTATGTAGGTGGTGTTTTATGGTACTTACCATTATCTGTTCTCTTGTTTGTTTTTGCGTTGATGCGTGTCAGTAGTGTCAGTGTCAAAAGCGTTTCTTATCTCAAGAACAGTGTCAGTTGTGTCTCGAGGTTGGATTTCTTATCTGTCTTTTAACTACAGGATTGCAAAGGGAGACTTGTTTTCTGATTTGCACTCTCTTGAACCCGACTCGGACTCTTATGGTGGGATATACGTAAGGAATAATTGATGACGGGCCGTTCAATTTTTCGAAAGTAATGCAGACCTAAGGAGGTAATGCAGCACGAAACAGAGTACTGTTACACTGCGGATGTGTATTTTTTTCAAATAAATGAATGGCCTGTTGTCAATTATTCTTAGGAAGTAAATCAAACATTGGATTTGGATGTATGCCTTTCTGCCTTGGAATGTTGCCTTCGAATGCAGTATTTTAGAGATTTACATTTTATTTAGGTGCAGTTAAAACATTTAAGTGTTCATGAGCAAAAACACTAAGCATGTTTTTGTGTTGATTTTATGGATGTGTTTCAGGTGTGTTTCTCATCCCCTATATTCTGATGGTGTTTTTCGGGGGCATTCCCGTATTCTTCCTTGAAATCGCCTTGGGTCAGTTCATGAAACAAGGTGGGGTCCAGACATGGAACATCGCCCCTCTTTTTAAAGGTGGAGTATTATTAGCAGCCAGAAGTATTTTTACACACCCTACAGCTTCTCGTAAAACAAATCAATGCCCAGTTTCTGCTTTATATTATTATTAATGGAAAAACAGAATATTTGATCAGTCTGTTTTTTAATATTAAACAGTACGAGGATAATGCAAGATCATATATCTTAATTGTCTGATTTGCATTATCCTTGTACTGTTTAATTTTGTATTACTGTGTATTCGACCAGGATGTGGATATATAACATCTCTTTCTCATCCAGGACTTGGTCTGGCATCAATGGTGATTGTGTTCTTCTGCAACACCTACTACATCATGGTTCTGGCATGGGCCCTGTACTTTTTGGTTCACTCTTTCACTTCTCCTCTGCCGTGGGCCTCCTGTGGACACGAGTGGAACACAGCCAACTGTACCACTAACTTCAGCCGGGTGTGTTTCAATCAATCGCTGCCCTCGTCCTCTTTTAATGTCTCCACCCTCAACACTACTGCCAGCTGCTTGGAGCCTACGGGCCTGAAATCGTCTGTGATGGAATTCTGGGAGTAAGTGTTTTAATTTCATTATTTCCAGACACAGTAGTTTGTTAATTTGATGATACAGTATGATACAGTATTCCAAAAGAATAGTGAAGAGTGACTTTTTTGCATGCACTAGAGGATTTTGCAGTGAAAGACAGTAAATTTTGTTAAATATCAATGAAATGACTAAAGTGACATGATAAGGCATTTCAATTACTGACTAATAACCTTTTCATTTGCCATTGAAGTGAAATTACTTCACTCAAAAGATAAGTCCTTTTTAAAAAAAAAATCCAGATCATTTACTCACCACCATGTCATCCAAAATGTTGATGTCCCTCCTTCAGTCGAGAAGATTTATATTTTTTGAGGAAAACATTCCAGGATTTTTCTCATTTTAATGGACTTTAATGGACCCCAACACATAACAGTTTTAATGCAGTTTAAAATTGCAGTTTCAAAGGACTCTAAACGATCCCAATCGAGGCATAAGGGTCTTATCTGGCAAAACGATATAAAAAATATGCACTTTAAAACCACAAGTTCTTGTCTTCCTCCGGCTGTGTGACGAGCCAGCGTGACCTCACACAATACGTCATCACGTCAAGAGGTCACGGTTGACGTATCGAAACTACGCCCCAGTGTTTACAAGTGTGGAGAAAGAGGACCATTACGACGTTGTTGTATGTCGAATGATACTAATTAATGTCTTTGAAAAGGTCTGCAAATGTGTGTTTCATATATGTAACGCGTGATCTTTTCGACGCAATTACGTGAGGTCGCGCGGGCGCGCCACACAGCCGGAGGAAGAAGAGAAGCCGTGGTCCAAAAGTGCATATTTTTTTCTTGCCAAAAATGATAATCGTTTCGCTAGATAAGACTATTATGCCTCGTTTGGGATCATTTAGAGTCCTCTGAAACTACAATTTTATATACAGTACATTATCTTTGGATGTTTAAGACATGTTGGCTCGCTCTGCAGTATAATTAATTTGTTTTTTGCAGAATTGGGCATGCCTGAATTTAAGAGTCATCTGCCCACATACTTTGGAGTAAATTGAAAAAAAAAAGATCCTATTTTACAAAATAATTTGTGCTCAACAAAAATTTTGATGATGCAATTTTGGACCCACCGGCAGGTTTGCAGATTTTAAGGGGTTATAATAACCTTGGTTCAAGTGTTGCCTCTTTCAAACAAGACTCTAATCCAAATTAGTCACTCTGATTTTTCAAAGTAGGATGTATTTCTGGATTGTAATAAACCGTCTCTAAAAATAAGAAGGAAACCAGAAAATGGTACGAATTAGGGATGCACCGATATGGAAATTTTGGCCGATAACTCTTTATATTTGGGGGCCTATATATATATATATATATAAGGCCGAAAAATATTCATATTATTTTCACAATGAAAAACTCCTAGACCGCGGACATCTTGTCTTTGCGCTAGACTAGCATACTCTTCTTAAGCCCGCAACACGTGTCATCTTCGTGCTATGTCATGGAAAGCACCAATCAAAACTCCACATGGCCAGCAATGAGCAAGTGAAGTGGTTCAACAAACCAAAATAATCCATCATTTATCGGCTTTCATTTATCGGCCTTAATTTTGCTATCAGACCGATAACCGATAATATTAAAAATAAGCAGTTATCGGCCGATAACGATATGTCGGCCGATATATCGTGCATCCCTAGTACGAATGTTGTTGTCTAAGAATCTATTTGTCCTACAGTATTTAGCAAAAAAATACACTAAGCGATCCCAAACTAGAGTCAATCAACTGAGTTGCAAAGACAGAAAATATGGATTTTAGGATGTCAAAGTCCTGTTCAGATGCTGTAAAATACATTTCTTCCCCCGTCAGGCGTAAAGTCCTCCGTCTGTCCGGTGGTTTGGATGAAGTGGGTGACATAAACGTTTACATGGTCTTGTGCCTGGTTGCTACATGGATCATCGTTTACTTCTGCATCTGGAAGGGTGTGAAGTCCGCTGGAAAGGTATAAGCATGTGTATATGTTTATGTTGAAAGTCCTATAATATTATGTAAGGAATAATTGACGACAGCCATTGAATTATAAGAAAATAATGCACACCAAGGTGGTAATTCGCGTCGTGCCGTTACACCGCAGGTGTGCATTATTTTCAAATAATTCAAAGGACCGGAGTCAATTATTCCACTTATAGCACGGTTACCACAAACATTGCTCTGGTGCCTATTTTTAAGACGTTTGACAAGTTAGGTGTGCGGTTTACAGAAAAATAATCAACACCCATAGAACATTTCTCAGCCAATCAGAATGCAGCATTCAACAGACCCGTGGTATAAATGATAATAATGTAAGCTTTGAGTCCTATAAACATCTATAATCTTATATAGTGTAGTGTACATAGTAACACATAGGCAGAACTTATATGAATGTATACAGGTCTACTTAGTTATATATTGGAGAAAAATTCTAAGTTAAAGTTGAAATTCATAAATAGATCTTGTTTTTAAAAATGTTATTGAAGGCTGCAGTCAGGGATAAAGTATAGTTTTGTATCAAACAGAAGTTTGTGGTATGTCTTCATTTAGATTTTGCGTGGGCCTTTTCTTTGTTCTGTTACAGGTTAAGTTTTAGAAGTGAGATATAGGTCACATATCTATATTAACCAATAACAGTTTTGTTTACAGATGTTCACTTACTTAAAAAGTAGATCATTTTAGATAAAGATCCCAATTTGCACCTTGTTTTTATGTTTATCTGCAAACTTAAATGTGTGTTTGTGTCCAGGTTGTATATTTCACAGCTCTGTTTCCATACCTGGTCCTGGTTGTCTTGTTGTTTCATGGGATCTCATTGCCAGGAGCTCGTAATGGCATTATTTACTACTTAAAACCAGACTGGAGCAAGCTGTCACATCCGCAGGTCAGATTGAGTGTTTTTTTATATGTTCAAAGCAATAATAGAGATGACGTGGTTATGTAATTATAGTTGTCATGACGATGATGATGGCAGGTATGGATCGACGCTGCCACACAGATTTTCTTTTCTTACGCTATTGGTCTTGGAGCCCTCACGGCCCTCGGGAGCTACAATCGCTTCAACAACAACTGTTACCAGTAAGTCAAATGTCACACGCACAAACATTTGTAAATTTAATTTTGCAATGTTTTACCTAAAACGTGTAATTATTATATAAGAGTGGACAAAGTTTGTAACAAAATTGATAGAAGCACTGTTTGGACATGAATTGGTGGCAGTCTATAAACACAATAATCCTACAATGAAAAAATGTTTTAATCCCCATTAAACCAAAGCAGTCTTATTAGACATGCCGTTTTAATTCCCTTAGCAATGTGATGTCACACTGCTAAAGCCCCACCCACGGCAGTCTGCTAAAGCCCCACCCACGTCAGTTGACTGACAGTCCTGTATTTATATAGTTTCTCCCTTTAGTAAGTTGTACGCTGTCCGCTATTTTCTCTATGCTTCTCTATGAAAAGGGACCACTCTCTTTTGGTAAGGGAGTGAGGAGCAGTAGCTCATTTGCATTTAAAGGTACACACAAAAACAGTGTTTTTGCTCCTATCCAAACATTGTGACATTGTGATCTGGCTAGCGAGTTAGCAAGATCAGTGTCACAAAAAAAACCTTTACACAGTGTATTGATCCCAGAAAATTACTATTAAAAGCCTTCTGTTTGAACGCAAACATGTCTTGGTATAGACGGTTCCATCGGACGCACGTGCGCTGACGCGATACACGTCTGGATCCGAACTTTACTTCCGTTTTTTTTTTTAATGGTCAGACTAGTTGCTAAACTGATCTCTTGAACAAATGCCTCGTCTGTTTTGGTTTCCTAGGTAATCTTTGTTGTTTTTTATAGTTATATAAATAAACTACGTTTAAAGAACTTTGTTGTTATTTAGGCTATTCTTAGCGGAGTTTACCGGAAGTTACATGCGGACCACGACAGCCGCTTGTTTATGTTGTTACTGCTGAAACTGTCCATAGATCCTAGGAATGATTCCGGAATGAGGACCTAATAACATTGCGTGGATCAGGAACCGTGTCGTAAGGGGTGTGTTGTAGTGAGGATGCATGTATTGTCTCAGCAGCGTAGTTATCGTGCAACTCTTTGACCGGGGGATTTAATGCAGATCAACGTTTAAGATAAAAAATGTCTGCAACCAAACAGACATTTCATGGACCCCATTAACTTCCATAGTAGGAAAAAAGAATACTATGGAAGTAAATGGGGTCCACCAATGGTTTGGTTACAAACATTCCTCAAAATATCTTCCTTTGTGTTCATTAGAACAAAGAAATTTATACAGGTTTTTAACAACATGACAGTGAGTAAATGATGACAAAATTTTCAATTTTGGGTGAACTATCCCTTTAACGGTACATTCATACGGGGTGTAAGCGGTAACGCTTTCAATTCACTTTTAATGGGTGACGTCATGCGTTGCCGAACTGAATTGTGGATCCGTCGGCGCTGCGTCACTGCCGTTGCTCTCGGCATAAGTTGAACATTTCTAAACTTTTCAAGAGCCAACACATGCGTCAGCCAATCAGATCGCCTTATGCAAATAACCTAGGCAGAGTCAGACAATTACGTTAATGGAAGACCGGAGCATGTGTTTCCATCAAACGTTAACGCTTACGCCCGTGTGAATGTACCGTAAGGCAGAGATCAATTAATTTGCATTTTAAAGGACACACCCACACATTTTTGCTCACACCTACATAGTGTCAATTGTATCATGTTATAATAAATTATTTATGGGATATTTTGAGCTAGAACTTTACATATGTACTCTGGGGACACCAAAGATTTATTTGACATTTTTAGAAAGTCTTGTGAAATGTCCCCTTTAATGGAAACGGTATGTGATGTGCTACTTTATGATCGACTCAGAAAAAAATAAGCAAACTTGAAACGCTGCAGAAAATATTTCACCAAGTGCACAATTACAAATACATTACAAAAACTTTTTTTTCAAACTTTTTTGTTAGCCGAACCCCATTGACCTAAATTATTTACCTATTAAGTACCCCCCTAATATTTTAAGTAATTTTTTAATAGAACATTTGCATGTTTAACATCAAAAACTTTTTTATATATTTTAAAGTTTATTTTACATAGTTATTGTTATTATTACCTGTTATTGGGCCTTCATATGGTAATTTTCTTTTATTGGCACATAAATCTTGTCTGCTCATTTTGCACTAAGTTTTCTGATATAATGTAGTGTGTAATGGTCACATGGTATGCAGAATAAACAAATAAAATATATTACTTTTTTAGTAAGTAGTTATTTAGATAGATTTTGTTATTTTACGAACGTCTCTGAAGTTTTTACTTTTTTGCAGCATTACATTTATTCGATCTTATTGAAGCATATTGTCACCAGTGTAAACATGAAGGCTTTCTTCTTTGATCAGACAGCTTTGTTTCCGGGTGGACCGTTAAAGATCGCAACACACACATCTTCAGAAAATCCTGTATTATTTAACCAATCAGAGGACGACTTGGAAATATGCTGAAGTGTTCAAACGGTCCGGGGGTGTGAAGTCTGAGGCTAAGAATAGAGAAGCCCTGCATTACACGTCTCATACTGATATCATGTGTCTTTAAGGGATCTTATGGGATGTGTGATGCATCCACAGATTTCAGACAATCATTGGCACTGTGTATGAACCATAATCAAACGAATAGGGAACAAATCCTGGGCACGGTATCGGGGTATTTTTTTATTTCGGTGTTAAAAATTTCTAAAGCTGCTTATTTGATTGGTCATTGGTGACCTAGAAATACAGTAGTGCACATTTTTGATATTTCCACAGTTACATGTTTTAAATTGATCTTAAAATGTTTGGTGTATTTTCAGGATTAAATTCAATTCACAGAATTTTGGTCCCTCGGTTTATGTACTACAGTACAGTTTTGTGTACAGTGGTGTACGTTGTCTATATATAGAAACGGTAATGAAACAATGGCCTTCCTGCCAAAAGATGTTTTATCTACACAATCCTCCTGCATCCCTGGAGTGTGTGTGTATACTCGCATACATTTGTTCTGATCATCCAGAGGTTGAGTGAGTTCATCCAGCTCGACCCCATTCTCTTCTTTACTGATCCCATGATGATTTTTCTCTCTCACTGTAGGGATGCATTTGTTTTGGCTCTCATAAACAGCGGCACAAGCTTCTTCGCAGGATTTGTTGTCTTCTCAGTTCTGGGTTTTATGGCAGCAGAACAGGGCGTTGACATCAGTAATGTGGCTGAAAGTGGTGAGACAACACATCAACATAGTCTCTTCTTTCATTTTCCCCTTTATTGTTATAATGAACTACCATAATGTGTAGACATAGCACCTAATAGTATTTTTCGAACTACCATCTGAAATCATTTCATATATATATATATGTTCTCTCTCAGGTCCTGGGTTAGCATTTATTGCTTATCCAAAAGCAGTGTCGCTCATGCCGTTAGCACCGCTGTGGGCGGTACTCTTCTTTCTTATGCTCCTGGTGCTAGGATTGGACAGTCAGGTGAGGCCCCTCCCACTCACATATTACTTGATTTTTCTGATAAAAATTTAAGTATGCTGGCAACTTAACTGATTCAAGTTATACAAAAAATGTGAGTTATCTTGCGAGTTTAAAGAAGGTATCCTGTTAAACAGAGATTCGTTCATAACAAAAATGGTTTGGCACATTGACCTTGTTGCCCACATATTTTCTGGTTAGATTATCAGCCTCCTTTTCAACAAGATAAGCTGTTTTGGCCATGCTAGCTTGAAATCTTCTTTCTGATATGTTTTTGATTGTCTTTTAGTTTGTGGGCGTTGAAGGTTTTATCACAGGAATCATGGACATGTTGCCCCCCAAATCCTTCCTCGGATCTCTGCGTCGTGAAGTTGTTGTTGCAGTCTGCTGCTTTACCTGTTTTACTATTGATCTTTCTATGGTAACAGAGGTATGTATCCGATATATCTGTTGATATCTGTTGTATCAAATAATACAAAACTCATATTGTTTCTCTCTCTCTCTCTCTCTCTTTCTAGGGAGGGATGTATGTGTTTCAATTGTTTGATTATTACTCTGCGAGTGGAATTACTCTGCTTTGGCAAGCCTTCTGGGAGTGCGTGGTGGTGGCCTGGGTGTATGGTAACAATCTGTAATCAAGCTTACACAGAGACTGTAATTTTGCCAAGTAGGACGTGTTGCTGGATCTTTTGTTGGTCCTATAATAGCATTCTTATGAATCAAACATAGTTTTCACACTCTCTCTTACTCCATTGGAAGCAGAAAAACTAGTGGGTTGGGGGGCGGATCTAAGACTTGCTGGCTGTGACATAACAAAATGGCGACTGCTTCATCAGAACTGAGTCAAGTTTTAACTGTACAAATAATTTAAAGGTATAGTGGAAGATTTTCCCGAATTTTTAAAAAGAACCGCCGCTCCACTGCGCAGAAAGCGAACCTAGGGACGAGCACGTACGACGGCCTTACGTCAACATATCACCAGAATGACTGACAAATGGGATGACCAATAGTCTTGATGATCCACCCGGAAAAAGAAAATCTTCCGCTATACCTTCAAGTTGTTGTTTTACCACATTAATAAATAAATATGTCATGGGTCTTCAAAAGGGGGTCCTGAGACTCTCGGGGATCTGTGGTGGTAATACATTTCTTTTAAAAAATGTAATTGGGTATCATACAAAAATGCGTTAATAAGCTAATAATAAAATGTATACTTGATTAAAATGAGCATTATTTTCCCAAGATAAAGTTAAATTATGTAGTATGCAAAAAAAGTATTATTTTAATATGTGTAACGTAACCATCATAACAAACTATGTAAATCCAAACATAATTTGATGCACTGTAAAATGTAAAAGTTGGATCTTCTTTTAAAAAATACTTTAATTTGTAGCACCTAAACAAATTAAGTTGTCAACTTTTATTTTCTCACTTTAGGTGAAAACAATAAGTAAAAAATACTTTAATTTGTAACACATAAATAAATTACTTTTGTCAACTTTTTTATTTTCTTATTTTTAAGGGGGCGTGCACACCAAAGCTTTTACGCCTGCAGCCGGCGTATGTTTTCAATTGTTTACAGTGTAAGCTCTGCGTTTTTTAAATAAGCCAGCAGCTAGTGTTTTTTTTCCACGCTGAAAGCCGGTGCTTGGCGGTTTTTCCGCTTGGCTTTCAGCCGTGTAAAAAAGCTTTGGTGTGTCCCGCCCCTAAGCAAAAACAATAAGTAAACAAAGACTTTAATTTGTAACAATTAAATAAATTACTTTTTGTCAACTTTTATTTTCTCACTTTAAGTGTAAAAAAACTTTTTAAAATTACTTTAGTTGGTAACATCTAAAAAATGTAAGCTTAAAGCATAGACTGTAAAAAAGATGGACATAGTGTCCGTGACGTCACCCTTAGGTTTCTGAAGATCGTTTAGCTTAAAGGAATAATCCATTTTCTTAAAAAATCCAGAGAATGTACCACCATGTCATCCAAAGTGTTTATGTCTTTCTTTGTTCGGTCGAGAGGAAATTGTGTTTTTTGAGGAAAACATTGCAGGATTTTTCTCATTTTAATGGACTTTAATAGAGCCCAACATTTAATACTTAACTCAACACTTAACAGTTTTTTTCAACGGAGTTTCAAAGGACTATAAACGATCCCAAACGAGGCACAAGGGTCTTATCTAGCAAAACGATTGTCATTTTTGACAAGAAAAAAAAAAATGCACTTTTAAACCACAACTTCTAATCTAGATCCGGTCGTGATGCGCCAGCATGACCCCATGCAATACGTCAAGAGGTCATAGAGGACGAACGCGAAACTATGAACCAGAGTTTACAAGTGATGAGAAAGAGGACCATTCCGACGTTGTTGTATGTCGAATGATACTAATTAATGTCTTTGTGTCAGTTTATTGTTTAAAATGGTCCGCAAATGTGCGTTTTATATATGTAACACGTGACCTTTCTACGTCACTACGCGTTTACGTTAGGTCGCGCTGGACCGGATCTAGACGAGAGGTTGTGGTTTAAAGGTGCATATTTTTTATTTTTCTTGTCAAAAGTGACAATCGTTTCGCTGGACAAGACCCTTATGCCTCGTTTGGGATCGTTTAGAGTCCTTTGAAACTCCGCTGAAAAAAACTGCTATGTGTTGAGCCAAGTATCAACTGTTGGTGTCTATTAAAGTCCATTAAAATGAGAAAAATCCTGCAATGTTTTCCCCAAAAAACACAACTTCTTCTCGACTGAACAAAGAAAGACACCAACATTTTGGATGACATGGTGGTGAGTAAATTGTCTGGATTTTTCTTTTAAGAAAATGGACTATTCCATTTAAGGGGTAAAGAGGCAGGACGTGAGTGAAGCTGAGGTGACTGGTTGCTGAAACCACGCCCGCCTAGCTCTACTCTAGTGACAGCAGTGCCTGTTCAACCATCACTCAAGTGGCCACGCCCTTAATTATGCAGAACATTAAGGCCTAATATAATTTAAACGGATGAGTTACAAAAAAAATTAACCCCCTCACAGTTGTCATGAAGGGCAAAATTAGCTATACAGACCAAAAACACTTTTTGTACCAGGCTACAAACATATTTATTTAACATGGGGAGCTAGCCTCAAGTGGCCAGTCGATGAATTGAGGTTGCCCCTTGGATTAGAGTTAGAAATTTTAAGTTGAAAATTACGTGATACCAATTTGAAGTAAGTTTGAAAGTTAATCCAACATTTTAACTTTTTACAGGGGTTTCTGCTGCTCCTCTCTAGGGTCCTTTGCCTAAAAAAGGTTGAAGACATCTGGTCTATGTAATGTTTTAATGCAAAAATCAGATCTGTAATCGAATATTTGCTCATTTACAATTTAAAACAGCAGTGTGTATACAATTACATCAACCTCGGATTCTTCAAATCTGCTTAAAATGTGCAAAAATCATTCAAACAGCAGTTTCAATATAACAACAACATAGACACATTATAACATGTAACGATATGCCAACATGATCTTACAGGAAAACAAAGCACGCGATTTTGTATAAACATTCGATGTGAATCGCAAAAAATTAACGCAAGCATGAATGTCCACCTCAATCCGGTTCTTAAACACAACTGTCCCTGGTTACAAATAACCATGAGATTATGTTGGAATGCATTCTTGGAGATTTAATCAAACATTTTTGAAAGACTTAAATTGCAGCTATATACAGTCTTGTTCAAAATAATAGCAGTACAATGTGACTAACCAGAATAATCAAGGTTTTTAGTATATTTTTTATTGCTACGTGGCAAACAAGTTACCAGTAGGTTCAGTAGATTTTCAGAAAACAAATGAGACCCAGCATTCATAATATGCACGCTCTTAAGGCTGTGCAAATGGGCAATTAGTTGAATTAGTTGAAAGGGGTGTGTTCAAAAAAATAGCAGTGTGGCATTCAATCACTGAGGTCATCAATTTTGTGAAGAAACAGGTGTGAATCAGGTGGCCCCTATTTAAGGATGAAGCCAACACTTGTTGAACATGTATTTGAAAGCTGAGGAAAATGGGTCGTTCAAGACATTGTTCAGAAGAACAGCGTACTTTGATTAAAAAGTTGATTGGAGAGGGGAAAACCTATAAAGAGGTGCAAAAAATGATAGGCTGTTCAGCTAAAATGATCTCCAATGCCTTAAAATGGAGAGCAAAACCAGAGAGACGTGGAAGAAAACGGAAGACAACCATCAAAATGGATAGAAGAATAACCAGAATGGCAAAGGCTCAGCCAATGATCACCTCCAGGATGATCAAAGACAGTCTGGAGTTACCTGTAAGTACTGTGACAGTTAGAAGACGTCTGTGTGAAGCTAATCTATTTTCAAGAATCCCCCGCAAAGTCCCTCTGTTAAAAAAAAGGCATGTGCAGAAGAGGTTACAATTTGCCAAAGAACACATCAACTGGCCTAAAGAGAAATGGAGGAACATTTTTGGACTGATGAGAGTAAAATTGTTCTTTTTGGGTCCAAGGGCCACAGGCAGTTTGTGAGACGACCCCCAAACTCTGAATTCAAGCCACAGTACACAGTGAAGACAGTGAAGCATGGAGGTGCAAGCATCATGATATGGGCATGTTTCTCCTACTATGGTGTTGGGCCTATTTATCGCATACCAGGGATCATGGATCAGTTTGCATATGTTTAAATACTTGAAGAAGTCATGTTGCCCTATGCTGAAGAGGACATGTCCTTGAAATGGTTGTTTCAACAAGACAATGACCCAAAACACACTAGTAAACGGGCAAAGTCTTGGTTCCAAACCAACAAAATTAATGTTATGGAGTGGCCAGCCCAATCTCCAGAACTTAATCCAATTGAGAACTTGTGGGGTGATATCAAAAATGCTGTTTCTGAAGCAAAACCAAGAAATGTGAATGAATTGTGGAATGTTGTTAAAGAATCATGGAGTGGAATAACAGCTGAGAGGTGCCACAAGTTGGTTGACTCCATGCCACACAGATGTCAAGCAGTTTTAAAAAACTGTGGTCATACAACTAAATATTAGTTTAGTGATTCACAGGATTGCTAAATCCCAGAAAAAATTTTTTTTGTACAAAATAGTTTTGAGTTTGTACAGTCAAAGGTAGACACTGCTATTTTTTTGAACACACCCCTTTCAACCAATTGCCCAATTGCACAGCCTTAAGAGTGTGCATATCATGAATGCTGGGTCTTGTTTGTTTTCTGAGAATCTACTGAACCTACTGGTAACTTGTTTGCCACGTAGCAATAAAAATATACTAAAAACCTTGATTATTCTGGTTAGTCACATTGTACTGCTATTATTTTGAACAATACTGTATGCAGTTAAGCCTAAACCGAAGATTAACTCTTAATCCTTATATAATAACTTGATAGGAATGCACTAAAGTAGCATGCAGGCACATACATAAATCTCTCTTTGTGTGTTTCTATCAGGTGCTGACCGCTTCATGGACGATGTGGCCTGTATGATCGGCTATCGTCCTCTACCGTATATGAAGTGGTGTTGGTCTTACGTCACACCCGTAGTGTGTATGGTGAGTTTTCGATATTAAAGAAAGTTTCCCTTTCAAGACACAATATATTAAAATGTGAATAATGTTTGTTCCCCAGGCTGTTTTCTTCTTCCATGTGATCAACTACAAGCGATTGGTGTATAATTCCGTGTACGTGTACCCGTGGTGGGGAGAGATGTTGGGCTGGTTTCTCGCGCTCTCATCCATGCTCTGTATACCTCTCACCGTTCTCTACAAACTTCTGCACTGCAAAGGCTCTCTCATGGAGGTGGGACTGTAATGTTTATATATACAGTATCTATCAAAAGCATCTGTCATTAAATTCGTAGCGTGAAGCAGATTCAGAAAAAAACATAAGCTACTCATTAAGACAGTGTACTACAAAACATAAGATGTATAACACTGTGTTTGGACTGGTATTTATATAGCCATTATTATTAATAAAAGTAAAACGTTCACACGAATCGTTCACTTTAAACAAGTCATATTAATTGAATCACACTGAACTACCCAAGTTGGTCGGGTGAGCAATACAGGGTTAAATAAAAAAATTAATGATATAATCTTACACTATAAATCTACTGCAAAATGTATTGTTTTTGTGTATATGTTTTGTGTAACATATGTGTCTCTCTAGCGTTGGCAATACCTGACCACACCCATCTGGGGAAGACATCACCTCGAGTTCCTTCCACCTGAGAATGAAGACAGACTTCTATCAAAGCCAGAAGAAAATAAAAGCACACGGTTATATGAAAGTGTCATTTAAAACACTCGCAGCCTTTCATCTTACAAAGCAAAACCACACACACACAGAGCAGAAGTAAATGCCAGACAATCATTAAACTCATCATCATCTATCTTGGATCATCCACCATATCCCATTAGCCTACACAGTGTTATCCTAACACCTGAAGATCAGAGCATGTGCATCTGTTTCAGGTCACTACTTAAAGTGTAATTGTACTGTATTAAAAAAAACTCACACTAGACGCTCAGACAGTATATGTGCCTTGTATGCTGATTCAGTATGTTTGTACAGTGTTACGTGTTTGTGTCGTACACGGATCTTACAGCAGTGTTGTGAAGAACAGATTAAAACCATTTGCCTGTTTTGTGTGCTTTTTTAAGTTATAATCAAAAAACAATGCATAGCATTATATACTGTATAGTATGACGTGTAGCATTTGGAATTGTGGAGGAAGTGAAAACATAAAAGTTAAATCCTTACAATGTAAGCTGCAAACATCTGTGATTTGTGACTTTGTCTGTGAAATCCAATCTGAAGTTTTATAATCTAATGATAAGATCAGAAGCATCATAGTTTGATTTCAATCTTTCAGTATTAAAGATATCAAGGTTATATTTTCACACATTGTTTACATTATGTCGGATGATTTTACGTAGATGATGATTATGTAGGATGATTTTTTACTGTAAACATTAAATCATAAAAAATGACTTTAGCTGGGTTTTTATAGACTGACATTTATGTAAACTATTTTTAAGTGGTGTTTATTTTAATTGAGTATTCTTTAATACTTGAATTAATTTAATGCATTTATGTATTACGTCCTTTAAAAAACACTGAAGTGATATCCTTAAAATTGGATGCAACATTAAATGTAGATGCGAGCATTGAAGTTGTCGTTTCATCTTTCTTGTACCTGATTTTCCACAAACGAAGTCAGTCATTCTCTGAAAATGGGATTTTCCAGTTTTGCTGGACAATAGTGATGCAAGTTGTCATGGAAACGTCTCGGTTACGGATGTAACCCTCGTTCCCTGAAGGAGGGAACGGAGACGTCACGTCGTGACCGACGAATTGGGAACTCGCTTAGAGAGACCAATCTGCTTCGAATACTACAAAAAACGCCAATGAACTTGGCATTGAGATATTTGCATAATGCTGGCGCCGCCCCGCCAGGTGCGTATATAAGACGCACGTGCAAATGAGGAAATCAGCTTCTGTTCGCTGAGAAAGCCGGAAGGTGACCGGCCTAAACAGCAGGTGGCAGCACCTGTGGCGACGGGACGTGACGTCTCCGTTCCCTCCTTCAGGGAACGAGGGTTACATCCGTAACCGAGACGTTCCCTTTCAGTCGGTCACTACGACGTCACGTCGTGACCGACGAATTGGGAATCCCTACCAAAAACGCCACTAGGGGCTGACCTCTTCCAGTGTCTGCATAAAGCCCTCCGGTTTCCACTTAAGGATAAGGAGAATTAGGTTTTAAGGCAGAAGGCCGGGCACTAGATGTTCCTTTAACCCCACAGTAGTGCCAGCAACTGGGAAGCGCCCTACCAGAGCGGAATAGGAACGCTGCGGAAGCCACCGCCCCGTTAAGGGCTATTGGTGGGCGAAAGTCAACCGTAGTTGAGGTCTAAATGACAGCCGTGGCTGTGTAAGCAAAGCAGTGCTCTGCTAAGGGAAACGTGGGCTAGTAGGATTAACCCCACGGAATAATACTCACAAAGGAACCCGTTGGGACGCAATGTGGAGCCCTGGCCAAACACGTAGGTTCGTAAGAATACAACTAGTGAAAGGCTGACAGCCAATGCTCCGCAACAAAGGCTGTCAAGGCAGTGGAGGGAGCAAATAAAACCAGTACGCATCTATGCTCAATTAGACTTCCATACTGAAAACACAATTTGGAGAATCATACTGAGCCTGCAAGACGACTTGAGAGTAAGATCTCCTTGTCCTCCCTGCAGAGGACAGAACACTAGAGGATACAGTCTCGGTACGAACATTGTAAAATCTAATGAACGTATTAGGTGTCGCCCAACCCGCAGCTCTACAGATGTCTGTCAGCGAGGAACCACGAGCTAATGCCCAAGATGAGGCAACACTCCGAGTGGAGTGCGCTCTCAAATTAAAGGGGCAAGGAATGCCCTGCAAATTGTAAGCTAGGGCGATAGTATCAACTATCCAATGAGACATCCTCTGCTTAGTGACAGCTTTCCCTTTCTGCTGACCACCATAACAAACAAAGAGCTGGTCTGAGGTCCTGAAGCTTTGCGTGCGGTCCACGTAGAATCGCAGTGCGCGTACGGGGCACAACAAAGCCTCGGTTGGGTTTGCCTGCTCCAAAGGCAATGCTTGCAAGCTCACCACTTGATCTCTGAAGGGAGTAGTGGGAACTTTGGGCACGTAGCCTGGTCTGGGTCTCAAGGTCACGCTCGAGACAGAAGGACCAAACTGAAGGCACGAATCGTCAACAGAGAATGCATGTAAATCCCCTATTCTCTTCACCGAAGCCAATGCTAGTAGGGTCAAAGCCTTCATGGATAGAAGCTTCAGACTCGCAGACTGCAAAGGCTCGAACGGAGGACTCTGAAGCGCTTTCAGCACCATGGACAGGTCCCAGGGAGGAATAGAAGGAGGGCGCGAGGGGTTTAGCCTGCGAGCGCCTCTCAGGAATCTAACAACCAAATCATGCTGGCCCACTGATCTGCCGTTAATAAGTGAGTGATGCGCAGATATAGCGGCGATATCAACTTTAATAGTGGATGGTGACAGCCTACCATCTAACCTATGTTGAAGATATAAAAGCACAACGTTAATAGGGCATTCTCTGGGGTCCTCGCGTTGCGAAGAGCACCAGGTGACGAAAAGGTTCCATTTTAACGCGTAAGCCCGTCTCGTAGACGGAGCTCGTGCCGCGTCAATAGTGTTAGATACCGCTTGGGGTAAATCACTTAAACCTTGTGCGCGCTCAACGACCAAACGTGGAGATTCCACAGGTCGGGGCGCGGGTGCCATAATGTGCCCCCTCCCTGAGAAAGAAGGTCCTTCCTCAGGGGAATCCGCCAGGGAGGGGCTGTCGCGAGGAGCATAAATTCCGGAAACCAATTCCTGGTCGTCCAATATGGGGCGATCATTAAAAGGCTCTCCTCGTCCTGCCTGACTTTGCACAGAATCTGTGCTATTAAACTCACTGGGGGGAACGCATATTTGCGCAGACCCCGCGGCCAGCTGTGTGCCAACGCATCCACTCCGAGGCTGCCCTCGGTTAGTGAATAAAACAGGCGACAATGGGTATTGTTCGGTGACGCAAATAGGTCTATCTGCGCTCGACCGAATTTCCTCCAAATCAGCTGGACCGTCTGGGGGTGGAGTCGCCATTCGCCGGGGCGCGCTGCTCGGGAAAGCGCGTCTGCCGCTGTATTGAGCGAGCCCGGTATGTAAATGGCACGAAGGGACCTCAGATGCTTCTGACTCCAAAGGAGGAGATGACGAGCGAGATGCGACAGGTGACGAGAGCGCAAACCGCCTTGACGGTTGATATACGCTACAGTCGCAGTGTTGTCTGAGCGTACTAGTACATCCTTCCCTCGCAGCTCCGTCGCGAAGCGTACGAGTCCCAGATATACTGCCCACAACTCGCGGCAATTGATATGCCAATGCAACTGGGGTGCTGTCCACACCCCCGAAGCCGTGAGCTCGCCGTACGTGGCTCCCCAGCCCGTGTCGGAGGCATCTGTGTGTACAACAGCATGCCGGGAGATCTGTCTCATGGAGACCCCTGCTCTGAGAAACGCAGGATCTGACCACGGGGGGAATGTTAGGCGGCACGCAGGTGTAATGGTTACACGGTGAATGCCGGCGCGCCACGCTCTCCTCGGGACTCGATCGTGAAGCCAACGCTGAAGCGGTCTCATATGGAGCAGTCCGAGCGGTGTCACGGCCGCTGCTGCTGCCATACGCCCCAGGAGTCTCTGAAATTGTTTCAGAGGGACCGCATTCTTCCCTCGGAATGACCCGAGGCAAGTCAGAATTGATTGAACACGTTCTTCTGTCAAACGCGCCGATAAATCGATCGAGTCCAGTTCCATACCGAGAAAAGAGATCCTCTGCGTGGGGCAGAGTTTGCTCTTTCCCCAGTTGACCCGAAGACCCAAACGGGCGAGATGTTGAAGTGTTAGATCTCTGTGTTCGCACAGCGTCCGCCGAGAATGCGCTATTATAAGCCAATCGTCGAGGTAAGCCAATATGCGAACACCGCTCTCTCTGAGGGGCTGTAACGCCGCCTCTATCACTTTCGTGAACACACGGGGAGAGAGAGACAGCCCGAACGGTAAAACTTTGTATTGATATGCCCGACCCTCGAACGCAAACCGGAGAAACGGTCTGTGACGGGGAAGAATGGACACATGAAAATACGCGTCTTTCAGGTCTATCGCTGCAAACCAATCGTGGGGGCGTATTGCACTGAAAATCTGTTTCGGTGTAATCATCCTGAAAGACCTCTTCTGAAGAGATTTGTTCAGGACACGCAAATCCAAAATCGGTCGTAACCCGCCGCCTTTCTTGGGAACTATGAAATACGGGCTGTAAAAACCCGATCTCATCTCGGTAAGAGGGATCGGCTCGATCGCGTCCTTCGCCAACAGGACCTCGACCTCTGCACGCAGTACATGTGCATCGGACGCTTTCACCGTGGTGAAACGTACGCCCGCAAATTTGGGAGTGTGCCGATTGAATTGAATTTCGTAACCGAGGCGGATCGTGCGTAAAACCCAACGAGACGGGTTGGGAAGCTGAAGCCAAGCTCCCAAGTACCGTACGAGAGGAATTAGCGGCACAACCGGTGAACCCGCGGCGGGGCAGCGAGGCGGGACAGGCGGGACTGCCGGTGCGTCTGCCGTGACAGCATAAGCATCTACAGTGTGTGTGTGTGTGACACTGACCTGAGCCCGCTGAGAGAGACGGTCGTCCGGTCTCCTCAGCGGAGGACGCAGACTCCGAAGGGTATGCTGGTGGTCCGGTCTCCGCAGTGGAGAACTCGAACTCGCCAGAACACCCGCTGGCGATAGAGGAGAGGGAGGAAGAGCATCTGACTGCCCGCTCACATCTCTCTCGATCCTCTGGAGACCTGGAGAAGGAATAGGAATGCACTCTTTTTGTGGTTTTGTGGGTGCCGGCTGAGAAGCCGGCGGAACAGAAACAAAACGAAACCAAAGATTCTCCACCCGGCCCTCTACCGGTGGAAGGAGTGGTGCCATCACCGTCTCCCGTAGAGTGATCCCATCCAAATCCAGGTCGCCCGTCTCAGGGCCGCTTCGACCTCCGTTTACCACGGGAAGCGGGTGGAGCGGGCGGGGCGGGCTGCCGACGGCTGGTCCCCCTCCGTGGCCTGGAAGATGTTCTAGCGGGGGGGGCGGAGGCAGCCGCCGGAGGGCGCCCTCGGCGAGGAGCAGACGGGGCCGCCGGCGCTGGAGGGCGAGATGCAGGTCGCTTGCGCCGGGGCATGATCTGAGCGATCGCCTCCGTCTGCTTCTGGGCGGCGGAGAACTGCTGGGCGAAAGACTCCACCGACTCGCCGAAAAGACCCGCCTGGGACACGGGGGCATCCAAGAACTTGTTCTTCTCCGCCTCAGACATGTCCGCCAGACAGAGCCATAGATGGCGTTCTTGGACCACCATCGTGGACATCGCACGACCAATCGCCTGCGCTGTGACCTTCGTAGCACGAAGGGCCAGATCCGTCGCGGCCCGGAGCTCCGAAAGCACAGGCGAGTCGTGTCCTCCCTCATGCAGATCTCTCAAAGCTTTCGCCTGATGTACCTGCAGCAACGCCATAGCGTGCAGGGCTGAAGCCGCCTCTCCGCATGCCTGGTGGGCAGCCCCCGTTAAACGGGAAGACTGTCGGCAAGCACGGGAGGGTAGGGTTGGGCGGTCCTTCCAGGAGGGAGCGGTGGCCGGACACAGTTGCATCGCGACCGCACGCTCTACGGGGGGGATCCCCGTATAACCCTTAGCAGCTCCATCGGTGAGGGAGGTGAGGGGGGAGGGCTGAAAAGACCGTAATCTGGTAGAAAACGGTGACTTCCAGGTCCTAGTCAGCTCCTCGTGCACCTCGGGGAAGAATGGTACCGGCGGAGAGGGTTGTGAAACCCGGGCAGCTCCAAAGAACCAATCATCCAGGCGGGACGGTTCGGGCTGTGGGGGGTGAACCCACTCCAACCCTACGGTCTCCGCCGCTCGAGAGAGCACGGCCACCATCTCTGGATCGAAATCCGGCGTCACGACCCGTCCGGAAGGGGGGAGGACATCCGGATCCTCAGAGGGAGAGGGCCCACCCTCGGATGCTGTGGTCTCCGTGGACCCGGAGGGAGGCACGACAGATCCTGCAGACATCGCAGAACACGACTCTACAGTCTCCATCGGCACATCAACCGGCTGTGGATGAGGAGGCTGAGAGCCGGAGGACGAATCCCCCGACCGGCTCAGCACAGTGATGCGGAGATCGTCCTTTGAGAGCCTCACGGCCGCTCCGTGGCGGCGTTCGGAACTCGCTGGACGTGGGTTGCGTTTTTCCCGGAGGAAAGACAACCGTCTCCGCAAATCCACAAGGGACATGTTCTCGCAGTGAGAACACTTACCCCCAGCGAACGCTGCCTCTGCGTGCTCGATGCCCAAACACGAAAGACAACGCTCGTGACCGTCCTTCGGACCCATATACTTCCCGCATCCAAGATCACACGGACGAAAAGCCATCCTGAAAAGGACGCTAATCGCCGGATATACGAGAGAGTGGCTGCCTTTAACAAGGCACAAAGCTCTCTCGTATCACTCTTTTAGGGAAATTCACTCAGATGCTCAGTTGATGATGCGCACAGGGAAAGGCAACGCACACACTAAACTCAAAACAAAAAGATGCAGAGCCTGTGGAATGCTGCGAAGCGTCCGCTGTGGTACTGCCAGTCCAACCAACTTCCGCAATCGATCCCAACAGAGTAAAGTAGCTTCTCAGTAGCAGATACTGCCGGCTTTCGAAGCGATAAAAAGCTGATTTCCTCATTTGCACGTGCGTCTTATATACGCACCTGGCGGGGCGGCGCCAGCATTATGCAAATATCTCAATGCCAAGTTCATTGGCGTTTTTTGTAGTATTCGAAGCAGATTGGTCTCTCTAAGCGAGTTCCCAATTCGTCGGTCACGACGTGACGTCGTAGTGACCGACTGAAAGGGAACATAGGATCAAGAGATGATAGACTGACATCTGCTGGCCAGTTCAGGGAGCTACACTGCGACCAAAATGGTCGCATATGCGACCTTTTGAACTGCCGTTGCAACCCTAATTTTTAATGGGTCGCAAATGTGCTACCTAATGTTTTAGACAATATGCTATGATTTACTATGAGCATTTATTAAAACATAAATGTGGATTTTAAGAATACGTTTTATAACGTGCTCTGAGCCATCAACACGTTGGCTTCATTTTGTGTGAAAGCACGTCGTGTCTCTCTATATCAGTGTGCGTTTGCGTGCTCAGCTGTTTCTCAATGAAGGTGCGACGCGACGCAAGCGCAGTGTCTTCCATGTTTCTGAACTTGAGCAGAGGTCTTTCTTCACTGAGGACGCGGGACCCGTATGGTTCCGGGTTTATATTTTAAATGATCTGTCGGGTCCGGTTAGGTCCTAGTTAAATTACTTTGGGTCCCAAGTCTGATTAATATTGAGTTTATAACCCGAGTCGATCGGAAAACGGCCATGAGAGCTACCGCGCTAAAGCTCGAGTGCAGTTTAGCGTGCCTTCGGTTTCTATGGCGATGGTTCTTGTTACGACCACGCGCTGCGTTTTCTTTCTCACATGTTTTTAATAATCTTATTATTAATAAACCATATATTTTCTAAAACCATATCTATATTAAGTTTGCACAGATTGTAGCAAAAAAGCAGTGCTAATGTCAAGCCCATTGACAGCAAGTAGATTTGAAAATAAAATAAGTGTAATAATATTATTGAAATAATAAGTGGATTAAGCTTTTTAAATCGGCAAGAGAGAAATAGAAAGATAGAGCAGAAGCAGTAAAAGTGCCTATTTAATAGAAATTATTACCATTATAACATCAGTCATAACATCAGTCACATTTATAATCTATAGACCTGCACTGTCTATTAATATACTATACATAGTATTGTATTATATTGAGTTTGATAAAAGGGGTCTAATTGCTTCATATATCAGTGCAAAAACAGTAAGTGTTTTCGTGGTGCTTTGACAAACAGTGTTAGCTTTGTTAATGGCAAAGAAAGTTTGGAGTGTTTAGATTAATGAAATATAATGTGAAATTAATATTAATTTTCAATAAATCAAAGTATTGTGTTGTGTCACACATTATTAGTTCTTCGTCACATGTATAGTAGACCATTATTTGTCAGTGGGTAATGATTGCCCTTTTTACCAGTTACCACCACCAAGTAAATTTCAGATCTGTGGGAAACACTGACTGCAACGTTTAAGAAAACAAGGCGGCATGTGGTTTAAAAGATGGCAAGTAAAATAAAAAGCATATCTGTAACCAGAGCGCCTTAATATAACTTGAAAAAAATATGTGCGACCAAATCATATTTTGCGCCAGTAACTGAAAAAGTTGGTAGCGCAAGTGCCACCAGTGGAAAAGGTTAGTGTAGTTCCCTGCCAGTTTCTCTGTCTATGGGTCTTTAAGCTTTTAAATGCCACCCCCCCCCCCAAAAAATGTGCACATTCAAATTGATTTAATTTGGTCTAGAAGCTAAATTTTGGTCTCACGTTAAAGTTTTTTACTGAAGTGTCTGGAGTTGTGAATATTTTAAAAAAAAAAGTTATTTAAATATATTTTAATAAAAATAATGCAATAAAGTATATATTTTATATTTAAAACCCATAAAAATGAAAATGTTTACTCCCAAAATGCTAAAAAAAAGCCACAAGTCTCAATCAGTTCTGATCCAAATTTCAAGTTTAAATCACAAAAAGTTAGGTTTCTGTCACACGTTTAGTGGTTTAACAGGGGGTATTACTGGGATATTGTCGATTCATTTTTCTTTTATTTGACTTTTTTGAAAATAAATAAAAATGCATTAATAAAAATATAATTCAATAAAAATGCATTAATATGCTAATAATATAAATAATAAAGACTGAAATTAAGTTTCCATATAAAATGATATAAAACTTAAATAAAATGAAGGTCCCCCAATTAAAACCTATTTATTAAATTATAAATGTTATGTAGTGTGTTAAGTATCTGTGTATACATAAAAAAGTTCTTTGTAGCGTAATCATCATAAAGTATGTAAGTATATAATTTGATTTGATACATGCACTGGGGGTCCCTGCTCCCCCCTCTATCCAATAAGGGTCCTTGGCCTAAAAAAAGTTGAAGACCTCTGCCTTAAAGGGATAGTTCATCCAAAAATGTAAATTCTGTCATTGTTTTTCAAAACCTGTGTACATTTTTTGTTCTGCTGCACATTGAACAAGCAGGAAACATGACTTGACTTCCACAGTAGGAATGAATACAATTGAAATCAATAGTGGCGCAAAATAAACTATAAAATAATATTTTAAAGAATGTTTGTAACCATCAACATTGGCCCCCATATCTTCTTTTATATTAGAAAATAAAGTCTAATACAGTTTATGAAATTATCTGTACTCCGTAAAACCCTACATAAACACATTTCTATATTTAAAAGCAATTACAAGACAACTAAGAAACAACATATGCCTTTATTTAATTCTTTAGCCTGCACTTGAACTGTGATAAACTGTGGACGTAAATCTCCACTTACATTACAACAAACTAATAAAATACAACCATATTTCAAAGAGAGACCAGTGGTGAAAATGTATATATGGGGCAAAAGTCATTCTGTCCACCACACCAGCCCCTGTGTGTGTGTTAAACAATGTTAAATCTGATGAACTGAACTGCCTGCAATGTGTTGCCTTCGGATTTCGTGGGGTCTGGAATGGGATAAGCACTTTAAACCCTCCACAAAACAAGTCAGCAAAGAAAAGTGGACTGAGATTAAAACAGGACCAGCCAACAATATCTTACATTAACTTTATGTGTAAGGGGTATAAGCATTGCCATAAAAATGGTCCCTAGCTGTCACTGGGGTCGTACCCTTACATCTTTGCACCTAAACAGGTCATATTAGTAATCCAGAGGTACATAGCGGTACCAAATGTATAGATATACAGTATGTACCTAAATTGTATATAGTAGGACCTTTTTAAAGGATACTGCCCCAGTGACAGATCCACTACAATATACACTTGTAATGCATTCACATTAAAAAAAAACCATGCCAGTCTTTAGTCAGTCACAAAGGGGGGAAAGATAATTGAGAAAAAAAGTTCAAAAGTTTAATATTTGCATTTTATAAACAACAGATAATTGAGAAAAAAAGTTCAAAAGTTTAATATTTGCATTTTATAAACAAAATATAATTGAGAAAAAAAGTTCAAAAGTTTAATATTTGCATTTTATAAACAAAAGATAATTGAGAAAAAAAGTTCAAAAGTTTAATATTTGCATTTTTTAAACAAAAGATAATTGAGAAAAAAAGTTCAAAAGTTTAATATTTGCATTTTTTAAACAAAAGATAATTGAGAAAAAAAGTTCAAAAGTTTAATATTTGCATTTTTTAAACAAAATATAATTGAGAAAAAAAGTTCAAAAGTTTAATATTTGCATTTTTTAAACAAAAGATAATTGAGAAAAAAAGTTCAAAAGTTTAATATTTGCATTTTATAAACAAAAGATAATTGAGAAAAAAAGTTCAAAAGTTTAATATTTGCATTTTTTAAACAAAAGATAATTGAGAAAAAAAGTTCAAAAGTTTAATATTTGCATTTTTTAAACAAAAGATAATTGAGAAAAAAAGTTCAAAAGTTTAATATTTGCATTTTTTAAACAAAAGATAATTGAGAAAAAAAGTTCAAAAGTTTAATATTTGCATTTTTTAAACAAAAGATAATTGAGAAAAAAAGTTCAAAAGTTTAATATTTGCATTTTTTAAACAAAAGATAATTGAGAAAAAAGTTCAAAAGTTTAATATTTGCATTTTATAAACAAAAGATAATTGAGAAAAAAAGTTTAAAAGTTTAATATTTGCATTTTTTAAACAAAAGATAATTGAGAAAAAAAGTTCAAAAGTTTAATATTTGCATTTTTTAAACAAAAGATAATTGAGAAAAAAAGTTCAAAAGTTTAATATTTGCATTTTATAAACAAAAGATAATTGAGAAAAAAAGTTCAAAAGTTTAATATTTGCATTTTTTAAACAAAAGATAATTGAGAAAAAAAGTTCAAAAGTTTAATATTTGCATTTTATAAACAAAAGATAATTGAGAAAAAAGTTCAAACGTTCAATATTTGCATTTTATAAACAAAAGATAATTGAGAAAAAAAGTTCAAAAGTTTAATATTTGCATTTTTTAAACAAAAGATAATTGAGAAAAAAAGTTCAAAAGTTTAATATTTGCATTTTTTAAACAAAAGATAATTGAGAAAAAAAGTTCAAAAGTTTAATATTTGCATTTTATAAACAAAAGATAATTGAGAAAAAAAGTTCAAAAGTTTAATATTTGCATTTTTTAAACAAAAGATAATTGAGAAAAAAAGTTCAAAAGTTTAATATTTGCATTTTATAAACAAAAGATAATTGAGAAAAAAAATAAAAAAGTTTTATATTTGCATTTTATAAACAAAAAAAAATTTATAAAAAAGTACAAAATTTTAATATTTGCATTTTATAAACAAATGATAATTGATAAAAAAAGTTAAAAAGTTTAATATTTGCATTTTATAAACAAAAGATAATTGAGAAAAAAAGTTCAAAAGTTTAATATTTGCATTTTTTAAACAAAAGATAATTGAGAAAAAAAGTTCAAAAGTTTTATATTTGCATTTTATAAACAAAATATAATTGAGAAAAAAGTTCAAACGTTCAATTTTTGCATTTTATAAACAAAAGATAATTGAGAAAAGTAGTTCAAAAGTTTAATATTTGCATTTTTTAAACAAAATATAATTGAGAAAAAAGTTCAAAAGTTTCATATTTGCATTTTATAAACAAAATATAATTGAGAAAAAAGTTCAACAGTTTCATATTTGCATTTTAAAAACAAAAGATTGAGAAAAAAAGTTAAAAAGTTTAATATTTGCATTTTATAAACAAAATATAATTGAGAAAAAAGTTCAAAAGTTCAATATTTGCATTTTATAAACAAAATATAATTGAGAAAAAAGTTCAACAGTTTCATATTTGCATTTTAAAAACAAAAGATTGAGAAAAAAGTTCAAAAGTTCAATATTTGCATTTTATAAACAAAAGATAATTGAGAAAAAAAGTTCAAAAGTTTTATATTTGCATTTTATAAACAAAATATAATTGAGAAAAAGTTCAAAAGTTCAATATTTGCATTTTATAAACAAAAGATAATTGAGAAAAAAAGTTCAAAAGTTTTATATTTGCATTTTATAAACAAAATATAATTGAGAAAAAGTTCAAAAGTTCAATATTTGCATTTTATAAACAAAAGATAATTGTGAAAAAAAGTTCAAAAGTTTTATATTTGCATTTTATAAACAATATAAACCAAATAAATCTAACATTCATCAATATAATACAATCTCTCTCTCTCTCTCTCTCTCTCTCTCTCTCTCTCTCTCTCTCTCTCTGTTTCTCTCTCTCTCTGTCTCTCTCTCACACACACACACACACACACACACACACACACACACACACACACACATACACACACACACACACACACACACACACACACAGGTTTCCATGTTTTGTGGGGACATTTCATAGACATAATGCATTTTATCCGTACAAACTGTATATTCTATTCCCCTTACCCGCCCCATTCCCTAACCCCAACCATCACAGAAACCCTTCTACTACTTCACATTTTCAAGAAACATCATTTTGTTTGATTTATAAGCTTGTTGCCTCATGGGGACATCAAAATTTCCCCACAAGGTCACAAAAATACAGGTATTCCTATCTTTGTGGGGACAATTGGTCCCCACAACCTGATAATTACCAGGTACACACACACACACACACACACACACACACACACACACACACACACACACACACACACTAAATTCATCACAGCAGCCATGTATGTTGTCATGGAAATGCAGGGTCCTATATCAAGGCAGCACAGCAGCGGGGAGGGAGGGTAGACTGATATCTGCTGGTCATAATCTGGTAGCGCCGGGCATCTCCTGTTCCCAGAGCAACAGTTTGGTTATTGTGACAGAGAAGAAAGTAAACAATGACTGATAAAGCGTGAGGATCTTTAATGTGATGAGAGTCTCACCAGTGTAACCTCAGATGTGGGCAGATCTCTCCTAGACTGTGAGAGGCAGTGCAGCACAGCATCATGGATAGATGGGAAAAGTCGATTTTTGGTGACAGAGTCTGTGAAAAATCTCCCTCGCTCTAACTGTTGAACTACACACCCTGCAGACGTACATAGATAAACAGTCTTAGCAAAAAGTATGCGTGAGTTACAAGATACAAAACAAGCTCAATCAGAATCTTCTGTCTTTTGGATTTAAAGGGGACATTTCATAAGACTTTTAAAAGATGTACAATTAATCTTTGGTTTCCCCAGAGTACTTATGTATATTTATTACAACATGTTAAAATTGCCACTTCAAAATGCAAATGATCTGATTTCTGCACTAAATGGCAGTGCTGTGGTTGGATAGTGCATATTAAGGAGTGGTATTATCCCCTTCTGACATCACAAGGGGAGAGAAATTTCAATGACCTATTTTTTCACATGCATTGACCCACCTTGACATCCAGCTATGTAAACAGTGATGTCCACTTCTGCAAAATCTCGAAATATCTAGAAACAAAGTGGTCAAACATAAAACAAATTTAGCTTTTCTGTTCTTGAGATTATTTTTTATTTGCACCTGAATAATGATCTAAACCAGAGGTGCCTAATTTGGCCGGGGAGGTACCCTTTCACATTTGTACACATTTGTACCTAAAGGGTGCATATTAGTACCTCAAAAGTATACATTGGTGCTTCAATGATACCTACTAGGACTTGTTTAAAGAGTACCATCCCAGTGATCTTCTTTACCTTTATTTCTAAAATTGTAGACAAGAATGGGATGCACTAAAAAAACCCACCTTTGTATCTTTGGTTGACAATAAAACAGGTATCCAGTATATTATTTTCTCAAGGTCAGTGACATTTAGCCTGTTTTAACTGAATGCTTTGTGATGTGATTTTAATCTCTTACATTTGTCAGTGTTTTTAGCGTGACTGTGTCAATGAAGCTGACAGTACTGAAGTCCAGGATGATGGAGTGTTTATCCATCTTTCCGGAGATCTGCTCTGGCTGGAAATCTTGGTCCATGTCAACTGTTGATATCCCGTATTCATCTATAATGCATTCACGGTCAGTCTCGTGTCGACGTGCTCGTGCAAAGTCGCTCATATTCTTCATTGAGATCACCATTCGGTTTGCTAACTCTCTCAAAACTCCACTCTATAAAAACAGAAATATTATAATAAACAGATCATTAACTGAGATTATTTAAAGGTTCATTTTATGAACTTAAAATGAGCCGTTTTTTAATCTACATACACCCTTACACAGAAGTCATCGTCATATTTCGTCATGTAACCCTAAATGGACAAACTGCTCTATAGAACGTGCTAAAGTCTATATTCTAATTGAACCACTGATGTTAAATTTTTGGGCAATGTCTTTCATTCTTTTAGTGTTGGTTGAATGGCAGTCTATGGGACAGTCACAAGTCGCTCAGTTTTCTTCAGAAATATCTCAAATGTATTCCAAAGACCATCGAAAGACTTATAGGTTTGGAAGGACACAGGGGTAAAGAAATAATGAACAAATTTTCATTCTGGGGTAAACTATCCCTTTAATCTCTCTTTATTTAACCCACACGATGTAGCCTAGATGTTAAAAAGTCGGGCTTTTAACCCAAAAGGTGACGGTTTGAGTATCTCGGCCAGCTTACCCTAATTGCTTTCTGGGTGCTTGATAAGCATGTGACTTTCACTTTACTTTCAGATAATGATCTCATTATGGCCTCCTATACTGACTCCCAGACCAACCTGACTAACATCCCTTCATCTTACTTGCTTATTTAATTTATCCCAATAAATAATTTCTGCTACACTCATTTGTGGCGTGGCCCTTGCTCATTCCTCTCTCACCTGTTTATCTTCTTCATTCATTTGTCTCTTTCTTGTCTTCTTGGCCTGTTTCTCTCTCATCTTTTTCAGCTTGCGAAGCTTTGGAAAATTGATTCCACTCTAGACAGAAAAAAACAGAAAGAAAGAACAAATGCTGGGTATTACTTTGTTTTCCTTGCTGAAAAGGAAACTCATACATTTATGGACAACTGATCGTCAAATATTACTTTAAGGTTTATGTCTGTTTTATATGGTTTTAATGAGGTCATGCTGTACGGTGGGGTTTGCCGAAAATACAAGTCTTAGCTTGGTTCTGCTTGAGGTGATCCAAGCTGAGATGTCTTTTAGACAGGCTGTAATGTCTGCTGCTATGGTGGGATCATCTGGGTGAAATGAGAAATAAATCTGGATGTCATATCAGCATAAAGTGGTAGAAGAACCCATGCGCCTGTATGATAGGTCCTACGGATATTATCTACATGGAGAAAATGAGTGGTCCAAGCACTGATCCCTGAGGGACCCCAATGACCATATGGTGAGCTGTGGACAACACACTCCTCCATGACACACTCAATGATCTACCGGAGAGATAGGATTTAAAGTAGATGAGTACATGTGGTCCCTAGCGGTGTGTGTGTGTGGGGGGGGTTTGCAAATGTGGTTTACGGGGAATAGTGTATAATTACATGTTAACTATGCTATAACCATGGTTTACGGGGGCACAGGAAGTGTCCCCATAAACTGAAAAAACATACTAAATCATAGTTTTTCATAGATTAAAGACTTGCAACAGGTTTTTGTGACAATTGGGTCTAACAGTTTGTACAGTATAAAATCTATGGAAATGTCCCCGTAAACCATGTATGCCTGACTGTGTGTGTGTGTGTGTGTGTGTGTGTGTGTGTGTGTGTGTGTGTGTGTGTGTGTGTGTTTGTGTGTGTACTTTACCTTCTCCAGTAGGGCTTCTTGATAGAGTTCAGCATTGGCGTAGTAAATCATACCAGAGGACCGGAAGATAGTGATACCTGTGATTTCTTTGGCCTGCCCACAGACATTAGACACAGATATGCAAAACAAAGATGATTAAAATAATTTTAGTTTGATGCACATAAATTGAACAAACAAACTTCAATAACAAACATCCTAACATCCCTACATTCAAGTATAACAATGGCATCAACAACAACATAACATCAGCCGCATAATTGATTCATGCAGCAATGCATGCTGAGAGTCCACAGACCATTGTATGCTTTATTACAGTGTACAAATAAACACTTTGTTCCTGTTTAAGTCTCACCTCCTTATATGACTCTGTCTCTAAGTACAGTTCTGTGCCTGGCACCCTACCAAGTAAAGAATATTGTGGACTGGACAGACAGAAAGTAAAGTAGTTAGGCTCATGACATAAGCACTTATCTTTATAAGCACATAAATATACACACACATACTCACCGCTGGGTCCTGAAGATCACAGTGAGAAGACTGAAGGCAATGGACGCCACCAAACCCAGATCCAGATTCAGCAGAACAGTACAGAGAAACGTCACAAGCCACACCAGCTATAACCCAGAGGAAAATATTATTGTTTAGAGATTTGCTCTTTCATAACTCAGGAGATTGTTAGTTGAGTATTAACTAAAAAGTTTCAGCTATAAAGTCTGAGCTATAAAATGAACGGAGACTGTATAAGAAGAATAATCTGGATCTGGGGAAATTTGATAAGAAATGTTTGAGTTCATATTGAAATCTTTAATAATATTGACTTTTAAATGCAGATTTAATAAATCTGAGCTCAAATTGTGACATTGTTGAGATCTCATCTAAAACTCTTGACCCTGTACCACAAAACCAGTTAAATTTGTTTTTATTAAGGTTTATACATCATCTAAAATAAATACATATATGCTATACACTGATGCATGGTTTGTTAGGATAGGACAATATCTGGCCAAAATACAACAAAAGCTGAGGGTGCCAGAAAAAGGAGAAAATCACCTTTAAAGTTGTTCAAATGAAGTCATTAGCAACAGATATAAATGATAAATACATTTTTGATATATTTTCCTTGGGAAATTTACAAAATATCTTCATGGAACATGATCTTTACTTAATATCCTAATGATTTTTGGCATTAAAATATAATTTTGACACATAAAATGTATTGTTTTTTGTGTCTAGGGTCATATTTGTGAGATTTCAGGGTCTTTATTCAAGAGTCACAGATGTAAGCAAATGTTTCCCTGATGATCGGATCTCAGCAGATCTACTCTGTTGCTCTTCCATAGAACAGGAATATCCCGAAACTGCAAGAACATTCCCTTCAGATTTACAAACACGATGGTGGACAGCACAGCCTGATGACCGACACAAAACCAAAATCAAGTTTGCATTTAAAATTTGCTATGATATATGCATACACACAATATTTAACTTCATGAATATCCAAATAGATGGTTTACTTTGGGCAGCTCCTGAAATAGCGGACCAAGCTTCAAAACAGTAATAAGTACAATAATAGCCGATATTGCACCAGCAACCTGCAAGGCATAATAGTATATTACATTTAGACATTTGGCAGACACTTTTATCCAAAGCGACTGCAGTGCATTTAATCCATAAAGTTTTCTTTTTAATCATTATGGCACATTTGGGAATCTCAATGCAACTCAATGCTCCAGCAGTTGAGCTACATGATTCACACTGTTCCTGTGCATACATATCTGTGCATTTAATAGTTCACATACGTCTATATTACCTGTGTCTTTCCCCCAGTGCTCTCCTGGACAAGACTTCGAGACATGGAGGACGTGACAGCGTAACACTGAAACAACCCACCAATTGTATTGCTGAGCCCCAATGCTACAAATTCCTGTAAAGAAAGAAAAAAAGGCTTCATCTTTACGCAATAAACCTACCAGGTTTGTAGGACAATGTGAGTTCATGTGATGCCCATGTCAGTTTGTATTAAATATTTTTTATATTCTAAGAGTTTGATTGTGAGTATGCGAGTACCTGATTGCTGTCTACTTTATATCCATGTTTAAGAGCAAATGTCTTGCCCAGAGAAATGTTGATGGCATAACCAACCACAGCTACAGCAAATGCATCTCCTACAATTGAGGAGAAGAAAGATATCTCTGGGATGGTGGGCGGGGCCAACCTGGAAAAGGGACGGAGGTTAGATGTTAAAAAAATAATTTTCTAATGCTATGATGATAATGAATATGAGAAATATGCGAAATGCAGGGTGTTGAGGACACTGGTTATAGCCACTATGAATACAACAAGAACAGCATATTTAGACATATGTGAACAATTACAAATGTTTTTATTAAAGGAAATATGCAATATTAGTCAATGCCATTGAAGGTTAATGATTTGTGAGCGAATTAGCATAAAGTTATCGTTATCATTCGGTGGTGTGGACACCCTTATAGTTATCATTCCACACCACCGTATGAAGTTACCTATAACTTATATTAACTTTATAGTTATCGTTATAATGTGAATGGACGTTAAAAGTCCACTGTGTATATTTAGAGCGGCATCTATCGGTGAGATTGTGAATTGCAACCAATGTCTCAGTCCACAGCTCACCCCACTCTTTCAAAACCATAAACTGTAAAAAAAAGACGACGCCCGTTTGCTCTCTTCCATTGGTGAAAAGTGATGCCGCCACTGTCCCGATACGGCACTGACATCTTTGGTCTTGAGTCTGTGCAATAGCAATTTCGGGACTAGTCCTGCACAGTAGTGAGCAGGAAGTAAAGCCGCGAAATCAAGGCCCTGCGGCTTTACCTTAGTTCCTCTGTACTCTTAAATCTCTTCCTCATACTCTTAATGGGCACACACATCTGGACGCTCATACGCGCCTCACAAAAGCCAAAGCAAGTATCGTTTATTTATTCGCTGTGCATGAGTTGATTACCCCTTATTAATTAAGGCGATTCTTAGTTTTTGATGGTTTGTGCAGAAGTTTAAGCCTTTGATTGCCCTTCTTTTACTCTCTCTCTACTATTTTCCATTCTTTTACTCTCTTTATGTTTCAAGTTTATTGTCTGTTTGTATGTGTAACAGTTAGTTAGTTGTTGTGTGTATTTTGTGTCGTAGTATAAACCGGTTTGCATTTAACAATTTAATTGTTTCTGTGTTCAATGCTCATGAAATCAACGTCACTTTAACTGCTTTTTGATCTGGTTAAATGCTTTTGAGGTAATACTGTAGCAGTAAGGCCACGGAATTAACTTCTTAATGTACAATTATGAGTATATTTGTGGAACAAATGCATTAATGAATTGTTAATATTATTTCTGCTAAATCAGGTAAAACCTTATCAATTTGTATAGTGAATGACAGTTAATTATACGTATTATTCCCTTTGAACTAAATCTGAGAACCCCGTAGTGTGTTTTGGTAAGAGGTTCAATAGTGTTTTAAATAACATTATCCCTTTCCTCCCGTTGCTACAACTGTGAGTTTTAAAGTGGGTTCTAAAGAGAGGTTCTAGAGTGGGTTCTAAAAAAGCTTCTAGAGTGGGTTCTACAGAATGTTCTGTAGAAGAATCTATAGAGGGTCTGGTTCTGAAGAGTGGGTTGTACATTGAGTTTTTAAGTGGGTTCTAAAAGAGGTTCTAGAGTGTGTTCTAAAGGATGTTCTTGATTGAGTTCTACAGGAGTTCCTATAGGAGATTCTAAAAAGGTTTTAAAGAGTGGGTTGTAGAGTGAGTTTTAAAGTGGGTTCTAAAGAGAAGTTCTATAGGAGGTTCTAGGGTTGTCCAGAAGGTTTAATATGGGATATTAAAGTGGTTTTAAGAGGTTCTAGTGTTCTATATGAGGTTCTAGAGTGGGTTTTACAGAAGGTTCTATAAAAGATTTTAAAGAGGATCGGTTCTAAGACTGGATTGTACAGTGAGTTTTTAAAGTTGGTTCTAAAGTGAGGTTCATTGGAAGGTTCTATAGTAATTTCTAAAGGAGTTTTAAAGCGGGCTCTAAAGACAGGTCCTAGAGTGGGTTCCATAGGAGGTTCTAGATTGGGTTCTACATAAGGTTAAATATGAGATTTTAAAGAGGTTCTAAAGAGTGGATTGTAAAATGAGTTTTAAAGTGGGTTCTAGAGTAGGTTCTATAGAAGGTTCTAGAGTATGTTCTAAAAGATGTTCTAGAATGGGTTCTAGATTGGGTATTAGAGGATGTTCTAGAGTGGGTTCTACAAAAGGTTATATAGGAGATTTTAAAGAAGTTCTAAAAGTTTGTCCTACAGTGAGCTTTAAAGTGGGTTCTAAATAGAGGTTCTAGAGTGGGTTCTACAGAATATTCTAGAGTATGTTCTAGAGTGGGTTCTACAGAAGGTTCTAGAGTAGGTTCTGTAGAAGGTTCTAGAGGTTCTAGATTGGGTTCTATAAAATGTTCTAGAGTAGTTTCTAAGCAAGTTTTAAAGCAGGTTCAAAAGACATGTTCTATAGTGGGTTACATAGGAGGTTCTAGATTGGGTTCTACAGAAGGTACTAGAGTGGGTTCTGTAGGATGTTCCAGAGTGGCTTCTGCAGAAGGTTCTATTAAAGATTTTAATGAGGTTTGGTTCTAAGACTGGATTGTACAGCAAGTTTTAAAGTTGGTTCTAAAGTGAGGATCCAGAGTGGGTTCTATAGGAAGTTCTAAATTGGGTTCTAAAAAATGTTCTATAGCATATTTTAAAGGGGTTCTAAAAAGTGGGTTGTACTGTGAGTTTTAAAGTGGGATCTAAAGAGAGGTTCTAGAGCTGGTTCCACAGAAGGTTCTAGAGTGGGTTCTATGAGAGGTTCTAGAGTGGGTTCTATAGAAAGTTCTATAATTTTTTTAAAGAGGTTTGGTTCTAAGACTGGATTTTACCGTGAGTTTTAAAGTTGGTTCTAAAGTGAGGATCTAGAGTGGGTTCTTTGTGAAGTTCTAAATTGGGTTCTACAGAAGGTTCTATAGAAGATTTTATAGAGGTTCTAAAAAGTGGGTTGTACTGTGAGTTTTAAAGTGGGTTCTAAGGAGAGGTTCTAGAGTGGGTTCTATTGGAGGTTCTATAGTGGGTTCTAAAGGAGGTTCTTGAGCGTGTTATACAGAAGGTTCTATAATTTTTTAAAGAGGTTTGGTTCTAAGACTGGATTTTACAGTGAGTTTTAAATTTGGTTCTAAAGTCAGGTTCTAGTGTGGGTTCTATAGGAAGTTCTAAATTGGGTTCTACAGAAGGTTCTATAGAAGATTTTAAAGAGGTTCTAAAAAGTGGGTTGTTCTGTGATTTTTTAAAGTGGGTTCTAAAGAGAGGTGTTAGAGCGGGTTCTACAGAAGGTACTAAAGTGGGTTCTATAGGAGGTTCTAGAGTGGGTTCTGCAAAAGGTTCTATTAAAGATTTTAATGATGTTTGGTTCTAAGACTGGATTTTACAGTCAGTTTTAAAGTTGGTTCTAAAGTGAGGATCTAGAGTGGGTTCAATAGGAAGTTCTAAATTGGGTTCTACAGAATGTTCTATAGAAGATTTTAAAGAGGTTCTAAAAAGTGGGTTGTACTGTGAGTTTTAAAGTGGGTTCTAAAGAGAGGTTCTAGAGCGGGTTCCACAGAAGGTTCTAGAGTGGGTTCTATAGGAGGGTCTTGAGTGGGTTCTATAGAAGGTTCTATAATTTTTTTAAAGAGGTTTGGTTCTAAGACTGGATTGTACAGTGAGTTTTAAAGTGGGTTCTAAAGAGAGGTTCTAAAGCGGGTTCTACAGAAGGTTCTATAAAAGATGTTAATGAGGTTAGGTTCTAAGACTGGATTGTACAGTGATTTTTAACGTTGGTTCTAAAGTCAGGTTCTAGAGTGGGTTCTATAGGAAGTTCTAAATTGGGTTCTACAGAATGTTCTATAGAAGATTTTAAAAAGGTTCTAAAAAGTGGGTTGTACTGTGAGTTTTAAAGTGGGTTCTAAGGAAAGGTTCTAGAGTTGGTTCCACAGAAGGTTCTAGAGTGGGTTCTATAGGAGGTTCTTGAGTGGGTTCTATAGGAGGTTCTATAATTTTTTAAAAGAGGTTTGGTTCTAAGACTGGATTGTACAGTGAGTTTTAAAGTGGGTTCTAAAGAGAGGTTCTAGAGTGGGTTCTACAGAAGGTTCTATAAAAGATTTTAATGAGGTTAGGTTCTAAGTCTGGATTGTACAGTGAGTTTTAAAGTGGGTTTTAAAGAGAGGTTCTAGAGCGGGTTCCACAGAAGGTTCTAGAGTGGGTTCTACAGGAGATTCTTGAGTGGGTTCTATAGAAGGTTCTATAATTTTTTTTTAAAAAGGTTTGGTTCTAAGACTGGATTGTACAGTGAGTTTTAAAGTGGGTTTTAAAGAGAGGTTCTAGAACGGGCTCTGCAGAAGGTTCTATAAAAGATTTTAATGAGGTTATGTTCTAAGACTGGATTGTACAGTGAGTTTTAAAGTTGGTTCTAAAGTCAGGTTCTATAGTGGGTTCCATAGGAAGTTCTAAATTGGGTTCTACAGAAGTTTCTATAGAAGATGTTAAAGAGGTTCTAAAAAGTGGGTTGTTCTGTGAGTTTTAAAGTGAGTATTAAAGAGGTTCTAGAGCGGGTTCTACAGAAGGTACTAAAGTGGGTTCTATGGGAGGTTCTAGAGTGGGTTCTGCAGAAGGTTCTATTCAAGATTTTAATGAGGTTCGATTCTAAGACTGGATTTTACAGTGAGTTTTAAAGTTGGTTCTAAAGTGAGGATCTAGAGTGGGTTCTATAGGAAGTTCTAAATTGGGTTCTACAGAATGTTCTATAGAAGGTTCTAAAAAGTGGGTTGTACTTTGAGTTTTAAAGTGGGTTCTAAAGAGAGGTTCTAGGGCGGGTTCTACAGAAGGTTCTAGAGTGGGTTCTATAGGAGGTTTTTGAGTGGGTTCTATAGAAGGTTCTATAATTTTTTTAAAAGATGTTTGGTTCTAAGACTGGATTGTACAGTGAGTTTTATAATAAGTAATAAAGAGAGGTTCTAGAGCGGGTTCTATAGAAGGTACTAGAGTGGGTTCTATAGGAGGTTCTAGAGTGGGTTCTGCAGAAGGTTCTATAAAAGATTTTAATGAGGTTAGGGTCTAAGACTGAATTGTACAGTGAGTTTTAAAGTTTGTTCTAAAGTCAGGTTCTAGAGTGGGTTCTATAGGAAGTTCTACAGAATGTTTTATAGAAGATTTTAAAGAGGTTCTAAAAAGTGGGTTGTACTGTGAGTTTTAAAGAGGTTCTAAAAAGTGGGTTGTACTGTGAGTTTTAAAGTGGGTTCTAAAGAGAGGTTCTAGAGTGGGTTCTACAGAAGGTTCTAGAGTGGGTTCTATAGAAGGTTCTATAAAAGATTTTAATGAGGTTTGGTTCTAAGACTGGATTGTACAGTGAGTTTTAATGTTGGTTCTAAAGTGAGGTTCTAGAGAGGGTTCTATATGAAGTTCTAAATTGGGTTCTACAGAAGGTTCTATGAAGATTTTAAAGAGGTTCTAAAGAGTGGGTTGTACTGGGTAACATTTGGCCGGACGTAATATGGAAGTCTTTTCGTCTTGATTGTTAATGGCTTCATGCTGTGACCTTAGACTGAGTTTAACATCAGACCATCAATAGGGGGCTCATTTACATCTAGTCATTTAGCAGATGCTTTTGTCCAAAGCGACTTACAAATGAGGTAAGGAATAGAAGCAATTGTAGCAACACAAGAACAGCAAAACATAAGTGCACTAGAAATAGTCTCATCAAGTCTAACACAGTATACATAGCCAAGGGTTGGTTGGTATATATTTTTGTAAGAATGTACAAATAGAGATAAAGACAAAAGGGAAAATATAGAAAGATAGTAAGTCCTATGTTAGGAAGTGAGGTAATGGCGGAAAAGATGGGGTTTTAGCCGATTCTTAAAGACAGCTACAGAGTCAGCAGATTGTGTCGTGACTGGTAGATCATTCTACGGTTGTGAAACAGCTCCAGAGAAGGTCCGCGATAATGTTTTTTTTCCCTTTTTGAGATGGCACCACTAGCCGGAACCCTTTAGTGACTTGTTTTCAAAAAAGCAACAAATTTAGCAACTTTTTCTGGTGTTGTTGGAGACTTTGACGTGAAAGCATGTATCATTCACTCTTCTCAATGAGCAGCTGCCACTGCTTCCGTGGGCTCCAACCCTGTCCCACAGCACTTACAGGCAGCCTACTAGCCTAGTCCTCGCAGAGCAGAGTCTCTCCCAGTTGCAGTCAGGACAGGAGATGTTGTTCATCTCTCCGTGGCCAGACGGCATAATGACGCGCATGCAGGAAGCCGGAGCTGCCTGATCCCGCAATGGCTTACATTTATGGCGGGATGTAAATGTAAAATAGTCTTTAAAATAAAATAAATCACTGTAAAATAATGTATTTGAGTGAACTGAGCAGCAGCACATTCAGAACAGACAAAGTGTATGAAGCAGATTTGTTAATGAGCTGTGTACCTACAAAACAATGTTTCCCATTATTTATCAGCGTATCCTCATATGTTTTAAAACTGGACTGTTTGGACATATAAACATAAAAAATATTTTGTTTTATGAGATCAAAAGCAGATAAACCAATGAGAAAAAAGTTTTAGGCATTCATGTGTATTAAAATTAAATGTACGTTTTGTATGCTGGTGACCACCAGCTAAACCAGCATCAAACCAGCATAGACCAGCATAATTCCCATGCTGGTCCATGCTGGTTTGATGCTGGTTTTCAGCAGGGCGTGTAAAATCTGAACTGAACTCATCTGAATTCATCTTTTGTGATAAACGCATGTAGACAGATTAATGCAGACTCTATTGTCATTCGATTTTGTGTCTTTACCTTGGACAAGCGACGTCTTGTTACAGTTTTATTTTTGGTCTGGAGAATAATCTCGTGCGCGGCGCTCCTGTAGTGTTAACTTCAGCAGCGATGCGCAGCAAGTCAGTGTATGACGTCAAAATATCGCGCGAGAGTTTAGAAACCAGTGCATCATTAAAGCAACACTGCCACCAACTGGACCTGACTAGGAATTACATTTAGTCAAGTTGTATGGGCAATCTGCCAAAATGGCGTTCAGATTTTTTCATTTTCCTCCTTAAAATTTTTTCTTTCAAAGTCTTTTCGGTTAACGCGACCGACCAAACACACACGCACACACACACACACATTCTGGTTTCCATGTTTTATGGGGACATTCCATAGACGTAATGCATTTTATACCGTACAAACTGTATATTCTATTCCCCTAACCTACCCCATTCCCTAACCCCAACCATCACACAAAACTTTCTTGTACCTTAGATTTTCAATAAACATCATTTTCTTTGATTTATAAGCTTGTTTCCTCATGGGGACATCAAAATGTCCCCACAAGGTCACAAAAACACTGGTATTCCTATCTTTGTGGGGACAATTGGTCCCCACAACGTGATAATTACCAGCTACACACACACACACAATTACAGCTCAGCCTCAAGTCACATGTTTTTACCCTTTTTACTGACCTACATAGACACTCATTTGGGCTGCGCCCCAGACACACAAACATGACACACACACAACAAACATTTAGATTTTTTTAAATAAATGATAACTTGATTAACAGTGAAATAGTACAGCTAAATGATTTTATTTTGTAAATTTGCACTATATATTACAACTTTTTGGCAACATGTTAAAGTAGCTTTCCTCTCTGGCCCACTGTAAGGGGGCGGCGCCGCAGCGCCCCCTATTGACCAGCCACCACTGGTCACGTTACATGGGTGTTTCGAATCACATTTTGGAGCAGTGTTTCGAAACATCGACGCATCAGGATCTCGACACAGTGTCAAAATGTCAGTTTCGCAGCAGCAATCCCTACTAATAATTATACATGCATAAATCTGTTTTTTTACCCATGCAATTTGTTAGAAACAACTTCAGCAGCGATGCGCAGACCTGTCAGTGTATGACATCAAAATGTCATACAAATGCTAATTTGTATCCGATGCACAATTTCTAAACCGATCTAACTTTTTATGCCAATGCACAGAGCGAATCTGGGAATCTGGCCAGAGACAACAAAGTGACAAAACGCACTCTACAGAACAGTTTGTCCATTTACTGCTACTGTAAAAACGTGGCCGCGACTTCCATGTAAGGGGACCTGCGGTGTAAGTAGATAAAAATGGCTCATTCTAAGGTAATAAAACATTAGAGTTCACTTTTTAAGGTTTGTAAACCTACTGATAATATAGCTATGTGTATTATATTGTATTTCTGTCAAGAGATCCTCATAATAGTTACCCAATGCACATTTAAGCCTTAGAAATTAGAAAAATATAATACGAAACACTTACCCATTTGGAATCTCTCCCACCACATCAACACCATTAACATCTCTGAGACCAATATAATGCGAAATAAGAGTCCCTGCAATAATCTGTAAAAATACATACAGTATAATGTTAAGAGCATCTCTCTCTCTCTCTCTCTCTCTCTCTCTCTCTCAGTGCACTCACCACCATGAGCTCTACTGGTATAGGAAGAGGTAGTTTGTGACTGTAGCAGGAGTTTATCTCTTTGACAATGATCAAAACTATGAGAGACACCAGAGTGACCATCAGAGTGGGTACATGTGTTTGGGGTAATAAACTGCCCAGGTCCAACAGAGTCTGAAGAAACAATCAAACAAGAATAACTTTACACTTTAAATAAACTGAATGAAATGTATATTTCAAGTGACTTTTTTTAAGATAGATGAAATGTTCAGTTAAAGGTGCAGTGTGAGACTTTTAGAAGAATCTCTTGACAGAAATGCAATATAATACATAACTATATCATGTGTGGTGTATAAAGAGCATACATAATAAACAGTATTGTTTTTATTATGTGTAAGGTTTTGTTCTGTGTTTTCTTGTATTCTGTGTATTTTTGTTATTTGTACTTGTATTTTGATTCTCTGCTCTGTTTGGACTTTTATTTTGAAACTCATCATGCCATGTTTCAGTTCACACTTCCTGTCTGTTTTGTATATAAGTCACTTCCTGTACACCTGTTACCTGCTGATTATTACATCGCCACATTCTGAGTATCTGCCTGTTTTTTGTATCTGTTAATCTGTTTATCTGTTACCTGTATCTGTTCCTGTTCCTGTTCCTGTTTTTGACCTGTGCCTGTTATCTGGATTTTGCCTGTACTGCCGCCTGCCCTGACACATTGCCTGTATTTGGATTCTGATTTTGGATTAATCCTTTGGATTTGTTTGCTGGCCCTTATTGGGATTTTACAATAAAACACCTTTTGCACATGGATTCACTTCTTCATCGCTTTCTTTAAAGCAACCCGTTACATTATGAAACGTTTTTATCTACATACACCGCGTGTCTCCTTACATGGAAGTCAGCGTCATGTTTCTACAGTAGCCCTAAATGGACAAACTGATCTACAGAGCATGTTTCATCCCTACATTTTCTCAGACGACAATGTGTTCATCCTGTGGAGCTACCCTAGCTTCACTATGTGTTTTGAACTGTGGACTGAGCCGGTGGTTGCAATTCGCAAACTCACCACTAGATGCTGCTATAAAAACCCCACACTAGACCTTTAAATAACGCATAGATTTTGTGCATGTAAAATACAGACATAAATCAGCTGCAGGGGTCCGGTGAATCTTCTGGGTGACACTCCAAACATGTATTTGAGCTGAGAGATGATCACATGAGTGGCTGCACCTGTCGTGTAACCCCGAACCAACGGCTCGGAGAGATATGTCACCACAAACCCGAACCGTACCAGACCCAACAAAACCTGTAAGACATGATCTTCATTAACAATGGATCTATCCATACATCCATTCAAATATTTATCCATCCATCTCACCTGAAATATGCCACAAAGTACCGTCGTCGTTGCTGCTACTTTTACCCGTAACTCGTCTCGCACCTCCGTATCCACTATGATCGATCCGTTTGTACCATTGATCAGAAAGTGATCATCAGGAGCCAGTCGCTCTGAGACGCTGCCTATCATTAAACTTATCACAGCAAAGGTTCCTTTAAAGAAACAGACATCAGTACAGTATGTGTGCCTACTCAGTAGAGCATTAAAACATTGTTTTGTCACATCAACTTTATTAATCCATCTCTCTCTTACCTATTGAGATGTGTCTAGATGTGCCAAAGATGAAGTAAACCAGTACAGGATAGAAGGAGGTGTAGAGACCAAAGACAGGTGGAACAGAAGCCAGAAGAGCATACGCCATACCTGAGTACATATTACACACACAAGCCTTGTATATACTTGTTTAAAGACTTTAGATACATTCATTTTAAAGTGAAATAAGCTATAAAGATGAACCTAAATCATCATTTTTATATCAGCGCTTGTTTAACTTGTATTAACCTAGTAATGGGATTTCGAAAGATTCTGATTCGCCTGAGGTCATTTGATCTCGTGTGTAGTTTCTCTTTGTGATTGAGGCTTGTTGTAAACTGACCCTGAGGCAGGTGCATGATTCCCACACTGACACCCGAAACCAGGTCACCAAGAGCATTTTCCCGAATGGAATAACTGGGAATCCAGGATAGAACCGGAATCCACGTTATTATCCAAATCCAGATGCACCTCACAGAGCATCTGGAGCGGAAATAACAAGAATGTTAAAATGAAAAGTTAATGAAAAATAAATTTAGAGAAAAAGAATAAACAATAATTGTTAAGCATTTCTTAGGTGAGCAATATTCACTAGAACATAAATTGATACTAAAATTGCTTTGTGTTCTCATGTCCTTGGGTTTTTCAAACCAAACTGTGTAAACATTTGTGCTCCTTTCTCTGCACACATATTACATTACATTTGCTTATCAGTAAATGGCATATACTTTGTAATATAATTTTTTTTATTCCTAGGATTAAAATACATTATTTTAAAAAAACAATGTTTAGTTAGTCCTGTGGGTAAATGTTTCATTGCTGCACACACAAGTAATTTTTTTCCCAACCACTTAAAAAAAAAAAAAACAGAAAATGTACTGCACTGTAAAACATTTGTAGTTTTACGGTAAAAACTGGCAGTTGTGGTTGCCAGAAAACTGCCGTAAAATATAGAAAACATGTAAACGACTTTGCAGTTAAAAACTGTAAAAAAAATAAAGTGGCATTTTCTTTTTCATTACAGCAAATTTTGAATATTTCAAACTCTTAACTAAATTTTTCATGGCAAAGATTTTGTAAATTTTAAGCTATGTAACTGTTAAAAAAGATAAGAGGAAACATAATTATTTATCATCAAAAGTATCATCAAATGTGAAGGATCAAGCAGGGATTGTGGGAATGTCCTTTTACTGTTTATCAACGTTTTTACGGTGACTTGTATTTTTAATTTACAGAGACCATAATTTTACCAATATTTTACCATAAAAATCTAAAATTGTGGTAACACTTTAAAATACGGTTGCATTTGTTAATAATTAGTTAATGCATTAGCTAACATGAACTATAAATGAAACAACATTTATTTTATTTATTTATTTACATACATACACAAATTTCACCTCTAAAATTATCATGAGCACTTCATTTCAACAATAACGACAACAATTAATCAATTAAATTTATCAGTAAAAATCCCCACTACAAATACACAATTTTCAATTAATCGATAACATTAAACACTAAAATATAGAGTAAACAATAAATAAAGATTAATAAATGAATCTTTGTTTATGTTAAATTCTGCATTTACTAATACATTTATAAAATCAAGTGTCATAACTGTTAACATTAGTGAATGTACCATGAACTAACATGAAAACTTTACTGACATTAACAAACATATACAAGAATTAATACATGCTGAAAAACTATATTGTTCATTGTTTGTTCATGTAAGTTAATGCATTTATTAATGTTTACTAATACAACCTTATTGTAAAGTGTTACCAAAATTGTTTATAATAAACATAAAATATATGATTATTAACACATTTTACTTTCAAAACCCTACATTTTATTCTATTTCACCATGAAAATTCCAAATATGTGACCAGGTCTGTGAAGTCCAGGCTAAAGTCTTTTAATTTTTGAGATTAGGAGCATCAATGCTTGATTTCACTTTAATTTCAATCTTTGGCATGGCCTTACTCAGTCAAAATGAAAGATATTAAGGTCTTTATAAATCACAAAAAATGACTTTAGTTGGGCTTTCACAGTCTGGGTCACATAAATGCACACAAGCACATGTTTAACACCAAGTCAAAAACACACCTTTTGTGTGTGCGTGTCTTTACATCTTACCTCATAGAGTCACGGATCTTCTCTTTCAAAGAGGGCCCTTGGATTTCATCCTGCCATTGGGCTAATTCATCCAGGTTTATTTGATCCAGTATAATCCTGTCCACACAGAATTTTGCTCCAGAGACACTCATATCTACCTTATTCGTGTGCACAATATGATCCTTATAGTCTAGATTAGGGGTTCAATATTTCAGTAATCAAGCTCAAACCCCTCCCAGGAGTAATGTAAAAGTGTGGTCTTTGTTGTCCCTAGAAGAAAAATGCAGATTTTTTACTGAGAACAATGACTCCATTTGTAATTTTCCCAAGCATGGTTGACAGACGTTTGAATGATCCGAAACATCTTGAAAGGTAATTCTGAAGTGCAGCTATGTTTGAATCAACACCGCATGAATCATGTCCAGAAAATGTTCTTATCAGTTGTCACAAGTCCATCCCCCAACACACCTCCCTCCACCCACAGCAGATCCTATAAACATGAACGTGCCAAATAGATCATGCATCTGCAAATTAATTTACAATATGACACTTCACTAACTCACATGCACGCAAGTGTAAACAGTTTCACTTAAACTCTGCCCACATCATTGAGCATTTTATCTAAATTCATTTTTTAAGACAGTTTGTGCTAAGTCAGTGATAATAAAATTACACTTTCAGTCTTCTTGCTTTGTCTAAAGTTATATGAAAAGCAACAACTTATTAATCTTATCTTAAGACATGCATTTGGTTGTGGGTAAAGCAATTTTTCACTTCTTGTTGTAATGTGACAAAACACTACCTTTTTCCCAAACAAATTTTAGCAATTCCAAACCACATCAATCTTAATAACTACCCTAATTTTATATAATCATTTAGAAGTGATATATTATTGTAAATGATGGATAGAAGTGAAGCACCTTATTTAAATGTGCATGTAAAATGACCATAAGAAAAGTTTACTAGTGTTGTAGTTCTCGAGACCGATCTCGGTCTCAAGACCACTTTTTAAAGGTCTTGGTCTCGTCTTGGAATCGACCGCATTTTTACTCGGTCTCGTCTCGTTCTCAGACAAAGAGGACTCTGAATTTTATTTCAAGACTGGTCAAGACCACAACTGATGGTACACTGCAAAAAAATGATTTTCAAGAAAAAAAAATGTAGTATTTTTGTCTTGTTTTCAGTAAAAATATCTAAAAATTCTTAAATTAAGATGCTTTTTCTTGATGAACAAAATGACTAGTCTAGTTTTTAGAGCAAAAATATCAAATTTAATTGATTTTGTGCATAAAACCAGCAAAAAAAAATCTTTCAATAATTTTTCTTGAATTTAGTGTTTAACAAAAAGGTTCAAGATTTTTTTCCTTACCCTTTGGCAGATTTTTTTGCTTGTTTTATTCACAAAATCACTTAAATTTGATATTTTTGTCCTGAAAACTAGACTTATTTTCTTGGGTAGTTTTGCTTATCAAGAAAAAGCATCTTAATTTAAGAATTTTTTGATATTTTTACAAATTTATTTTTGAAATTTGAAAACAAGACAAAAATACTAAGAATTTTTTTTCTTGAAAATCATTTTTTGCCATGCACATCACAAATTTATTTTTTATCATTAATTTTATGCTGTTTATTCAGGTTTGGCATATGATGTTGGCATTGTTTAAGCATTGTTTAAGTTTCTCCCAATGACAATTTTTCTAATTTTATTCATAAAAACACCTGCATTGTGTTAAGTGGATGGCAAGCCATGGAAAGACAGTTCAGAATAAATGGTTAAGTTGATTTCAGCTCTTTAGTGTTTGTTCACTTTTATTTGCTTATAGACAAAGATAAATTCCCATATATCTGCAATGCTTTTGATTATTTTATCAACGTCTCTGATGGCATACACACACACGCACACACACAGACAGACAAGAAGTGCCTTATCATATGCATATTTCACATTTTATCATAAGTGTTTAATGTAGTGACTTGCACTGGTCTTGGTCTCTGCCTGTCTTGGTCTTGACTCCGTCTCGATCCTTTAAAGTGTTGGTCTTGTCTCGGTCTCGGCCTGTCTTGGTCATGACTTGGTCTCGGTTTAGGTGGTCTTGACTACAACACAGTTTAACCAACACTGAAAATGCATTATTAAATGCCCATGAGAAAGATGTAATGCTATAGAAATTACGAAATTGAAGTGCCTTTCATGTACTAATATGAACTGTTTAGGTACAAAGGTGTACTTTTTGAAAGGGTACCGGCCCAGCTTTGTACTTTTTAAATGTACTGCCCATAAACTAATTGAGCATTTCTATTTGGACAACATTGTTTCCTTAAAACATTATGAGTCCCCCCAAAAAAGAAACAATTTACATTCCAAAGGGCACATAAACACTTTCTATTACCTGTAACCTTTCAGATTTATCTTCAGATAGTTACAATGTAATCAAATTAGACAATTAGATTATAGGAAAGCATTTGGTCCACATCCCATTATCGCGCATAATATTTGCTGAACATTCCTTTGGCAATGGTGAATACAATATAAAAATTAAACAAGCTGTAAAATATCTTTTGGTAGATAAACAACATCATAATACTTTTATAACAGTCACAAGAACATTATCTCTCTCTCTCTCTCTCTCTCTCTCTCTCTCTCGGGCATGTAAGTTGTTTTTAGCAGTCCTAAACTGATCCCCTTTGTTCAATTATCAATATGCATCACACACCATATTTATACATAGAGTTGCAATAGAGTAATTATATGAACTCATTTTATATATTTTTTTCTGTTCCACAGATAAAAATCGTGCAGGAGAGTTTCATTTTTAGGTGAACTACCCATTTTAAGAGCATACTTGTTATTTTGGGGGTCTTTGTGTATCAAACCCGACAGAATATACTGTACAACCCACTTTGGATTTTATTTGTCTCATTGTTTCCACTTTTCTAGCCTCTGTCTTACATCAATAAGTCAGCAGACAAGATGATAACCTGTTATAAACTTCATGATTATTGCACAGCTTATGTTGTAAAATGGCTACTATAAGTTAAATGTTATTGTCATCTGCATGATGTAGTGGAAACTTCTAGATACAATTAATTCCTTTTATCATTTTATAAATGATTTTCTTCATATTTTTCATTTTTGTGTTTGTTAAAACAATCATTGCATACTTTAAGGCGCTCTGTGTGACATCACTTCTTGTTGACGTTCGAAGTGTTGTCAAACAAAACTGAGCATAGCTAACACTTCCTCTCCCTTCCGTGCTTTCATGAACGCGCCCAACCCACACTCCCAAATCCTTCTTGTCGTTTATTGGCTGGAACACGTTTGTTATGTTTCCTGGTGGTAGGTTTGACCACTTTGTTTTTGTTGCAGTTTGTGGAGCCTGGGCTGTCTACAGAGACCACATTTTTTTACAGTGTGTTCAGGGGACAGGCAGCAAGCAGATAGTGAGGAGATGTTTACTGTATTAAACAAAAAATGTTTTATGGCCTATCGCTTAGAGCACCTTTAAAGCACACATTTATACCTATTTCCAGTTTTATTGTATGCCTGTATGTATGAAGTACAGGACAATTTTGTAATTTATGTTATTTCTTCAGAAAGTTATGCACATTACTGCAATATTTACTTTAGTTACACTAAGAATTTCTGCTCTTTGCTCCCCCTACAGGTTAGAAGCGGAATTGTCCATTACCACTGTCGTACATACTGCAGCATAGCTGGCCCTGATTGGACTGTAGGTCTGCCGTAAATCAAGTTTTTGTAGTTTTCACTCGAACTACAGCAACGCGACCCGACGGTTGGAAACTTCTTTAGTGCGGTTTTGGCCGATAGAGGGCTGCAAAGCGAATGTGAAAGTGCCGTTCACCCTGTTTCGAGTGGATGAACGACTGAAACTTTTTTGGAAACGTTATTTTAAGGTAAAAGAAACTATTTGGTGTTGCTTTAACTGTAATAAAATTCACAATAGTTAATAGTCAGCTGATTTTGCCCTTCATGACAACTGTGAGGGGGGGTGAATTTTTTTGTAACTCATCCATTTTAATTATATTAAAGGGACAGTATATTAAAGTGTTTTATAAATCAAAATCAATGTCTTTATTCATAAATATGTCCTCGTTGGTGTCAAATGACCTCTGCCAATGATCTGACTTTTCTTTGTAAGCTTAGAATTTCTTCTCTTTTCTTACATTGAACAGGTAAGTCCAAGAAGGCATCCATGTCGTTCATCTATACTGATAAATATAAGAGCAGAGAGGGACAAAAAGCACTAGCCTACCAACGCGTTTCCACAACGCGTTTTCGTTCAGAACACATGAACCAGCTGAAACGGACAAGGAAATCAGTAAGTATATAACAGCTCTGCAGGACACCGGCCCTCCAGGATCGAAGTGCCCATCCCTGCCCTACATTATGTGCAGCCCCACTTTAATTTCCAACTATACAAAGTTTCCTGAAACAACTTTTTTGATAACATAGTTTTTACAGAATACCAATGTTTTCAATAAATGTAATACAATTTTTGCTATTTTTTTACAATGGCCCACCAAAACCTGCCACAGCCTTGCTTAGCCTCAAAAATGTTTGCCAAAATATTTAATAGTTGCTTTTCATCCCAGTAATTTTTTTGACAAAACCTTCTTATTTACTCTTCCATTTAAATGATTCAAATAATTGTTCCGAATGCCACATCTTTTGTTATCTAAAATGTTTTTAATAAAAAGAGGTGGAAAAAATCCACACATATTTAGAAAACATTTAATCTTTCCAAAGATAAATTACAAACATACTCTCTGTACATGGTTGACAAGGACGACAAAGTCTGTTCATGAGTTGTCAGAGAAGACTTGACCCATAACAGCTAGTTTGGCACTGAAAGGTTGAGTAGGGCAAGAGAGCACAGGTGCTTTTCTCCTGTCTCCTGGCTTCAGTGCTATGCTCTCTTGTGCACCTATGGGTCCTGAAGTCTCATCTGATTGGTCCATTGGAGGCCTGAGTGGATCTGAGAAGCTAAGGAGTATATCTTGTAGCTCCCTGCGTTCCTCCTGATCTCGACTGCAGCAGTGAAGGGCCGCGGGGTCGAGCGGATGAGCCTCCGTGTTGAAGACGTAGCCCCCCGCGCTGAGTATGCAATCCCCCTGCGGGCCCCCGAGCTCGAACTCTGTGCCGCTGTTGTGCATGAAGTTTTCAGGATCAAAAAGAAGGTAGAGGTATTTAATGGTTTCCGCCAGGAAAAATGACTCCATTCGGTTGTCCAGCTTGTGGTCCCTTACGTCCTTAACCTTCATAAGAATCAGATTAAGGTAAAGATTTTATAAGTTTTGTACTGATATCAGTATTGAAGCTTTGAGACATAAAAACTCAAGAGTCACTAACAGTGGCAAAACCACATTTCACCCGACTGATTCTGTCTATTGATTCTACTGCATCCCGACCGAGCTGTATGAAGGTTGGGTCACCTGTGGCTTTATACAGATACATGGCACTCTCGATCAACTCTGTAACACAACACACACACACTCAGTATACTTCAGTCAATTCACTTTTTATGATGTTCATTTCCACAGCAAACACCTCAATGTTATTCTGAGAGATTCCTTTAAGCGTAACTAAACCCCTGGTCAGAGCCTGACTCCACCCACTGGCAATATTTGAAAAATGCAAGAAAAGTGGGCAGATCCCAACGGAGATAGAGGGGATGAACTAAGCTCGTACCAAGTGTGTGGTGAGATCGTAACAAGGGCGTGGTGAGCGTGATCCTGCTTACGTCAGGAGGTATTTTTTGGACCCAATTTCCAATAGGAAAATTCAACTGCAGTAGCCACCGTTCAACCTGACGAGGGCAGCACTCAGACGTTTTTACACCATATATTGTAGTATTGAAACACTTTATATCCAAATGTCAAAAAACTTACTAAAATCAATGAACAGCACTAATAAAGCATCATTCTTACAGATCATTAACTAAAAAAGTTGGTTTAGGGTTTAGTTACTCTTAAATGTAGATAGGTGGTTACTAGAATGTAATATGTTGTTGCTATGTTCTGGGGAGTTGCTAGAGCATCGCTAGGGTGTTCTAGGAGGTTGCTAATGAGTTTTGGGTACTTTCTAGGGTAGTTGCTAGAGCATTGCTCTTAAGTGTTTTGGGTATTGCTAGAGTAGATGCTAGAACATCGCTAGGCTGTTCTAGGAAGTTGCTAAGGTGTTTTGGGTAGTTGTTAGAGCCTCACTAGGGTGTTCTAGAAGGCTGCTAAGGTGATTTGGGTAGTTGCTAGGGTAGTCGGCTAAAGCATCACTAGAGTGTTTTTAGGAGGTCGCTAAGGTGTTTTGGGTAGTTGCTAGAGTAATCGCTAGAGTATCGCTAGGCTGTTCTAGGAGTTTACTTTCTAGGGTAGTTTCTAGAGCATTGCTCTTAAGTGTTTTGGGTAATTGCTATGGTAGATGCTAGATCATCGCTAAGGTGTTCTAGGTAGTTGCTTAGGTAAGTTAATAAGTTGTTTTTGGTAGTTGCTAGAGCATCACTAGGGTGTTCTAGAAGGCCCCTAAGGTGTTTTGGGTACTTTCTAGCGTAGTTGTTAGAGCATCGCTAGGGTGTTCTAGGAGATTGCTAAGGTGTTTTGAGAAATTGCTAGTGAAGTTGTTAGAGCATCACTAGGGTGTTCTAGAAGGTTGCTAAGGTGTTTTGGGTATTTTCTAGGGTAGTTGCTAGAGCATTGCTCTTAAGTGTTTTGTTTAGTTGCTAGGGTAGATGCAAGAACATCACTTTGGTGTTCTAGGAGGTTGCTAAGGTTTTTTGGGTAGTTGTTAGAGCATCGCTAGGGTGTTCTAGAAGGCCACTAAGGTGATTTGGGTAGTTGCTAGGGTAGTCACTAGAGAATCACTAGGGTGTTTTTAGGAGGTCGCTAAGGTGTTTTGGGTAGTTGCTTAGGTAAGTTACTAAGATGTTTTTGGTAGTTGTTAGAGCATCACTAGGGTGTTCTAGAAGGCTGCTAAGGTGTTTTGGGTAGTTGCTAGAATAATCGCTAGAGCATCGCTAGGGCTTATAGGGCTGTAACGATTTATCGTGCAAATGCGCGTTTTCTCAATGAATGAATTTGAATGAATTACGGTGAAATGCCGCCACATCCAAAAGCCAGGGGGCGCACTCGTGCAGAAACGCCACTTGTGCCACAGTAGAAGTAGCGTTACAAACCCTATTCCAGGAAATGTCTACAGAAATATGTATATCGCTGTTCTTCAAATTGTTTCAGGTATTTTCATGATAATAAAGAATATTTTTGTTGTTGTATATTTTGCATATTGAAGTTGCTGGGGTAGAAGCAAGAGCATCACTAGGGTGTTCTAGGAGGTTGCTAAGGTGTTATGGTTAGTTGCTCAAACATCGCAAGGGTGTTCAACAGTAGGTGGTCGGTAATGTGTTTTGGGTAGTTGCTAGCGCATCGCTAGGGTGTTCTAAGAGGTTGCTAAAGTGTTTTGGGCAATTGCCAGAGCATGTCAAGGAGGTTCTACGGTAGCTGGTCGCTAAGGTGTTTTGGCTAGTTGCTAGGCTAGATGCAAGAGCATCACTAGTGTGTTCTAGGTGGTTGTTAAAGTGTTTTGGGCAATTGCCAGAACATGTCAAGGGGGTTCTACGGTAGCTGGTCGCTAAGGTGTTTTGGGTAGTAGCTAAGGTAGATGAAAGAGCATTGCCAGGGTGTACGAGGAGGTTGCTAAGGTGTTATGGGTAGTTGCTAGAGAACTTGCTAGAGTGTTCTAGGTGCTTGCTAAGGTGTTTTGGGTACTTTGTTGGGTAGTTGCTAGAGCATTGCTCTAAAATGTTTTGGGTAGTTGCTAGGGTAGATGCTAGAGCATCACTGGGACATTCTAGATCAGGGGTGTCACACTCAGTTTCTGGAGGGCATGTGTCCAGCAGAGTTTAGATCCAACCCTAATCAAAGACATCTGATCAAGCTAATCAAGCTCTTCATGATTACTAGAAACTTCCAGGCAGGTATGACGGAGATGGTTGGAGCTTAACTCTGGACGACACTAGCCCTCCAGGAACTGAGTTTGATAACTTTGTTCTAGATGGTCGCTAAGGTGTTGATATGACAGTCCTCTAGGTGGCTGGCTGCCTCAAAAGAACCCATGACCCAAAAGTTTGTGGTGGACAAAAACATTAAGAATGAATCAGTTTGTTGTTATCCTCTCTTCTGTAAGTCGCTTTGGATAAAAGCACCTGCATAATGCCTAAATGTAAATGTAATGTATGACAAATAGCAACACTGATGCTTTCTAAAGATGACCAATCAATGATTCAAATAAGTCATTGGAAGATACTGCAGTCCCATCTCATTGTAGATACCTGGGCGCAGAGGGTAGCCCTCTCTTTTGTCCACCGTGTAACCTTGAGGAATGCTGTAGAACTCCGGAAGACCTCCGAACTGACGCCACACACTGTAGTAATTATGGAAGGTCTTTGTTGCGCTAGAAATATCACCTATTAAACTCTGATATTTAAAAAGAAAATACATGTAAATTACCTGGGACTACAAGACAGATGATTTATATTTCAGAATGTATGTATGATGAAGGACCTTCTCTCACCTGTAATCCAGGCCAGAAAGCCTCCAGAGATTGAAACACAGGCATTGATACTGTCCCCTTATGCATCTGCACCCACAGATACCAATCATCAAACTTAGTGTAGTTCTTTATGGACTTATCATATTCATGAAACACACATTTAACACTCCATAATGCTTTCACACAAAAAAACCCGATAACATAAGCTATTGTTGTTCATGATTAGGGAAACGTCATAGCATATTCAATATTTATGAAGGTAGCACAACAACAGTCACCAAATCAGTATAAAGATATATTTCTGTGTTTTTACCATGAAACATTGTCAGCAGCTCCTCATCTTGTAACATGATGGCTCCCTTCACAAGATACTCAAAGTATGAATCCACACCTGCCCCGATCCCTGCGTCCTGAGCCACCCACTTAGACGTTATGACATCTATATGGTTGCCCACCTGAATAGAGTGTAAAGGTCACAAAGGTTGACCAACGGTTCAAGTCAGCGGCCATCTTTTCTGTTTTGTCAAGATTATGGTATATTTCAATATGTCATAGAGAAATAGTAACAATTTTGCTTCACTTTGTTCATGTGTGCTTTTCTTGGAGCTTCAAAGCATTGAACCCTGTTCACTGGCATTACAAAGCACAATAATTATTTTATTTAATATAACTATGATTGCGTTTGGCTGAAAAAAGTCATATACACCTTGGATGGCATCAAGGTAAATAAATTATGTGAGAATATATTTTTGGGTGGACCATTCCTTTAAAGGACCACGCCCATATTTTGGGAATTTAGCTTATTCACCGTATCCCCCAGAGTTAGATAAGTCCATACATACCTCTCTCATCTCCGTGCGTGGTGTAACTCTGTCGGACGGAGATCCCACTAGCTTAGCTTAGCACAAAGACTGAAAGTGAATGGCTTCAGCTAGCATACTGCTCCCAATAAGTAACAAAATAACGCAAAATTTTTCTATTTATGTGTTGTGATTTGTATAGTCACACCGTGTACAAATAACAGGGTCATATGAGACACAGCTATATTTTAACAGTATACATACTGAGAACTATATTCTCAGAAGATGAAGCACTGCTTCTTGGGCGGAGTGATTAGCTCACAGCACCCGAGAAGCCTCCTGGTGAGGAGCAGAGAGTTTTATCAGAGTTGTGCAAATCACTCCGCCCAAATAGCAGTGCTTCGCCTTTTGAGAATATAGTTCCCAGTTTGTATACTGTTAAAAGATGGCTGTGTCTCATATGACCTTGTTATTTGTACACGGTGTGATTATACAAATCACAACACATAAATAGGAAAATGTTCACATTATTTTGTCACTTATTGGGAGCAGTTTGCTAGCTGAAGCCATTCACTTCCAGTCTTTGTGCTAGGCTGAGCAGGCGGGTGCTGCGTCGGACGGAGTTGCAGCACGCATGGAGATGAGAAAGGTATGTATGCACTAGTGTTGTAGTCAAGACCACCTAAACTGAGACTAAGTCATGACCAAGACGGAGACAAGACCAAGACTTTAAAGGGTCGAGACCAAGTCAAGACCAAGACAGGCCGAGACCAAGTCAAGACCAAGACCAGTGCAAGTCACTGACTTAAAACACTTCTTCTCTGTATGTGCGTGCGTGTGTGTGTGCGTCAGTGGTGGCTGGTGACTTCTTTTCTTGAAGCGCATGATGCGAAGTTTGTCACAACATGTATGTAGCTAGCTTGTCATGTGTGTGGTTCGTCATTTCAAAATATGTGCGCTTTGAGAGATTGCACACAGGATCTCTCCACACGCAGGACACATATTTTGGAAAAGGGAACCACACACGTGACAATCCGAACACTTATTTTGAATTAGCGCATCCTCGGAACTTCGGAAGAGCAGTAACGAGTGGTGTGCGTGTGTGTGTATGTCATCAGAGAAGTTGATAAAATAATCAAAGGCATTGCAGATATGTGGGAATTTATCTTTGTCTATAAGCAAATAAAAGTGAACAAAACTAAGGAGCTGAAATCAACTTAACCATTTATTCTGAACTGTCTTTAAATGGCTTGCCATCCACTTAACACAATGCAGGTGTTTTTATGAATAAAATTAGAAAAATTGTCATTGGGAGAAACTTAAACAATGCTTAAACAATGCCAACAGCATATGCCAAACCTGAATAAAGTGCATAAAATTAATGATAAATAAATTCATGATGTGCCATCAGTTGTGGTCTTGACCGGTCTTCAAATAAAATTCCGAGTCCTCTTTGTCTGAGACCGAGACGAGACAGAGTAAAAATGCAGTCGATTCCGAGACGAGACCTTTAAAAAGTGGTATAAAGACCGGTCTCGAGAACTACAACACTAGTATGGACTTATCTAACTCTGGGGGATACGGTGAATAAGCTAAATTCCCAAAATCTGGGAATGTTCCTTTAAGCTCAAATCACATTTTTTCTCAGGATGGTTACTGGGCTACTGTCCTAGTAATTGCTTTATTATTGCTTCTGCTAAGAAATTACTAGTCACTCTCTTGATCACCAATGGATAAGTGAATATTGCGTTCCCACATTACAAAAAAATTGTTTCTTATTTAGTAATATTGTCTTGTTTTCAGTACAAATATCTAAAAGTTCTTAAATCAAGATGTATTTTCTTGATGAGCAAAATGACCTAAAAAAATAAGTCTAGTTTTTAGACAAGAATCATTAAAGTAAAATCATTAAATTTTAAGCAAAAAAATCTGCCAATGGGGTAAGAAATTTTTTGTTGAGTGTTAAGAAAAAAGTTACCCCATTGTCAAGAAAATACATCTTAATTTAAGACTTTTTAGATATTTGTACTGAAAACAAGACAAAAATGCTAAGAAAGTCATTTTTTGCAGTGCAAGTAAGGGACTTCTGTAAAAGTCAGAACTAAAACCAAAACATGTAAAATTAATTTCCTAAAGAGTCTGACTGTGCGACAAACTCCTTGACCCCCAGATATATAAAGATCTTACCAAGCCAATATTCGAGCGAGTTTTCCATAAGGCCCTGATAGCTTTGCGTGCCACGTTCTCAAACACAGGGTCTCCTGTGAGTCGACTGAGAGTAGAGAACTCCAGGATGAAGGTGCCCACTCCAGCAGTACAGGTGACGGGTGTCTCAGTGGGGTTAACACCCTTCAGTAGGTTGACTGTGCCATATGGCATACCTGTGGGTGTCTGGAATGCTGGAAAACAAATTAAAACTTTGGGATAATTCGTAAAACATGCAAAGCTAGGGGCCATGGTATTTTTTATGAAGCTTTAGTGGCTTGAGAAAATTCAGGCATCATGCCATTGTAAAGATAAAGAACAAATTTGTTTTGGTTTCTGTGCTACATTGCATTTATTTAGCAATATACTGCTCAATTATTTATAAATCTGTTCTAGACGTGTATTCGCTTACCAGGAAGCAGTTTACGGGCGGCATCCTCTGCCATACGCAGTAGAGGTCCAGAGCAGGGCCAGCCCACCTCAACCTCCATCCCAGCACGCTTAGAAAGCAAATGGGCTGACAAAAGCCCACCAACAACTGCAGAGAAGCACAGTGCATCAAGTGACCATATAACAAACTACATACTGGTCAAACTTTTTTATTTCACTTTGCTACAATGCATAATTCCGTGTTTATTTTTATTCTTACTTTTATTGTTTTTATGCCTAAACGCTATAATTTGATTGCATACTGTGGGAGAGTATTGTACTAAGCATTTCACTCATAGACTGTAAAAAAAGATGGACGACGCGATGTCGCCTCCCACCATTGTAATGAATTGAAGCCAAAAATGTCCAACCACGGTCGCCACCATGTTACGTAAAAACGTCAGTTTGGAGCCAAGGCATGCGCAGAAGGAATCGTCCGTGGAGCCAGAGGTATCAAACTTCCGCCCAAACGCTCGCGCGACCAATTCAACCACGCCAATCACGCCCCGTTTCTATAGCATTAAATTACAAGATAAAATGAAACTTACCACATTAATGAACACTTGAACATATATCAGCGTGATAACAACTACTTGAAAGGACCAAAACCATCTTTCAGAAACTTTTATTGGAAGTGTAAATATTTTTTTTATTTAGAGCAGAGTCCCATTAGTTTCAATGGAGAGGGCGGGGTTTATGACTTGAGGGCGGGGTACAGCCAGCCACCGGGGGGCGATCAAAGAGCCAGAGGCTTCCCTTTTCAAGGCTTATGAGGCACACCCGATTTCTCTACATATCATCCTACGGAGTCCCTAAGGGGACATGGAGCAAAAATTAAATAAAGTTTAGTTTTGAGTGCGCACGTGAAACTATCGAGTTTAGTTATGCATGCTCACGTGAAACTATCGCGTGTACACATGAAACTACAGCATTTAGTTATGCATGCTCACGTGAAACTATTGCATGCGCACGTGAAACTACAGCGTTTAGTTATGCATGCTCACGTGAAACTAATGCGTGCACACGTGAAACTACAGCGTTTAGTTATGCATGCTCACGTGAAACTATCGCGTCCGCACGTGAAACTATTGCGTGCGCACGTGAAACTACAGCGTTTAGTTATGCATGCTCACGTGAAACTATTGCATGCGCACGTGAAACTACAGCGTTTAGTTATGCATGCTCCTGTGAAACTTTCGCGTGCGGACGTTAAACTTTTGCTTTCACGTGTGCGCACGATAGTTTCACGTGAGCACGTGAAACTAAACTTAAAAAACATTCTGCACATGAAGGTTTCGCGTTGAGCACATGAAAGTTTTACGTGAGCACATGAAACTAAACTTTAGATTTTTTACTCCAATGTCACCCTAGGGGCTCAGTATCATCCTGTGTATGGCAGTGTACAAGATAAATAAAACTTAAACCTTGATTGCAATGGTTTACTGTCAATCCCAGTGGTGTTGCAATGCCTAGGACCTTTCTTGAAATAGACCTAAAACCAGTTTAACAAGTTAGCTTAGTACATAATAAGAAGGACACAGGGTTTCCTTACCTCGAATGTTTGTTTCGAACACGGACGCATTGACGTCAGTGTCAAAGTCAACAGTGTTCTGAAGCAGAGTGGCCACACGCTGGAACTCAGTGTGGTTTCCCAAAATCAGCAATGGGGAATGGGAATTAAAGATTAGAGGTTTAATAAAACAGCATGCGATCAATAAATAAATAAATTAAAAGATTAACTACCAGCAATGTGTCCAGTGCATCAATGAGTGTAAGAGAGAAACTGAAAGAGGTTAAAACAGTACATCATTGAAAGATCATGGTTTTCAGAATAATAGATAAAGCCTTCATTTTATAGACTAACAAGACTAAATTTATGCATTTGGCAGACATTTTTATCAAAAGTGACTTATAGTGCATTCAACATTAACATTATGTAAGGAATAATTGACGAAGGGCCGTTGAATTATTTGAAAACAATAATTCCCTGCAAAGAATCAAATGCAAGAATCAGAGATGTGGCAAGATTATGTTTTTGATAAAAACCTGTACCTGCCCCATGTGTCCTGTCCATCACATGTCAGAGGTCTCAGCTCATCATAAGGGTACGCGTTTTCCAAGTAGCTGTTGTAAGCATGATAAAACATGGACTTTATTCTGTCTCTGTTGAGAAAAATTACAAACAAATGTTGAACAACTTTAACAAAGACTGACTGAAATCATTTTTAAGTACTTTGTACACTGAACATAACATCCAACACGTTTAATAGACGTTAAGGTGCAGTTCTGTTTATTGTTGTGTACTTATTGTGTACATATGGACTACATATGAACATATGGCAAAGCTGACTGACAGCAAGTAATCCTTCTTTACCATTGTGGAAACATTTCGTTTTCCTTATACGTGTTGTCACCGCTGTGACTATTACTGGACACTACACCGTGATAATCCGACCCACACATTTTATGTCAATTATTGTATTTAGCAGATCATATAAAAATTTCACCTATAATGAGACATTTCCTGCTCAGTAAAGTATTTTCCATTAACATGACTGACGATCGGAGACAGCTGTGTGGCGCAAAAAACGGTGGTGAGAAAGAAAGTAAGCATGAAGTAACGAGATCGGACACAAACACTACAATAATTTCAAGCTACATGGATATGCAGAAATTCTACAATGACAATAGGAAGTGAACGCACTGCGCATGCGTAAGAGTGAACGCTGACGTGCTGGTAGAACTTGATTGTTTCAAAATAAAAGTAATCCGGTCTTTTTGGATTGGTGTGAAATACTTGATAATTAAACTCATAAAATTTAAAATTCGGTTATCTGGTAAAGATATTTTTTGTATTATAAAAGTAACTGTGTGAAGAAAGACTTCGTTGATCAACTAATTGATTATATATTGTAAATGTCAAACCCATCCCTTACGAAAATTAACCATGGTTTTACTACAGTTAAAAAAAACATGGTTACTGTAGTAAAACCATAGTAACTACAAAATAACCATGATTTTGACAATCATGGTTTTCAAAAACCATAGTTAAACCATAGTTAGTGTAGTAAAACCATGGTTTTGCTGATAGTAATCAATAGACCAAAAAACCATGGTTACTACACTTTTACCACAATAAAACCATGGTTAATTTTCAACAGCAATTTATTTCGAACAGAATTAAGGAATTATTTTGAAACTTTTAAAAGGCTTAAAAATAAAAAAGCAAAGCGAATGTATAACATTTTTGAAACCTTTTCTTTTATTGAGTGTAAAATTTCCTCATCTTTTTATTCTTCCTTTTGATTTGATCAATTGATATTTTTAATGTAAAAATAAGCACACTGTGATTCTCTTGTATGTATGCAATGTTCTTTTTCTTAGAATAAAAAAAAACTTAGAATAGAAAAATTAAAAGTCATCTGTTTAAAGCGAATACCGCTATGGCCAAATCTCGCGAGATGTTGGGTTTAAGGCTAGATCTGATAAAGCTACGGCCTCCTAAATCCCGTGAAAACAGCGAGATTTTGGCCGTAGTTGTATCCCTTCTAGCCACAACTGCTTGTACAAAAATAGAAGTCCTTTAGTTTTGCAAATGCCACCGATAATGAATTGTAATGTGTGGGTTGAATAAAATATTCTATTTGGTTATATAAAATAAATGAAATAAATCAAACCAATATTGTAAATTAATTTTAAAGATTTTATTTAAAAAATTACAGAAAAGAGAACTTTTATAAGACACAGATGAGCAGCACTGAAGCAGCTAAAGTGAGAGAAACTGATGTCTGTATACGTTTGTTATAGTCACTCTGAATTAATATGAACCAGTATTCTCAGAATTGGTGTGATCAGATGCCTGTTGGTTTCTGAAACATAGCACCCAGTTAAACTTAGACAAATGAGCACCTTCTTTGACCCAACATGCATTTTAACAAAGTTATCAAAACAGCTTATTCTGTGAGTATGTAATGAGTGTGCAAGTAGTAGTGTTATGACCATGAGAACATGAACCACCGAACATATTTTGGAAAACATCTACATTATTATTACATTTGGCTCAATATGCAGCAGCAGTAAGTGTCTATATGTGTGCATAGATCACATGTATTTATTATTTTGTGCAATGATAAGTATCCAACTGGCTATGCTTATGTCATATACAGTGCTATTAAATAACAGATATACATCAGAAATAGAAACATGTACTGTTACCATATAATGTGTTTGACGAAGCCTCACCTTATTTCATGGATGGAGTACTCTACAAAACACTTAGTGTTCCTTTTGCATTAAAAACTGTGAATGTGCATAAATAATGTTATGAGAAAAAACATGTGCATACAGTCTTAAATAAGGAGTCGAGCTGATCTGAGACCTGCGTGTGGTGTAACTTAATGAGCAGACACGCTTTGCAATTTCTGCCAGCAGTTTATAAGCATTCCCATCATTTTCATTTTCCGCCGTTGTCTTGCTTTTCGTCTCTTTACTGGTTTGCAAGCTGTTTTTTTATGCTTTTTTCCCTGTAAAGCCACAAATATGTGTAGGTTATGTTGTAGTTTTTCAGGTTATCGGTATGAGAAATCTGATAATCAAATGTAAAAATTGAAATAAATGAATCATACCAAACTTTGTGGTTTGTGGCAGTTTTGTTTGATAAGTTGGGCCATTTGGTGAACCACTTTTGTCATGCTGTCTGCATGTCTGTGGCCTTCATTCAGACAGCTGAAGATCTGAGTCATGGCGTAAATATTTTGCAGAATGCGATGAACCTATCGTAAAAACACATTGCATGGATTAAGACACACCAAAACAACTCAAAATTTTAATGAAAGCGGAACAAAATAGCAGCTGTGTCCAAATTCAATTATTTTTTTTGGATGCAAAATTTGCATCAAGAAAACATACATGCATGTACAGGTGGCTGTACCTTCTCAGAAGGACAGTGATCCCTTTCTTCTGATATGTCAAATGGACCAGTCAGATTCTGCAGGTCAAAGGAGGACATGAAAATGGTCAACTTCACAGTTAAATATCACAAAGCACCAGTAGATGGCAGCAGTTGACCACATATCGCGCTTGCGCCACTTTCCTCAGTTTCAACGCCCAGACAACATAATGGCCTCCGGAGATCGCATTTGTATGATGCATACGTCTTATTAACAATTATAAAGTTTACTGTTATTCTTAGTTAATCGTAAATTGTTGTAATAAGCTTATGACTTGCGAATGTAACTTAAATAAACCACGCTTAATGACGTATGCAGCCTCCGGAGGCTGCATTCTTCGGATTGAACAACGGGCAATAATGTTTCCAAGGTCCACAATTGCTTACATAAGACATCATTATATGATCAAGCAAGCAATACATGACAGTTTTGGTGCAAGTTCTGAAATGATCCTAACATATGCAGTACGTACCAGGTTTTGGAGCTCAACCAGGATGAGCGCTCTGTAGGTGCTGATGATCATAGAATAATCGCACGCGCGTCTACTGTGGGCCACCGCGAGCAGCAGCATTACAGTCACACAGACAGCAGGCCTGTTCATACACTGAGTACAGAAAATACATCATCATAACTCTATTTATTATAGGAATATTTACATGTATGCATCTGGCATATATTTTTGACTTACAGTTCATTCAATCTACATTTTAACCCTGGGGTCGAACCCATGACCTATGCTCTACTAACTGAGCTATCTATGGGAAATAATTTCACACATTTCTTACTGACATGTAATAAAGATTAATTGCTCACTGTAAAATACTGTAAATCACACCATTAAATTTAGTAGACTCCTTCAAACCACATTTTTAAGAAAAAATTGACTAATATACACCTTTTTAAGATCTGAAATTATTTAAACTGTCAACAGCACTCAGAAAATAGTTATTATTATGTATTAGTTACTTTCTATTAGTAGGTAGTAAACATCACGCAGCAACTCTGACTACTAAAATCCCATGAGGAGAGACAGACATCTTACCATTGACCATGGGATACTGAGACAGTCGTGCGCGCACCACTCAGAGCTCGCGACAGTGGACATCGTCCAGCGCTCCTTTACATGTTTCTCACAGAAAACCTCATCCGTGGCCGAAAACTTTTCGCTTTACACGCGCGTTTTTCGATCAGTCGGTGTTGTGGCAAGAGGCGCGTCGATGAGCCCTGACCGCGTCCATTCCAGCATCGCCGAAATAAACGTGTGGCGAGACTCTCATTTCTCTCAGCCGTCACGGGCTGCTGCCATAGCGCTTTGGATTTCACCAGATCTCTAGTCTGATCAAGTCGAGAAAACTTCCGCGATCAATCAACTTTCAGCTTTGTTTCGGTTTCAGCAGTTTACTTTATAAAACTTAGAGAGTCCACCGGTTAGGTAACTCGCAGGGCACGAGGTTTTATTAATATTTACTGGACGCTGTGGTGAGGAAACGATCACATATGCACTCAATTATAAATATTCATATGTATATAATGTGGCAGTGTGCTTTCGATCTAGAAATTTTTTAAATATTAGTTCTTGTAATCTAGCAAAAGAAGAGTGTTGAACCCCTACAGAAAAAAAATATTTTTAAATATATTGCAAGACATACAAAAATGGCCAAAAATTAAATTTTCTGTAATATATTTTAGAATAGGTTTACCAAAATATATTTTTGGCCATATTTTGAAATATATTTAAAAATAAATATATTCGGCCTCCAACAGGTTGTTCGAACGGAGTCTGTGAGTTGCACGCCAAGGACATTCTATTTAAAAAAATAGATTTTAATATTTATACATTTAATATTAGCTTGACTTCTTTTATGCATGTTAACATTTTGAAAACCATGATAAAACATATCAACAAGTAAAATAAAATAAAATCAACAATTACACTCTAAAAAAGATGCTGGGCTGGGTTACTATTGGACAGAACACATTTCTGGGTTAAAATGACCCAAATAATGGGATGTTTTTACCCAACTGCTGGGCTATTGTTAATCAACCTTGTTGAAACAACCCAGCAGTTGGGTTAAAACGACCCAATATTAAAACAAAAAAGTTTTGAGTAGACTTTATAAAATTAGTCTCCTCCCCAGATTGTTTTATCCATTGTGGTAGCCCTTGCTCACATGGAGACCCCTGTTTTAAACCATTTAAAATATATATTTAGCCCTCCATATATTTCAAACCAAGAAAATATATTCACATCCCACTGGAAGAATTTACTTTTTTATGTTACAAACCTATAAACATAACAGGTTTAAAAAATATTTTTAAATTAAGTTAAATAATCTTTATAAAATGAACTTCTGTTTAGCATACATTTAAAATATAATTTGGCCAAGAATACATTTCTTGCCATATGGGTTGTAACAGCTTGCCCTTGAAATACATTTTAAAATATATTTAATTAAGCATTACTTTCTAAAAAAAATATTTATTTATTATGTATTTATGATATATTTAAAACTATTTTGGCCAAAGATTTTTTGCCGTATGTAAAGTATGGTTAAGTTTTTGGCAGATTCAATTACGCAGGTGCAGTTTTTGGCCAACTAAGCACATAGGTGCAATGTTATGAATCCTACTAATCTATATTTAGGTGTGCAAGTAGGTTTAGGCAGGGTCTCTATCATTTTGGCACACGTTCACTAGCCATACCTTCAGATTGATATCAGGTTTGAACTCCATTGCAGCTTTCATTGGTCATGGACTGTCCAAGAGGCCGCCTAACTGCCATACAGAGCAGCCAATCAGTTTTTTTTTGGTTCAGAGTGATGATTAGGGGCAGGAAAATGTATAATCGATGTCCCTCTGAAACCTTGTAGAACAGCCAGATGATATAACTTAGAAACTTTAGGAGTTTTTTATTTTCTGTGCCTTAAGCATCAGATGTTCAGCCAATGATCTGTGGGCATGACGTATGAGGTTGGTAGTTGGTATGCCAAACCTGAACCTGGCATACCTTTCAACACCGCACATTTTTAATGTCAAAAGACATCCAAAATATGTAGCGCTTCACTTAGAAACCTCAGGGAACAAGATTGGGAAACTACTGTATCCTCTGATGCCACACCCGACCAACTTTTCCCTTGATACTCAACAAGTACTTAAGAGTCACTACATAACACATCTTGTGTATCTTAAGTGGAAAAGCAATTCTTGGTAATTAAATAAATGCTACAACAACCAATCACAATTATATACGTCAATAAATAAAAGAACTGTTGCAACCTATTATGCAAGTATTACAAATGACATCATTGCTGCAAGTTGGATTTTACATAAACATTCAAAAAACCAGAGGAGGATCTTCAAACTTAAATAAGAAGATTACAATGTTTGAGTAATGTCAACATACACCAGCTGTGCAATGATCACATCTGAAGCATGTTAAACATTTCATTTATTTGCCAATAAGCAGCACATTTACATAAGCAATGAGAAGCAGAGAATGGCGATGTCTTGCAATAATCCTCAAATGGTCTCAAATCTATGGGCATTCGTATATCTGAAGTCTTTAGACTTTGTAGAGTGAGAAGTATTACAGCAAAAATATCTAAAACAAAGACAACACCCCAAAGAAGCCGTCACTGTTCCGGCGGGAAAGAACGAGGCTAATAGTGGAAAAATATGGTCTTAAAAAACAAAAATCTCTTGAGAGCATTCATCCACAGATTCTCTAAAGTTAACACGCACAGATTCGGAAATCTAATGTCAGTTCCACATTTCAAAAGGTGTTTTTGATCTTTGAAGCCACGAGGACCAGGATTTCTCCGATGTTCTTCTGCCAGTTGTGAATGTGTTTGGAATCGGCACACCAGAGTTCGCCGTGCCGCGGTTCTGCGTTCTCGCACCGCTTCTTCACCTCCGCTTGCTGCTCCTGAAGGACAGAACAGCAAATGAAAAAGATGTTTAACATCTAGGGCAAAATCTGTATTAACCACATCACAATTGCATGCACCAGTCCAATGCGTCTCTCAAAAAGCATCAACAATAGTCCGACCGAAAAAATTCAACTTTAAATCTCATTTTGAACTAGTTAGTTTTCTGGCCAGAGGCACGTTGAGCTTCAACAGCGTCTAATCCAACACTGCCAAAATAAATATGTGGTGCAACTAATTTCTCTTAGCTGTCACGGGCTACTGGCGTCACAGTTTTGATTTCACCAGTCTGATCAAGTCAAGTTAAGAAAACAACATTCAATGAACTTAAAGGACTTTAAACTCAAATAAATCTGGTTATAGCCTGAAATGCGTTAATAGTGACTGTATGCTTACTTCTGTTCCATGCTGAAGCTCAAACTTGTAGAAGAATCCCCATGCATCGCCCAAGTCCGGCTCGATCTTTACAGTGCGCAGGAACCATTCTCTCGCCTTCGTTATCTTTCGCTCGCTCCAGAACAATCTGCAAGTTAGGAAAACACCAGCATGTTATAAATGCAACTTAGAAAGCAAGCTGCAGGCGAGATCAAACTGTTCTTGGCAAAAGACCATGGGAGGGTTACATTAAAGCCAGAATTCACATTGAAAAGTTTCAGCAGATTTAAGAAGTCTTACTTGGCGACTGCCAGCAGTACATGAGGATCATGTTCGCACTTCTTTAGAGCGTCAACGCTTTTGGTCCTGCGCTGAGGCCTGGCCTCCAGAAAAACTGCTTCGGCCCAAAGAATGCCTGTTGACAGGAACAAGTGATCATTAACGGTAGACTATACGTACATACATATACATATATATATATATATATATATATATATATACACACACACACAAACTAGAGCTGCGACTAACGATTATTTTTTTATAACCGATTAATCAGGTGATTATTTTTTTCCAATTAATCAACTAATCAGATAAAAACATAAATGCTACTCAATTAGCTTTTTCACCTATTATAGCTACATAAGGCACTAAATTAGGGTATTCATGTATAAAAGTGTACTTTTAAAAGTGCAAAAGCCACACAATACTACAGAGTTTTACAACTATAATCTTTACATTTTTATATTTTACCTTAAATAAAAAGTGTGCAGCTTTTATATAGTAAAACATCTTCAAATGTCAAAACAGAAACAAACAAAATGAATCTAGTCTTCAGAGATGTGCTGGCCACATATTAATAAACCTTGTTAAGAATTAACATTATCTGTCATTAACAAAATAAATTAGCCATTATGGTATGAAAGTAATATACATGCATTGTTACAGTAATAAACCCCTTGATTTCCCCTTTTACTTTAAATGAGATGCTTAGTTTGTGGTTCATATTATTTTTAAATGAAAACCCAACAACAATTAAACAAATACAAACTCACTTACAGTGAGGAAAATAAGTATTTGAACACCCTGCTATTTTGCAAGTTTTCCCACCCAGAAACCATGGAGGGCTCCGAAATTGCATCGTAGGTGCTAAATAAAATCCAGAAATCACAATATATGATTTTTAACTATTTATTTGTATGATACAGCTGCAAATAAATACTTGAACACCTGTCTATCAGCTAGAATTGTGACCCTCAAAGACCTGTTAGTCTGCTTTAAAATGTCCACCTCCACTCCATTTATTATCCTAAATTAGAAGTACCTGTTTGAGGTTGTTAGCTGCATAAAGACACCTGTCCACCCCATACAATCAGTAAGAATCCAACTACTAACATGGCCAAGACCAAATAGCTGTCCAAAGACACTAGAGACAAAATTGTACACCTCCACAAGGATGGAAAAGGCTACGGGGAAATTGCCAAGCAGCTTGGTGAAAAAGGTCCACTGTTGGAGCAATCATTCGAAAATGGAAGAAGCTAAACATGAATGTCAATCTCCCTCAGACTGGGGCTCCATGCAAGATCTCACCTCGTGGGGTCTCAATGATCCTAAGAAAGGTGAGAAATCAGCCCAGAACTACACGGGAGGAGCTGGTCAATGAACTGAAAAGAGCTGGGACCACCGTTTCCAAGGTTACTGTTGGTAATACACGAAGATGTCATGGTTTGAAATCATGCATGGCACGGAAGGTTCCCCTGCTTAAACCGGCACATGTCCAGGCCCGTCTTAAGTTTGCCAATGACCATTTGGATGATCCAGAGGAGTCATGGGAGAAAGTCATGTGGTCAGATGAGACCAAAATTGAACTTTTTGGTCATAATTCCACTAAACGTGTGGAAGAATGATGAGTACCATCCAAAGAACACCATCCCTACTGTGAAGCATGGGGGTGGTAGCATCATGTTTTGGGTTTTCTTTCTGCACATGGGACAGGGCGACTGCACTGTATTAAGGAGAGGATGACCGGGGACATGTATTGCGAGATTTTGGGGAACAACCTCTTAACCTCAGTTAGAGCATTGAAGATTGGTCAAGGCTGGGTCTTCCAACATAACAATGACCCGAAGCACACAGCCAGGATAACCAAGGAGTGGCTCTGTAAGAAGCATATCAAGGTTCTTGCTTGGCCTAGCCATTCTCCAGACCTAAACCCAATAGAGAATCTTTGGAGGGAGCACAAACTCTACTGATCTAGAGAAGATCTGTGTGGAGGAGTGGGCCAAAATCCCTCCTGCAGTGTGTGCAAACCTGGTGAAAACTACAGGAAACGTTTGACCTCTGTAATTGCAAACAAAGACTACTGTACCAAATATTAACATTGACTTTCTCAGGTGTTCAAATACTTATTTGCAGCTGTATCATACAAATAAATAATTAAAAAATCAGACAATGTGATTTTTGGATTTTTTTGTCTCTAACAGTGGACATGCACCTATGATGACAATTTCAGACCCCTCCATGATTTCTAAGTGGGAGAACCCGCAAAACAGCAGGGCGTTCAAATACTTATTTTCCTCACTGTATATAAAAGGATGAAATTAAACCTTTATTAACCATCGTTCGTTTGCGTTTTTGCTTCCGTCATTCATTGTCCTGTCAGGGTTGCCCGATCATACATCGTTGTGGCCAACAATGTATTAGCCAATATACATATAATTTCTATTTATATTAATTGCTTATTTGTTAATAAAGGATGTGGCTTACCAGAGCTGGGACACTCCTGCAGGGCTTTGGCCATAAGCGTGTTGGCTATATTTTTCAATCCTGCTCTGTATTCAAGTCGGACAGACTCTAACCTGGAACGTTTTAAAGGTGGAAGTTAGCCAACTATTCACGATACAAAACCTAGTTTGGGTATTTTTTATCTTCCCCAAGTTTTTTTTTACCATATCTCGGGGGTTTGTGGGTTCTTGAGTCGAGCTTTCTCCAGGATGGCTCGAGCTCGCGTGAGCTGCCCAACTTTCTCCTCCAGCCGGGACAGAAGAAGCCATAATGGCATGGAATGTGGGCACTTCTTTAGCTAAAGACACACAGCAGAAAAGATGCACTTTACCATTTCGATGTTGACTTTGAAGCATTAAATGCAAAACATTGCATGCCAACTGTTCACATCTGCAGAGCTAAAACTTAGACCCTGGTTATAGGCCTCTCGTGCTTTGTCCATGTTCTCCGTCTGTTCTTCGATCTGACCTTTCATCATCCAGAGTTTCGGGAAATCTTCATAATGCTTTAGGGCTTCTGTACAAAGATCTTGTGCTGCTTCTATATTGCCCAGCACCCACTCCAGCTTCACTGACTTCATAAACACCTGCACATATTACACACAGATGACAGTCATGATTTATTCATACAAAAACAATTACATTATAATTGCCTGTCTTGATGAAAAGATGCATCTTGAATTGCACGAGGGTGGGGGGGGCCTGAGGATGGAAACCAGGAAGATGTTCATGATTGTTTTCCCGTTAGAACCTCTCACGTCATGTTTCCATAGAAAACATAATAGTGATATTTCTGATAACATTATCCCTTAAGAGGAATCTTGCCAAGTGCTTGAGGTTCATCTGATCCTGTGATATTTGTCTTAATGCTGACACTTGTTTCTGAGCCAACAGTTAAACAAGCCCAGACAGGAGGACATTCAGGACACCTTTAATCCTTTGCACAATTTCCTTCTAAAAATCTCACTTATTTAAGATGGTAAAAGGGCACATCGGTTATCAGGTGGTTACCATCCACGAGTGCTTTTGACAATTCCTGGCACACATTTATTCAAAAAGATGTGTCAGTGGGTAAACTATCACCTTTCATTGAGGAAACAGCACACAACTTGTTTAGATCTAGTTAGGGCCCATCACATATAGAGATTAACAATCTAAATTTAAACGTTCAAGCTATTTGAAACCAAGATTGAGATTTGAAATTATCTACATGACACTACATTTGACCTTCAAAGTCAAAATTTTTGTCCACTGATAACCTTACATGATACTTAATAATCATTATTAATCATTTTACAGATTACTAGCACACTAATAGCATATTGGACACAAAAATATCTATGCATAGCATACATCCAGTGTCCTAAAGCAAATCTAGTTTTGGTGGGATGCCAGCTCCTCTCTAATGTGTGCACATTTGTGAGTAAACTATAGTAGCATCACCATCCTAAGTTCATGGTTCCCACACCTTAGTTAACTTTAAATTCAAGGACCTTTCAAGGACTTTCCAGATCCAATACCCTCAAATTCAAGGACTAAATGTGGGGACATGGTTACATCGTGTTACCTTTATAGATACATTGTTACAGTTCACTTTCGATGGAACTTGTGCTGCATCACTGCAGTGACACTTTGGGGATGCTTCCAGGGGTGTATATTAAAATCAACCAAAGGTGAGGCTTAACGACAAAGACAGGGTGACGCGGGAGCCAGGAAGTATATCGCTATCTGAAATATCGCCAAAGACGGTGTTACAGGGACGCAGGAAGTATGGCAAGGGAGACGCAGCGTCTCGTTCCCTTCTCAGAGAACCACATTACATACGCAACCCGAGACGTTTTCATGTGTCAAACACAACCATGCAAAAAAGCATTTTGGTATGAATCAACATTGTACAGAAGATAAAAACATTTAAAGCGAACAGTTTAGCACGTGTGCTTAAAAAGTCTAGATTTTTTGTGATATTATCCTACACTACACAGGGAATGACAAAGCAATAAGCCCCAAGAAGCAGTGGGTTACCAGTGCATTTTATAACAGCTAAGGGGCGTTGGTAGGCACGACGCAAAGCGGAAAACCCCCTTAGCCGTTATAAAATGCACTGTAACCCCACTGCTTCGCGGGGGTTATTGCGTTTATAAAACGGTTACTTCATATGCATAACGTTAGCGGAATTTTATAAAATAAAACACAAATAAGTTGTAATTATATTAGTACAAATATTACTCTTTCGCCAAACAAAGTAGTTCTTCAAAATCAAGTGTGACTGAAACAGAGCGCATGCCGTTCCCAACCAACACAGACGCAGCATAGACACAATGAAAATATGATTAAAGATGTGGTGTTTATTTTATAAACCAACATTCATCTAATTCATACATTAACATTTATATTGTGCAACTGTTGAAGTGATGATCAAATATGCTTGGAAGCATGCTTAACTTTAACTCTTTCCCCATCAGCGTTTTTTTTTTAAGTTGCCACCCAGTTTTAGTTTAATGCCTTAGAGAAAAATTATCTTCTTTAAATAAACATAAAATATCAAATAAAAGAACAGACCATTGCTTTCAAACAAAAACAAACAAAAAAAACTTTCATCCTATCTTCATTTGTTCTCTTATCACCTCTCAAATTTTCAGCTAAAAGAGATAATTCAATTTTGTGAAGAACTTTTGTAAGAGATCAGATTCAAAGCCATCAAAACTTACACGCTGTGTTTTCAGTGTTGAGTTAATTCTTCAGTGTTTAAGTTGGGTAAGATCACCATCTAGTGGATAATACGGATGTATGAACTTGACTTAGAAACTCCTCAGACAACGTTTTCTCTTTATCGACGAGATGACTCAACAATATTTATTGACATTTATCTGGATATCGCCATTAATTGTGCAATTGTAGAAAAATATAAAATATGATTAAAGACTGTGGTGTTTATTTTCATAAATCAGTATGCAGCAACAGTGGCGCAGTGATACTTATGTGATGCGGTCTGAACCGTGGGTTTACCGGGGTATTTTATCACGGCTTAGAATGCGTTTCAACCAATCAGAATGAAGAACCAACTGCCCGTTTTATAATATGGATTTTTTTCCCCAGAAAACTTCTTGCATAAAATAGATTCAAGCACTTTTCAATGACCTGTATCTATGCATGTATATTTTCAAAAACCTCCCAAGGCCTTGAATTTTTTTCCCCAGATTCACAAACTTTCAAGGATTTCAAGGACCCGTGGAAACCGTGCAAATTTCCAGTCAACTGCACCCATTATAATTCTGATGTGAGCGCAAAGGGTACCGAAAGTCGAGGGTATAACAGTGGCACAACATTCCCCAGTTGATCCCTATTGTGCAAGAACAACTGCTTCAAATCTACAAAGAAATTATATAAGCTTGGCAAATCTTCAAAGAAGAAATGGATAAAACTATTTTCTTTCAACTTTTGGCAAAGTCAGGACCCCGTTATGCAATGAAAAGTCTGTATCATGTCACATAACTAAGCTTTAACTCCACGTGCAAACCTGCCCTGCCAAAATATATTTATTCTTACATATTCATAGTGTACATATGTAAAGACATTCACATTCAACATGTTGCACAAGCACTCAACACATGAAATCTTTCTAAGATCAACTCAAGAGACACAAATCAAAACATGAAAAAATGAAACATGTTCCCAGCACAGAGGTGTCCCCTGCATGAAACAGCAGAGGCTACGCCCTTAGAGGAAGTGGGCGATCTGAATCGTGGGTCACTCACCCTGGCAGTGGGGGCGCTGCTGCGGGCCTTGGCTAACAGCCTGCGCGCTCTCTCGTATTCATTGTTCTCCGATTCCAGCTTCACAGCAGCCAGCCAAATCTCCTCACTGTTGGGGTTAGCCTATTACAACAGACAGACACAAAGAGTTTGATTGAGGTTTTACTGGCTATCATGTCATTGAATCTCTGGATGCTACAAGTGGAACGATTAGTTTCGGGAAATGAATGTGTACACTGAAATGCAATTCAATCTCTGGCATATTTTTGTCGGTTCTGCATCTTTAATTTGATGTTTTTTACTGACACTTCTTGCAAGTTCTGTGTTATTTGAGCTTGCATGTTATGTCTATGCGCAATGTTTGCCTTGTTTGATCTGAGGTTTAACCCATTAAAAAATGCCTAAAAAGACACAAATTGTACCTGCTGTGTTGGTTGTATCTTAAAACGGTTTACATCATTCGAATCACAAGAATTTCAGCTTTCCAAAGATATGCGACATGTTTAGCTTTTTGTTTGATGAAGTTTTCTGTCAAATAGTGCAGTGTCCCTCCCACAGTACACTGGAATTTTAATACTGGGACATTGCGCTAAACAGCTAAAAAATATTATATATGATTGCTTTAGGCTACATTTACATGACAACAATGTAGTAAAAAAATTGAAAAGTATTTTGCATTTTTGAAAAATGTAATATGTACAATAAAAAACGCTGTATATTGCATAAAAGGCCAGTAGTTGGCTGTATTACTTTGTAAAAAAACACTTTGCGCATAAGCACATTAGGGATGTGCCTTTTTGTAAATTTTTCCTTTTTTCTTAGAGTCACGTTTGAGTACTTGTGTACCCGAGCGCACATACACATCTTCTACCAAGCAATTAATACAAACAATCAAGAGGTTTAGTTTGGGTAAGAATTTGGGAACCCCAAGTGGTTCGCAAGAGAATTGCAGGGGGTTGATGAAAAACAATTACAATTCAATCATAAAATGCAAATAATTTTAAAATAAAAAGTTAAATAATCACTTACCAACAAAAATTTATATTTTGTCTAATTTGCATGTTATGTGACCATTACACAACACTACAATATATCAAAAAAGTAAAAACTAAGAACATGCAAAATGGATACGTTTTATGTACCAATAAAAAAAAATTATCAGATGAAAGTCCAATAACAGGACATAATACCAATAACTATGAAAAGTACTGTTGATTAAAACTTTAAATGGATAAAAAAATAAAATATATTTTTTTAAGTTTAACATGCGTTATTAAATTATTGAAATATAAACTTAAAATATTAGGGGGTACTTCAAGTAAATAATTTATGTCAAGAGGGTCGGCTGACAAATATGTTTGAAAACAAGGTAAATTTATAACTAAAAATAACCCTGGACAATAAAGCGGCAACATTTTATAAACTTTATTGGAGAAGTGTAAATAAACTCAGTATCTTAAAGAAAAACACCATGTTCTTACCTCAACTTAGATAAATTATAACATACCTATCTTTATTCAATGCGTGCACTTAATCTTTGTACAGCGCATTGTGAATGTGTTAGCATTTAGCCTAGCCCCATTTATCCTTAGGTTCCAAACAGGGATGAATTTAGAAGCCACCAAACACTTCCATGTTTTCCCTATTTAAAGATTGTTACATGAGTAGTTACACGAGTAAGTATGGTGGCTCAAAATAAAATGTGTTGATTTTTTAAGCAGATAAAAAATTAAGGAATGAATGGGGCTAGGCTAAATGCTTACACATACATGACGCGCTGTGCAAAGATTAAAGGGATAGTTCGGCCAAAAATGATATTAAACCCATAATTTACTCACCCCGAAATCGTCCGAGACGCATATGTCCATCATTTTTCAGACAAACACATTTTCAGTTATTTTAGAAAATGTCTTTTATCTTTCAGCTGCTAAACAGTAAAGTTACGGGGTCCATGTCCTTCAAGTCCAAAATAATTGCATCTATCCTTCCCCAAAGAAACCAAACGGCTCCAGGATGATAAATAAAGGTCTTCTGAGGGTAATCTGCGCGGTGTTGTTGTAGAAATATCCATATTTAAAACTTTATAAACAAAAATAACTACCTTCTGGTAGCGCCGCCATCTTCGACTCCTCTGTATTCAGGAGAGAGTATTAGCATAGTGTATGTACTTTTCTTAGTGGCGTATGACAAATTCGGAGGGCGGGGGTACAGAGCAGCAGCAGAGTAACCTCCGTACGCTGCGTAAGCTCTCATCTAGAATGCGGACGCAACTAAGATAGCAGCATTACCGGATGCAAGTTATTTTCGTTTATAAAGTTTTAAATGTGAATTTTTTACAACAAAACAACGCGGATTACCCTAGCCGTTTCTCAATATGCGTTCTTGTCTGTACTTGCGTTCTTGTGGACTTGTAAAACGTCATCAGTCGCGGCCCAAGTACTGTTCCAATTCAAAGTTCGCATCAAGTCCAAGTTCACATAAAATCCCCGGATGTGTTCTTGATCCGCCCATTTTATCGAGGATGCATCAAAGGAGACTTGTGTGGACGTATGACAGCGAAGTTTCCCAGAATGCATTTCGCGTCAGAAGTTCGTTCTTCCGAGTCTGAACTTGCAAGTCCGAACTAGGAAGGACACAAGTCCGAACTTGGCGTACTTGGTATTGAGAAACGGCTCCTTAGAAGGCCTTTGTTTATCACCGTGGAGCTGTTTGGATTTATTTTGTGAAGGATAGATGCACATTTTTTTGGACTTGAAGGACGTAACTTCACATTTGATTAACTGAAAAATATAAAAAATTTTCTAAAATAACTTCAAAAGCGTTTGTATGAAAAATGATGGACATATGAATCTCGGACGGCTTCGGGGTGAGTAAATCATGAGTTTAATATAATTTTTGGCCGAACTATCCCTTTCAGTGCAAGCTTTGAGAAAAGATAGGCATGTATTAATGTGTCTACGTTGAGGTAAGAACATAGTAAATTATTGAAAAACGGTGGTGTTTTAAACAGAACAAACACAGTCATGCAGTTTGTCATTTTTATGTTTGTGAAGTACTTGCACATGTAGACTAAACATGCAAAACGCAAATAATGTCACAATTCGCACAAATTTGCATTTTGTCGTTACAATCCGTTTTTAAAAGTTTGCTTTTTTAGGACTTTTATTGTCATTTAAATGAACAGCCAAAACACAAAAAAAGTTTCCTGTTTATGATTAAAAATGTTGTCATGTAAACATCCCATTAAAGTAAATGCTAATTAAAGTATCATTTACATTCATTAGTTATGTGTCACAGTGTTGCTTATCTCCCAAGTACAAGTAATTATATTGTTAATGTTTCACCTCCAGTAATGGTGTCAAGGGATTGTGTGAACTAACCTGGAAGGCCAAAGCCAAGATACTTCTGGCTGCAGGAACATCACCCGCTAGCCATTTAGATTTAGCCCCCATTAACCACAGCACCTCAGCCTTAGGACAATGAGCAACAGCCCTCTGTAACAGAGCCTCCAGAGACTCTCTGAAAAATAGAGATTAACAGATCAAACACATATTTTTACAGAAACCTTTATTTAACAGAATCAAATGAGTAAAGCTCATTTCTCACCGTGTGCCATTGCTCTTTTCGAAGTAAGCCGCCCTCAGCCAGACGCTCTTCTTGCTGGGAAAGACCTGAAGTGCGTGGGCATAGATGGCACGGGCACACTCCACAGCGCCATGAGCCACGCACTACAACACAACAACCAATGATAATTAAATATTACAGCTTTTGAAGACATGTATCCAGACATCAAATTGAATTCAGTTTGGTTAGGCAAAATTATGTTTACACTGTCAGCGTCCTCCATCCATGTGTGTTTACAGTCCTCCTCTTCAATGCCAATCCCAATTACAGCTCTGATCACAGCCTGACATGTGGCCACACTGCCGGCCTTATCACACTCCTCTGCATCCTGAGAAAGAAGACAAACTGTTCAGTCTTCCTTTAACACGTCTTTAATGTGTTTTGTCCACACAGCCACTTTCTCTGAATTTCGCTGCACTACTGAATCGTTCACTATCAAACGCAAGTAAAAGAGTTGACAGACCTGAATCCACTGCTCGCGGTTTATCTCCACACCGTTAGCCCCCAGTGAGGTAATGGCTCTGTCGATGATCTTCTCCACCATCTGAGTGTTTCCGTTGGCTTCCTCCAGCTTGGCAGCTGTGATCCAGATATGCCGGTCTGTGGGAATGTTTTCACGAGCTTTGTTCAGAACCCGACGAGCGTTCTCATACGTTTCTAACCGGGCAAGTGCCAACCAGAGCTATGTGAGAAAGCAGAGGTAGACTTTTATGGATCATGAAAATGTGTACAAGTCTTTGCTGATTAGGACTCTGTTTGTGTGTGTGTTTGTGTACCTCTACACTGGTCGGGCAACACTCGACTGCTCTGCTCAACATGATTCTAGCATCTTCTGGCTCCTCCAGTTCAACAGCAGTCTTCCACAAGCGCACTGATTTAGACACGTTCTCCAAAGCTGTGAAGAAAGACATTTCAAAGACTTAAATCGGTAACTTGAATTTAACTGAATAATTATAGACTATTACTTTTAATAGCATTTTTATTACAGTGGTGACCATAGCACACAAGTCAAGTATTTGAGTAAAAGATACTCTTAAACAAAAAATATTGCTCCAGTAAAAGTATTAAAGCGTCCATAACACATGCTGTTTATCTGCTGCGTATCTGATGTTAATCTGGAATACCTATAGAGTAGCATTACATCCTTGATATCTCAGAAGAGTCTTATCAGATTTATAAAAGACAGATCAGCTTTACAGATTCTTTTTGATAATGTATGGAAAAATTTGGAAGGAGTAACAAACTGCGGGAGGAGCAAGTCACGAGTCAGGCAACACTCTGGATAACTTTTGATTCACTACATGTTCCTGTCGTTTATATAATATGCACTTAAGCGCCTATTTCCAACATTACTTACCGCATGCAGCCTATGACCCGGTTGGGACTTTTCAATGAAATCCAGCGTTAAACAAACATACAAGCAAAAATCTGCTGCTACCCTGGATAAACAAAATGTATCCATTGTTTCTATAATGCTGGCTTCCTTCTCCTTACATCCAAAAACACACTTCTTCTTTTGTGTCATTGTTGAGTCTTGATATTAAACAAAGCTGTTGCGTCCAACTGCTTTTTTGACACTTTGCCTACGTTTAGCATGAGGAAACCAACTCTTAGGCCTTTACAACGTCCTATATGGCGTTTAAAATTACAATCTATCTTTCGTAAGCTAACTAAATTTAAACAAAACAAACACTTATACTGTTCTAGCTCCCCCCTACAACATATTAATATGATTAATAGGTTAATTTTGATTTTATAACTAAACAGAAAGGTCTTTATGATTTAAAAAGAAAGCATTCAAGTGAACAGTACTGAACAGTAGCAAACTTGAAGCAAAAATTAATTTCAGCAAATGCAAACTTCAATCAAACATAGTAAGAGGTGAAGTGTTGCTTGAGCCTACCAGAAATGCTTATTGCATTATTTTTTTAAAGTGTGCGAGGTCCGTGCACGTCCGCTAGCAACACACAAATAGCTAAAAGCGCAATCGCCTTAATGAGCATTATATTAATGACGTTGAGTTTATTGTTTTTATTAATTTATATTCACAAAACTTATCAACAAAACATCGATTAAAATTAAGAGACAAATTATCTGAAACGAAATTTATTTTAAAGTAGCAAACAAAACTTACATTAAACTGGAAAATAAAGTCTGACCCATTACAATTCTCCCTTCATATTGGCCTTTACAACGTCCTATATGGCGTTTAAAATTACAGTCTATCTTTCGTAAGCTAACTAAATTTAAACAAAACAAACACTTATACTGTTCTAGCTCCCCCCTACAACATATTAATATGATTAATAGGTTAATTTTGATTTTATAACTAAACAGAAAGGTCTTTATGATTTAAAAAGAAAGCATTCAAGTGAACAGTACTGAACAGTAGCGAACTTGAAGCAAAAATAAATTTCAGCAAATGCAAACTTCAATCAAACATAGTAAGAGGTGAAGTGTTGCTTGAGCCTACCAGAAATGCTTATTGCATTATTTTTTTTAAAGTGTGCGAGGTCCGTGCACGTCCTCCGCTAGCAACACACAAATAGCTAAAAGCGCAAGGGCCTTAACGTGCATTATATTAATGACGTTGAGTTTATTGTTTTTATTAATTTATATTCACAAAACTTATCAACAAAACATCAATTAAAATTAAGAGACAAATTATCTGAAACGAAATTCATTTTAAAGTAGCAAACAAAACTTACATTAAACTGGAAAATAAAGTCTGACCCATTACAATTCTCCCTTCATATTGGCCTTTGCAATGTCTATATGGCGTTTAAAATTACAGTCTATCTTTCGTAAGCTATCTAAATTTAAACAAAACATAAACACATTAAACCCAACAATACTCAAACATTAATATAAAACAGATATTGTCTATAAGAATACATGTTAAAACAATCCGATATAGCGTTTATAATAGCTGGTTGGTAGATGTTTACTATTTTTGGCAAAACCTCCGTTGCAAACCAACATTTACATGAATAAAATAATTTTTACTTTGAAAATGATGCGCTGTCACGTTAATATCAGCTGTTCGTTTACATAAGACTCCGTCTACGTTCATTTACACTCAGAGCAACGTCTGAGTTCTCAAACTAAAACAGGGTCTTCAGCGTTTGCGAACGAATCCGTTTATGAGGGTCGAAAACGGTGATGTAGTGTAGATGAAAGGCGTAAACGTAGCAAAAGTAACGCGTTTTAAAGGATAAACGCATTAATGTAAACATAGCCTTAAACTGTGTTAATAAGTCAGAATGCATGAAATACCATTGAACCTCCCCTTTAAGTAGCCATTATTAATTTAAAAGTTAGAATGTCCTAGCATTTTAATGTATGGAAGTATTAAAAGTCATTTTATTACATTTGTAAAAGTTCGAACGTCCACATTTTTAACGTATGCAAGTATTAAAAGTAAAAAAAAATTATTGTGAGTACAAGCTATAATGTCCTAAACTTTTAACGTACGCAAGTATAAAAAAAATGTGAGTAAAAGTTAATTCTGAAAAAAAAGTTAATTATTAATTAATAATAAGGCTATATTTATGGCAAGAATAACGTAGGGGTGTTTTTTTCAGTTTCTATGTTGGGTGTGTAAGATACCAAAACCAATGCTATCATATTAATATCCCCTCTAAGCACTAATAATTGTCTGCAGCTCTTAGCAACTTCTTTGGTGGGCTTGAAAATATTTTGACCCAGCTGTGTTACAACTAACCCCTCAGCACTTACGATATGAAAAACGCTAACGTTAGCGTAATTCTTGTTTTAAATAGGCAACACACGAATTATTGCTGGCTGCCAACAAAATAATTGTGCCTGTCTTATCAAAAATTATGTGTCACATATATTTTTGTTCATATCTTTAATATTAATTGAATAAGGTCACGTCAAAGATTAAAATCATAATGAAATTAATAACTAAAATCAGACTTTGATGCTCATTATCTCAGAATTTAAAACTGTAGTATGGTTATTAGAGACTGGGTCACATATAAAAAATGTTTTGTCATAATTGTGCTGCTTTTCTCACATTTTTAGACATTTGTATCCATTTATAATTGAATTAGAAAAGGGCTGGATGAATGAATACAGTGTTGATACCTGTCTATTATAGACAGACATATAAACAATATCCACTTCAAGTATATAGATAAAATGGTATTGAAATATTTGACTTAATTTTTAGCAAAGGTTACAACTAACCCCCTGCCTGTAACAATTAACCTCACCTATGGGGTAAGTTGTAACGTTTGCACTTCTGTCACGTTTGGTGTAATTGTCCAAGAATGGTAAGTAATAGAAACAAACTTCAAATGTTCATTTGTAGCAGAGATGTGTGTGTTGCTTGTGTAAAAATATGATTAATCAAACTCAAATATGTTTTGAATGATTAGGCCAAAACCAAAAAGCACTGTGCCCCGCTCTCCCCTACGCAAGTATTAAAAGTAAACATTTTTACTAACAAGTACAAGTTAGAACGTCCACAAGTATTAAAAGTAAAAAAAAATTATGTGAGTACAAGCTATAACGTCCTCGATTTTTTACGTATGGAAGGATTAAAAGTAAACATTTTTACTTGATTACAAATTAGAACGTCCACATTTTTAACATACGCAAGTATTAAAAGTAAAAAAAAATGTGTGTGAGTAAAAGTTAGAATGTCCTTGATCTTTAATGTACGGAAGTATTAAAAGTAAAATTTTTTACTAGAGTACAAGCTATAACGTCCCATTTTTAACGTACGCAAGTATTAAAAGTAAAAATTTTTACTTGATTACAAGCTATAACGTCCTAGATTTTTAAGATACGCAAGAATTTGAAGTAAATTGTTTTACTTGAGTACAAATTTGAACATCCACATTTTTAACATGCGCAAGTATTAAAAGTAAAAAAAAAACTGTGCGTGTAAAAGTTAGAATGTCCTTGATCTTTAATGTACGCAAGTATTAAAAGTAAAAATTTTTACTAGAGTACAAGCTATAACGTCCCATTTTTAACATACGCAAGTATTAAAAGTTAAAATGTTTTATGTGAGTACAAGCTATAATGTCCTAAATGTTCAACGTACGCAAGAATTAAAAGTAAACATTTTTACTTGATTACAAGCTATAACGTCCTAGATTTTTAACATAAGCAAGTATTTGAAGTAAATTGTTTTACTTGAGTACAAATTAGAACATCCACATTTTTAACATACGCAAGTATTAAAAGTAAAAAAAATTTGGGAGTAAAAGTTAGAATGTCCTTGATTTTTAATGTACGGAAGAATTAGAAGTAAACATTTTTACTATTACAAGTTATAACGTCCTAAATTTTAACGAAAGCAGGTATTTGAAGTAAACATTTTTTTAGTTCAGTACAAGTTAAAATATCGTCATTTTTTACGTACTCGAGTTTTAAAAGTAATGATTTTTTTTTTGTGAGTACAAGTTAGAACGTCCTTGATTTTTTAGGTATGCAAGTATTAAAAGTTATTTTTTTTACTCGAGTACAAGTAATACATCCTATATTTTTAATAATTTCAAGTACAAACTAATAAAGTACTTATTTAGTACAAAACTTTTACAATAGTTAGAAGTAGAAAAATGACATGGTTTATGAAATGTACTGGAGCAAGAAGTAAAAAAAAACACTGATACAACTGATACAGAACTTCTTTCTTTCTTTTCTTTTAAACGCCATACCAGCTTCTAAGGCTATATTTATGGTGAGAATAAAGTAGGGGTACGCCAGGCAAAAACTAACGCGGGGTTAGTTGTAACACGGACTCTTTACATTGTTGCACAAGGTTGAGCGTTTTGATTTTCCAGTATTTTTTTCATGCTGCCAAAAGACGATCTCCCGCAAATTATTGGAAATGTATAATGTTTTTCCAGAGAGTTATTGATGAACGAATGTTTTGGTGGCATGCAAGTAAATTATTTCATCATATGTTTTTCTAAGTTGGGTGTGTAAGATACCAAAACCAATGCTATGTCATATTAATATCCCCTACGCACTAATAATTGTCTGCAGCTCTTAGCAACTTTTTTGGTAGACTTGAAAATATTTTGACCCAGCGGGGTTAATTGTAACAATGTGTAACAACTAACCCCTCAGCACTTACGATATGAAAACCGTATTAACTTGAGTACAAGTTAATACATCCTATATTTTTAATAATAAAGTACTTATTTAGTACAAAACTTTTACAAGTAGAAAAATGACATGGTTTATGAAATGTACTGGAGCAAGAAGTAAAAGTTTTTCAAAACAAAAACACTGATACAACTGATACAAGTAGAACTTGATACTTGTAAAATGTACTTAAGCAGAGTAAAATTAATTGTCCATTTTTGTGTTCAAAAGCAATAGTTCAAAAGTTTTTGCTGCAGTGAGACATGAGGCATTGCTATCTACTAAAGAAACGCCGGTGTTGTCGTAACCCTGTTCTATGCAAACCCTGTCCAACTCTAGATGCTAATGTCATTACTCACTAAACTGGTACTACCAGTACTTTATCCATGGGATTTTTAATTAGAAGTTAATTACTTATATCACATTACATTATAGTTACCAGCAGTCTGTGGTGGGAGATGTGTTTTCTTAAAAAGAAAATCCAATATGTTTAAACAGGCCAAGACTGATAGAGCTTTCAAACATATGAACAGATTCATCTATCTCTGTCATAGAGGTATGCAGACTGAGAAAGCGGAGGGAGAGAGAGGGTGAGGGAGATTAACGCAAAGCAACCGCTGACCTTTCCTGAGCACTCGTTTCTTGGCTCTGATGTCCGTCTCTAGTTCAGCAGCTCTGATATAAATGCGCACAGACTGAGGCAAGTGACGCACTGCTTGGGCAACCACGGCCTTTGCTGTGTCTCCTGGCTGTAGTCGGGCCGCTTCCAGCCACACATCCTCACTCTATAAAAGACAATAAGTATACATAAGGAGTCAATGCAGATCAATAGATGACACACACAATATAGATTACTCATGCATATAGAAATTAAATACCATCCATACATAATGACTCTATTTAAATAAACTCTAATGCTGCGTTTACACCAGCCGCAGTAGAGGCGTGAAGCACGAGTGATTTCAATGTTAAGTAATGTGGAGACGCATTGACGCGTGTCAGGGGGTTTCGTGGCGTTAAATGAGGCGCTTGGCGCGGAAGACGCGATTCCGCCTCTTTCGCACAAATTGAGCGCCTGACGTGTTGTGCGCGAATGGTGCTTTTTTTGTACATTTTGCGTTTGACGTGAGTTGCAAAATTTGAACTTTGGCAGAATTTCACGCCACGTTAACCAATCAGGAGCCTGCTTGCTGCTGTGGTGGCAACCCCGCCCGAAGTCAACCTGAAGGAACGCTTGATATTGTCCGTAAGCAGTCACCCGGAGCTATACGACACAAGTTCTTATTTCAATGGAGACAGGAAAAAATACCTCGAATTGGAAGAGTGTCAGTGAGGACATTGGGCAACCTGGTAAGTTGTAATACACATTTCACTTTTGAGTCACATGACGTTTATTTTCCTCCTACAGTAAGGTTACCAAATACAAACCGGTAACTCTCTCGATGCACAATCAACATCAGTCATCTTGCAAATAGACAACTGCATAGCACTTGCCCCTCCCACAAGAAGCGGATTTTACCTCTGACGCGCATCAAATGCTTGCTTTTTCCGCGCGTCTACTTCGCTCTAGACGCGCGAATGCATTCAAACTTTTCAAGCAGCAAACTAGGCGCGGTAGACGTGATTTTGACACCTAAAACGCGGTTGGTGTTAACGCAGCATAAACAGACAACACACACGTCACAGATCAAACATACATACGAATACAATGTCTATACATAGTGATTTTGTATGGGTAAAGTCTACATTTTATTTTTTATTTTGTACTAAAATGCAATTAAATGTTTTGTTTGTTGTTACTGAATTGGTAAAGCATTATGTTAGCAGCTCAAAGGTTGTGGGTTCAATTCCCAGGAAACAAACTTCAAAAATCTTCACGTTTAAAGTCCCCATGTTATGAAAAAAATCACATTTTTATTGTTGTTTTTAAGTTTATACTCATATCTATGGTCCATAACTTAGTATAGATAAATGCACCCACATGCATGTATAGATCTAAGAAATGTTTATTATACACATTTGTATATTTATGTATAATTTATATATTATATATAAATACTTAATATGTAAATATATATTTTTCTTAAAATTACATATTTATATATACATAATTATTATAAACAGTTCACACACATATATGATGTAAACAAAAACTTTTATTGTGCTATAGATTAATTGAGATTAATCGTTATGCATCCCTAGCGGGGACTATATTGCATATTCATAGATCCGCGTATACTAAATGAGCAAAGGGTGTAGAGTTACATTCAAGATATTTCAAAGCATGAAGAAATTACCGTCACAGGAATAACTTTTACATAAACTATTATGATGCTCAAAGAGGAGTTAAGTGATAAAATTAGCAACTACAGGGGAACATTTAAAGCGAATGTAAGCTGCTTTGTACAACAGCCTTTGCGATATGCATAAATATGCATCCCTGAATTGAAATATTCCAAAAGTGTGTTATTTCTGCAAAACTAACATTGGGAAAGTTAACAAAAGTAAATGTGAAACACCTGTGTTTCAAAACCTAGTGAGCAGCCTACCTAGACATCATTGCCCAAAATCATGCTTTGAAGGTGGCTCGGTAGCTTTTAAGATGCCATCATCTTGGTGTTAATCTGCTAAGCACTGCTAAAATGCGAAGATCTGCTAAGATGTAACTAAAATTAATGAGCCAGCAAGAATTTCCCAATACTCAATGAAGCTGTGCGCACACACATAATTTGTATTTCCTGTTGTCAATCTGAGTCCAAGATAAGCAGTAAAAGACACAATAAATCCCACAGCTCACGAGGCTAAATTCATTAACTTTGACACATTTATGACATTGTTGCACTATATTTAGTATTTCGGGAAAAGGAATTTTACTGACGGCATGTTGTCACTATGGAAACCAATCAACACTGGCTAAACTCCTAAAGCTTTTCACATACTGCCCCCTATTGGACATGCACATATTTTACATATTTTAAATCAGCGTTTCTCAATGGGGTGGTACCACTGAGAAACATTGCAATAAATATAAATTGTGCGTATCAAATCAATAAGACACGATTTAAAAACATGTCAGTAATAAAATAAAAAAACGCATCTAGAATATTTTTTAATACATTATTACACAAAACCTAATAAAATAAAACATAGTAATATGAAACAATTATATTTACAATAAAAATAACTCTTAAAATAGCCCCTAAGCCTCTCATAGACTCACCTATTTATCACCTATTAAAAACAACACTCAATGGCAAATCTCCAACAGCATAACTTATATTTTGTTTCAGAAGTAGGCTAGCTCTGTATATTAAAATTAATATGGAGTTTAGTTGTAGTATTTAGAGCTACGACTAGAATGTAGCTTTTTCAACTCTCTGTAAAACTGATAATAATATTTCAACTATCCAGTTACCAGCAAATCAAACCTGTCATTTGGCTTTAAAGGGGACATTTCACAAGACTTTTTTAAGATGTAAAATAAACCTTTGGTGTCCCCAGAGTACACGTGTGAAGTTCTAGCTCAAAATACCATATAGATAATTTATTATAGCATGTTAAAATTGCCACTTTGTAGGTGTGAGCAAAAATTTTCAATTTTTGGGTGTGTCCTTTAAATGCAAATGAGCTGACGAAATGCAAACACTGATCGCCATGATGGTGGTTTGTTAAATTGAAACTCAATTGTGCTGTCAATTATTTTCTCTCCCTCTCTGCAAGTAATGGCAGTGCTGTTGTTGGATAGTGCAGATTAAGGGGTGGCATTATTATAATAAGATCCCCTTTTGACATCACAAGGGGAGCCAAATTTAAATTACCTATTTTTTTTACATGCTTGCAGAGAATGGTTTACCAAAACTAAGTTATTGGGTTGATTTTTATCACATTTTCTAGGTTGATAGCACTGGTGACCCAAATATAGCACTTAGTCATTAAAAAAGGCAGTTTTCATAACATGTCCCCTTTAAGTGACATGCTTTATGTAATAATATTGTTAATAAAAAGAAGGAAAATAAAATACGCCATTCATATTATCATCATCATCATTACTATTATTAAAGAAAAACATTTATCAGCATATATTCATGGAAGATATTTAGCTCATTTTTGGTGGGGGCCATTAAAGGAATAGTCTACTCATTTTCAATATTAAACTATGTTATTACCTTAACTAAGAATTGTTGATACATCCCTCTATCATCTGTGTCTGTGCACGCAAGCGCCGGAGCGCGCCGCGACGCTCCGACAGCATCCAGCCCAGCCCCACCCATTCAATGCCACCATCCAGAGACAAAGCCAGAAGTGACCAAACACACCAACGTTTTTCCTGTTTGGGACGAGTGGTTGTACGAGCAAGTTTGGTGGTACAGAAAGAACGTGGCGCTTTTCTAGGCGGATTTGAAAGAGGAACTGTGTTTTATGACGTGGTAGCGCTTTTGGGAGTACTTCGACTCGCCCGAAAAGTCCGCTCCCCTTCTCACTCTCATAATGGGAGAGGGAGGGTGTTACTGCGCCGAGTCGAAGCACTCCCAAAAGTGCTATTACGCCATAAAATATAGTTCCTCTTTTAAATCCGCTTAGAAAAGCGCTACGTTTTATTTTCTACCACCAAACTTGCTCGTATAACTACTCGTCTTAAATAGGAAAAACGTTGATGTGTTTGGTCACTTCTAACTTTATCTCTAAATGGTACCATTGAATGAATGGGGCTAAGCTAAATGCTATCGAAGCGTCGCAGCGCGCTCCAGCGCTTACGTGCACGCACACAGATGATAGAGGGATGTATCAACAATTTTTAGTTAAGGTAATAACATATTTTAATATTGAAAATGAGTAGACTATTCCTTTAAGGTACCTGGATAATGGATGGGGCGCTGGTCCAAAAAAACAACACAGTTTTAAATAAATAGTTCACAACAAAATAACAATTAGCCCATATTTTAGACCATGGATTCGCCTTGGAAGACATTTAATAACTTCTTTGCTTAGTTTTTGATGGATATATGTATTTTTTGGAGCTTTCAAAATGGGGCACTATCTGATGCCATTTTAAAGTTGAAAAAAGCCTGAATATAATTCAATATAAATCTGACTGTGTTTGGCTGAAAGATGAAAGTCATATACACCTAGAATGGCTTGAGGGCGAGTAAAAAAAATGGGCTAATTATCATTTTTGTGTAAAATATTCCTTTAAATTGGAAATGGCATAAACTAGCATTTTAATTTAATTGAGCAAATTATTTTTTATATAATTTATAAATGTTTGTGAATATAAAGATCTATTGGCCAAATACATTTTTATTTTATTTTACATGGAGCTGGTGGTCACCTCATGGTAAACTGTTGAGAAGGCATCATCCTCCCTTATATATTTAGTTCGACCCTCTGAGATTAATTTATTTTATAAAAATTTTGATCATCACAGTTATTTTATTTAATAAATAATAGCTTTACATTCTTTTATGTACCTTATTTTCAGAAAATACTTTGTAAAACTGCATGCAAGCGCACGTATTAGAGTCTCACCTTAGGACACATTTCAGTGCCTTTCATGATGAGGTTTCTGGCCACCTGCAGTTTTCCTGTCACTTCTTCCAAACGTGCGGAGGCGATCCAGGCGGGAGGGTGGTGGGGATTTGTTTCTCTCACCGACTTCAATAGTAGACGTGCTTTCTTAATGTCACTGCACACGCACAAAATTACATTACCGATTGCAATACAAACATCCCATGTCAAAAGTGCATCGGGTACTTAGGATCACACTGTGTACCTGATATCTCCTCCATGGGTGGGGATCATAGAGTTGAGATCGGTGAGATAGCCTTTAGGATCAACGACTGTTTGTCCACTCACGGAGTCAGAAACCTGAAGACACCACCATACAAATACTGTCAAGCATGTGTGATCAAAGATCTGTTGATACATCATCAATCTGAAAGCAGTACACAGGAAATCGGAAAGTGATGTGTCACCTGACTGAGCCTCATGTCCATCAGAGTGTTCCTAGCTTGACCGATCTTCCTCATATCCAGATCTCCTGCACCTGGTGTCATGCCGCCTGGGTAGGGTGTGTTCAGGCCGCCTGGGAATGGTGTGTTCAGACCACTAAATTGCTGGAAAAATAATTATAAATATATATATATATAACACGACAAAGCTTCAAAGAAAACAAAAAGTATGTCTAAAATGGATATTATACGCTATTGTCACATGACCTTACCATAGTGCATGCTAACATGAACTTTTTAATAATATAAAAGCAAGCTGTGTTGTTTGAAGCTGTCGGACATTATTGTTTCATTTCTTTAAATGAAAGCTGAGCAGATTGCACTGATATGGGATATGGGTACTCTTACAATTAAGACATGCCACATACAGACAATATGCATAATTTAATAATAGGGCCGCAAGATAATAGCGCAAATGCAGATACCACAATTTTGCAATGATTGGCAATAAGTGAATGATTTTAATGCTTCATTATGACCACCTGCTTAATATTGTGTAGGTCCCCCTTTTGTCATCAAAACAGCCCTGACCCATCGAGGCATGGACTTCACTACACCTTTCTAGCAGAACCAGCATTCATTTTTTTTAGCATTTTCAGCTACAGTAGCTCAACTTTACGATTCGACTAGAGGTCGACCGATATGGTTTTTTCTCTGCCTGCCGATTCCGATATTTAGAAATCAGGACAGCCGATATATGATGCCTATTTTATTGGTTGATATGTTTGGCCGATTTTCTATTTGTACATAATAATCGAAATGTCCTCATCATTAGCAGATATTTTAAATGTAAAAAACCTTCACACCATGCATTTATCAGACACAGATATTACCAGACACTCTGCTGTCATCATTTCTTGCTCTTTGATCAGTTTTTTACCATGGCTTTTATTGCTTTGTAGGATAAAATCCTTATTTGATAGACCTGATAAATTATTTATTCATCAAAAAGTTAACATAGTAAATGTCCATGTTTTTTAGTTTAGACTTTTATTTAGGACAAATCTTTCTAAACACATTTACATTCTCATTTCTGAGGCACTATGAGTGACTGATTGTTCTGACAATGACTTCTTCTTGTTTCAACCGTTTATTCAAACGAATCGGTTCAAAGGAGTCAATTCGCGAATCGGACGCGTTGTGTGCTATCCAGGCTGAGCGCCGCAAAACTGTAAACAAATTACTTTATTTTAAGGCGTCACTTTTACATTGTAATTATATATTTAAGTACCAAGTAATAATCATCAACAACATGTACTTACTGTAGGGTTAGGAATAGGGTTTGGTTTAGGATTAGTTGCATGTAATTATGCATAATTAACTGTTATTACTATAATAATTACCTGTGACATGTGTAACAAAGACACCGTAAAATAAAGTGTTACCACAAACTGTTAGTGTAACAACACTGAAAACATTTCCTCGCTGGATATGATTTGGTCTTTCCGACTTTTCGCCATCGTGTCAGTTTTGTTTTGAGTAATATGCGCGAGGGAGAGAGCAGAGAGACGGTTTAAAGACAGAAAGGGTGCGTGCGCGGCTCTGCTCACTCTGTCACGCAAACAAAGATCATCACTCATTAATCACATGAAACGAGCACAATCTTTGTGACAGCACGGACGGTGCACCGTGAGACATAAGCCCGTCGCGCTGTTGTACTGGCTGCTTAATCGTGCCATCGTTTTCTAAAGCTGTTTGTGAACAAGGCACGGCTGCACACACACAGCCTCAGCGATCTGCTTGCAGCAAGAGGCAGCGTCACGACTTCTACAACAACGCTTAGGCGCCCGCAGACGCTCCTGCCTATTAATCGGCATAATTTTGCAGCAAATATGCCAAAAAACGGCCAAATTATCGGTCCGGCCAATAAATCGGTCAACCTCTAGATTGGACCACACGTGTAACTAACATTAACAAACATTAATAAAAGCAATATATTTGTTAAAGTACTTGTTTATCTTTTTTTTACTATGCTAATGCTCACTAGAGACAAACTGAGATAATGCTGCTAAAATTAGTTTTTTTTTACCTTTAATGCCATTGCTCTAATTTATTTTTTATATTTTGATATATTTCATATTTTGCTTAAATGTTTAATATATCTGCTGTTCATATGTTCATTTATTCGTGTGTTATATGATTAGAATGTTGTCCCATTTTTAAAATAAAGCACAGCAATGAGATTTGAGAGTGTTTCTCCCTTTTCAGGAAAAATAGCGAAAAAGTATCGGAATCGAATTTCTTGACATGGTATCGATCGAAACAATAATTTTGGTATTGTGACAACACTACATTACACAACAGGAAAATGTTTTTGCGCATTTCTGTCATTTTATTTGCTGTTTAATGAGTTATATTGGGTACTGAAAATTACTGAATCCAAAATTTGCCAAATTCTGTGACATTCCACATTGTACAGTAAATTCTATTTTTATGCTTGGATTCCGTCCATGTTTTTCGCATCACGGAAATTAGGAATGCACGATCTAGATTTTTCATGGCCGGTTTTTGTACCGATTTTCTTAACAAGCAAATTGGCCGATTACGATCCGATTTTTTTTCTTATCAAGCAACAAACAAGAAAGAATGAAAGTATACATAAACAATATGTTTATTTGGTATTTAACAGGCTAAATTTGGTTTGGCTATTGAAAACAATAACTGTAACCATCTAAAATTAACTGTGCAGTAGGCTACGTTCAATACAAACATAAGTGGTTAAATGAGACCATGACATGGATGGTTGAGTGAGGGTTGATGGTCTTGCCTGTTTTGCATTATCAACAGACTTTTAAAACTTATTGTGTTCTATCAGGTGATGAACTTAAATGTCTGACTAAGTTTGTTGTGGCGAATGCAAGGCTCTCAGGTTTTATTTAAAAGTTTGGAGTGAGATAACATCTGTTAGGGGAGGAGCCCCTCTGCCCCACTAAATTCTCAAGTTTTCGCTAAATAAGTCTGATAAAAGACAGACAAATTTATCCAAATTAAATAAATTGCTCTACATATTAAAAAATACAAATGTATCAAAATTAAAATGAAATTTGTTTTTATTGCGGTTTGTGGAGCCTGGGCTGTCTACAGAGATCGCCTTTTTTACGGTTTAATCAGCGGACAGGCAGCAAGCAGATAGTGAAGAGATGTTTACTGTATGAAACAAAAAATGATTCGTGAATTCGCTTAGAGCCCCTTTAAAGTGGCTGTAACTCACCCCTTGCAGTGGGTCAACAGAAGTGTGGTTTTCTCCAGTCTGAAGATGCTTGGCAAAGAAACTGTCTGGAACAGGTGTGAGCTTCTCGTGACGTGGATTTCTTTGACGTTTGTTCCTGGCATCACCCACTTCCGGGATACTCAACCATTCATCTTCCGTCACCTCGGCCAGCTTCCTCTGGAGGAGAAAGAAAATATTACAGTACTGTCCTTCATAACTCTTTGATTTACTGTGTCTTTATTTTACATCTAAATGTTCAAAGAACTAATCATTCAGCTGTGATGGTTTATTAACAAATTAACTGACCTTGAGATCGGAGAACTGCTGTTGAATTTTGGGACGCTCCATACGATATTTCTCAATCTCTTCCTTCTCCCGCAGCTCCCTGACAATAAAATAAAATGAGCCAAATGATACAACATGATTACAGAGACGTGCAGAAGACATAAGGCCACAGCTCCCTTCTTTCCTTGCGCCTCTCATCCATTCGCTTATCCAGGGCAGCGTAGATGGCGTCCGCCTCTTCGTCATCTTTCTCATACGGCCCACTAGAAAAAAGACTGCCTGCGTAGCCGTTGAACTGGGAGGTACAGAAGAACAAATTTGATAATGAATACCAAATTATAAAATGTATTCACAAAATTTAAAACAATGACTTTGGACACCAAATGAATGTTTAGACTGAACGTGCACAACTAAAACCCCCTTATGTACACATTCATTTATAGGAGCACCTCATCATAGTTAGTGTCGTTCAGATCCTCCTCATCCTCCTCCTGATTCTTCTTCATCTGATCACCAACTGTCCTCTTGCCCGGAGGCGCGTGACGGTCGTCCACTGGGTCATTTGCGTCACGGGCAGGACCGATATCAGAACGCGTGGTGAAACCCGTAGCACTGCAGAATGCATACAATACAATGAATACATCAAAACATTATAGAAAGAAAGAAATTACAGAAAGCAACACAACACCACAGTCCTGGCACAGGCAAGTATTAAACTATTTAAAACAGAAATCATTTAACTTTGCATGCACCATACAGTGACAATACAGCGTTTATACGTTTCTGCTGTAGTTTAGATCAGTAGATTTCATCCCTTTAGACTTCAAGTCACAAAATTGTCCACAGGCATCCAAACAATTTTCTCGAGTTTGGATAAGCTAGAAAAACTAGAACTCGATTTTTAATGTTTGTATTTATTTTAAATAATTTTAAGTCCTCACAAGGGACTGGTATTATTATTACTACAATTGTTATTTCGGCTATATAATATATTATGGATACTGGTCTCTCACCCTCTGCCAAGACCAGGTACGTATCCGAGCGGCGCGGACATGCCCAGAAACGGTTTCTTCTTTTTATTTAACCCGCCCATGAGCGGAGACGCGAGCGGCGGAGGCTGGGCACCGCCTGCAGCCCCACCGGTGCCTCCGGCCGAGGCTTTATTCGCATTTTTTGCGGGTTGTTTCGCAGTAGCGCTCGCCATCGTTGCGCTGCATACAACACGCTTCACTTCCGGCACAACAATAGTCGCACTTCCTGTGACGTAAACGCGAACGCTTTTAAAATGCATTCGTATGACTAGCGACCCCAAATGGTTAGGGGCATGAAATACATTGACCTAAATTCAATGTGTACGTTTGTTTTCTTTTTTTTTTTTATAATAATAACTGAGAGATGTTGATGACAACGTATACAGTACAAATAATTCGTAGGCTAAACAATAACAAAAATTATTTGGCCATATTTGAATAGTGGCCCCAACCAGTATTTACACACTTGAAATGTATAATTGTCTTTTCAAATGAACAGTATAAATAATAATAATAATAATAATAATACGGTAATATATCAAACCAGATGGCAATGGCATACAAATGATGCTAGGGAGGTTTCTCTTTTCTCTAGTTATTGAAAAGTTTTCTTGAATTTATACAATGCAATTTATAATTTTTTAGTGCAAATTACACGTAAGTGTGCACATATGTTTTGTGGCCATTGTATTAATAAGGATTTGGGAAATGTACCATTTAGACATAATTGTTTCAGTAGACAGATGGAAATGAATCATGCACCTATGAGATCATCTATAAAAGTGTCATCTACAGAGGGCAGCAAACGCTTGATTTCTGTATTCAGAAAGCTTAAGAAAAGCACCTACAACAATTGCTATTCATTTGCTAAAAGAAACTGAAGTAGGACATTAATTTTTATACTATGAATGTTTAAAAGCTTTTTATCATTTTGCAGTTTTGGGGGTATTAATAGAGCCAACGTTCATGATCAGTGCTATGTTAAAGGTCACATTCTTTCTGATCTTATTTTTTAAATCCTAGTTAGTGTGTAATGTTGCTGTAATAGCATAAATAATACCTGTAAAATGATAAAGCTCAAAGTTCACTGCCAGGCGATATATTTTTTAACAGATTCGCCTTTCAAAGCCTACGAACGCGAACGGCTAGTTTGGACTACAGCCCTCTACTTCTTGCTTTGATGACGTCAGTAGAACAGTTTTTGACTAAACTCCGCCTACAGGAATACGTCAGTCGCCAGCTAAGCTAACGGTAAGCTAAGCTGCTGTCGAATCACAACACACTAAACAAACTACACAATCAGAACTCGATACGTATTTCTGAAGGAAGGACTTCATAGAACAAGGAAGACATCAGCCCGTTTTAGGACCATGAAAACGGCAGTATAGAGATATGTAAATTGTGTGAAAAATGTTGTGTGTTTTTTTACACGTGAAACATGAACACATGTTATATTGCGCACTGTAAACACTATCAAAGCTTCAAAAACACAGAAAGAACGGGACCTTTAAAAAGTCCTAGTAGGGTTCATAGGGTACATTTTAGAGCCCGACCGATATATCGGCAGGCCGATATTATCGCCCGATATTAGGCATTTTTCAAACAATCGGTATCGGCATTCATAATGGCCGATAAATGAATATAAAAAACCCGCCTTCAGCCATGTCATGAGTGTTGCTGCCGTTGTATAGTTTGTCCACCAGAGGGCACTCTACAACCTTCCTGTTGGCAACAGTCGTCACACATCCTGCAACCTGCTGATCCAGCCAGAGTTGGCAGAGAGAACAGCGGTTAAGTGGTCACGAGACAATAAAAGAAACAAGTTTCTTTTTAAAATGTATTATCATATTATTTAAGAAAAAACTCATAAATAAGTACAAATAACTAATGTTTCTGAAAAAAAAAAAAAACTCGGCCGATATATCGGAATATCGTATTTAAAAACAAACAAACATTTGTATCAGTATCGGCCTTCAAAATCCTTTATCGGTCGGGCTCTAGTACATTTGGTCTAAAAGCAATCATCTTATATGTAAGTGTGGGATAGTCTTTTTCACTTTAAATAACTTACAGTATACATGCTAAAAAAGCACCCTATACTTTCAGTCAGAAGTTCACACGCATACCTGCAAAGAAACAAAACAAGCCCTGGATCATAGAAAATAGCACATTTTAAGATCATTCATATTTCATCAAATGTGATCCATCAACCATCATCACAGCAGCTTATTGGGCAGTTCCTCATTGCTCTCTCTCCGTACTATAGATTTTTCTCTAAAGACAATAATGAAAGCAGACACTGTCACTTCAGAGTTGAGGCCTTTCGGCAAGTCAGTTTAATAAATGTGTCTACGACATCAGAAAATTTTGCGAAGCTTAAAAGACAGTTCTTTAAAGCGTTCAGAGAGACATACCAGACTGCATTTAACACACAGTGTAGTTAAATGCAATATGAAATGCCTAGTTGTCCATGACCCAACTAAATGATATTGCCAGTCATATTTAAATTTGAGTTTTACTACAATCCATTCCTTTCTTATTACCTAGGTTTGTTTATAGCCTATGTTGATGTGAAGTCAATGAGCTGAGTGTAATGTCTGAAGTATTGGCAGCTACCAAGCTCAATTTACAACGAACTGCAAAAAAGTCAGGAGATTTTTATGTAATTTATGCCGATTGTAATACTAAAGTAGTGCACCTTCCCAGAACAGTGATTTGGGTTCAATACAAGCTCATATCAGATATTAAGGTATTTTCATTCTAGAGGAATTTCAGTTTTGTAATATTTTTAATCATGATGGATTTGCAATATCTCATTTAAAATTTTCCCATCAAGTTTGAATATTTAAAGTGCGCATGACTTTGAAAGCCATGAACCTTAAAAAGCCAATGATCACTGCATGCTTTCATTGTGTGGTAAACAGCCACATTTTGTCTAACATCACCGTATGTGTTCCACAAAAGACAATCGTACAAGGTGTCATTTCAATTTAAAACATCCCTTAATTCTTCATTTCTTTGAGATCTTCTACATGTCTTTCTCGCCTCAGTTGGATAGAGATGTTCTTTCAGACACATGTACTTTGTATGCCACCCTGTGATAATCATAATCCTGTTATCATCCCCTTTGTGTTTTTATGCATAGGCTGGGATTGGGAGCAAATCGTGTGTGTGAAGCCCAGGAGCTGAGCCTCTGGAGGAGGTAGGAGAGAGTAACAGGAAGGAATTATTCTCTTTGATGTGTTCCCATGGTGCTTTTGGCTTTGGTGTTCCTCCACACATAACCTTGAACAATGAGACAGGAAGAGTGAGAGAAACCACCAGAGAGAAAGAGTTGGAAAACAGGCGGAAAGAAGGCACGTGAACAAGGGTCAAAACAGATGATATCTGACAGAAATGTATTTGTGTGGAATCAAAATTTCCTTGGTATGCTAAAACCTAAAGTGCATGGAAAATCATGTTTTTGTTATATGTCACACGTTTAAATCACATGATATTCAAGTGTCCTGCATTGAACCGTATGGACCTCGACACCTTACTAAACATATTATTAACTCTATTAAACAAATTAGGCTATACATTGACTTTCAATGTTATCTTTCAGATAATTTAGCTCATGTTAGCCAAACATCAACTTTAAAGGAAAACGCCACCGCTTTTCAATATTTTACTATGTTTTTACCTCAACTTAGACAAATTAATTCATACCCATCTTTTTTCAGTGCATGCACTTAATCTTTGTACAGTGCATCGTGAATGTGTTAGCATTTAGCCTAGCCCCATTCATATTTTAGGATCCAAACAGGGATGAATTTAAAAGCCACCAAACACTTAGTTTGCAGCACTTTGACCTCTGCGCGCAGTTACATCATCACTCCTGACTACTCCCCGGCTGTTTCTCAATGTCAAGGATACTGGAATTTGGAGAAGACATAAATGGAACATGCTAGCACGTCATTGTGTCATTAAAAAGGTGTGCTTTCGGCGCTGCACACATAGGATTGTGGGTGATTTAAGAGCGCAAAGGATAAACATATGCATCCTTTCCTGTGTATAGGATATTTTTCGAACGAAGGACTTAGTCCTTGGTTGCAATTCCAAGGATCCTCGACATTGGAACAGACTTCGACGGATGTCGATGACATAGCATCCTCGAAATTCTGGCTTCCTATCCTTCGTTGACATTGAGAAACAGCCCCCCCCCTCGATCAAACGTCTGTCAATATTACTGCGCCCGAGGTTGAAGTGCTGCAAACTAAGTGCTCTTCCACCATACAATATAGTTCTCATTTTTTATCCACTCATGTAACAGTCTTTAAATGGGGAGTGTTTGGTGGCTTCTAAATTCATCCCTGTTTGGATTCTAAGGAATGAATGGGGCTAGGCTAAATGCTAACACATTCACGACGCGCTGTACAAAGATTAAGTGCACGCATTGAATAGAGATAGGGATGTATTAATTCGTCTAAGTTGAGGTAAGAACATAGTAAAATATTGAAAAACTGTGGTGTTTTCCTTTAAAGGTCTTTTGAACAAAAAGCTTACATGTTGTTACATAAATGATCATCTACAATAGACGCAGATAAGTCAAAGGCAAAATGCAATTTGTGTTTCATCCCTTACATGATAAAACATGATAATTTGGCTCCCCACATTTTTTATGAAACACTGTTTGTTTAAATACTCATTTATTATGCATTAAAAATGCTAGGTTATTTTCAACCCTGTACTGGTCAAAAAGGGACAAACCCACCCTGTTGGGTTGTAATTTATAAAACCTATATGCTGGGTTGTTTTAACCCACTGTTGGGTTAAATATAAAAATTTTCTGGGTTATTCTAACCCAACGGATGGGGTTGTCTCTTTTTGACCCTATGCTGGGTTGAAAATAACCCATGGCATCTGGGTTGAAAATAACCCAGCATTTTCTTTCACCCCTTGCTTTTGAAACCCATAGAGAAGCTACGGTAGCTGCCACCAGATAAACATGTCATCATCGGAGACAATTTAGTACAAAAAAGTTGTCCGTTAAGGGATCTGTAGAAACATGGCGGCAAAAATGGCGACTTCCATGTAAGAGGACCCTTGTTGTATGTAGATAAAAACATCCCATTTTAAGGTAATAAAAACAACGGTTCATTATAAAAGGTCTTTATACACCCCTGACAATATAGTTTTGCATATTATTTAGCATTTCTGTCAAGAGATTCTTTTAAAGATTACACACTGCACCTTTAAAAATAAAACTTTCAGAAAATATACTTGTTAAACAACTTCCTGTTTACCTATAAAAACAAGCAGCTTTGCTGATTTCCATCAGCTTATTCAAAGCTAACAAATGATGTATTGACATAAAGCTGAGAGACAAGGAAAGAGAGAGAGAGCAAGTGAGTGAGCGAGGGTGAGAGAGAGGCAGAGAAAGCATGCAGGACATTTCGACTTTATGCTAAAATTGTCGAAATTTAACCGTCTCTTACAGTCAAGAATATATTCATTGCAAAAGTACTTTTAAAGTCATACAATTTGCATTTAAACTCAGATAATGTGTTTTGTCCTTGCAGGGGACGAGAGCAACACCATTACAGCTCTTTCCCAGGTAACAAACAGCCAATTGAAGTTTCATTGATTTACAAAACGCTGGCAGATATCCAGAGGTTCAGGTAAGGACAAGCTTGCAATTAGTTGACCCAGATGACCTCAGAGCAGATTCGGAGAGGTGAGAAAAAAGGGCGATCAATGGAGAATCTTAAGTGTTCCGGAAAGAATAATAAAGAAAGACAATCTGATTAAAAATGAAAAGATCGATAAAATCATCAGTGCATAGAAAATATTTCCTGCTTCCTGATGAGGGAAAGATGTGGAATTATGTTGATGGAGAATTATCCAATGAAGCCTGCCTGTATTAGTATAATTTTATTATTATTATAAAATATAACCCACATGTATATAACCCATAATGTAAAGACCATTCTGTGAAAATACAACCTTTATATCTTTAATACTGACTGATGTCAAATATTGAAATCATTATATTATGAGACTTTATAGTCAGGACAGGTTCACATACAGTATATGTTACAATCTTTTGATTTAGCTGTAAGTTGTGACCCATACATGTACATAAAAGCCACTCAAATATAACCTGAGGGGAGGCAGGGAAAAATGATTTTACCAGAGCTGAAATTCCTTGGGCGCTCTACAAGAAATGATGTCATGTCACCCATAAATAATCAGGCAGATATGACAGTGCCTGCCTGGGCCAGGTCCTGATTCTGTCTGCTGTTTCTTAGCAGCCAGTGGCACGACACTTCATCCTTACGGCGACACTTTGTGTCCTCCATCTTTCTAATGAGCCTCCATTCTTCATCTGTAGCTGGAGGAGGCTTCTCTATCTGGAACGCTCATTGTTTCTGCTCTCTGTCTTCATTTACGGAATTCTCATATCATGCTTAAAGACATCCTCGTTCCGCAGTAGTGAGCGGTCAATATATTTGCATCAGTCTGAAGTTTCTCGTAGAGAGGACTTTTGGGTAGGAGCCCTTCCAAAGCACCTTCAAGGCAAGCTCATTCACTCTGCAGTCATGTTTGGGATGCCCTCTAGCAGCTATTTGGAGTCACACAACAACTTCATTTGAATTGAGAATGACTAAACCTTCAAAATGTCTCTATCAAAAAAATTATTGGCTCTTTTAAAGGGCCATTTCACTGGCAGAAACATTAATATTTATTGAAAGTGGGTTATATTTGTAGTCGAAATATAACATAAATTTAGAATTTTGTGCCTATTTCACAGAGAAAAGACAGAAAGTGACTTTAGGGCGCACTTTTGTATGGAAAACTACAACTCCCACAATGCACAGCTCTGCAAGCCACTCCCATTAATCGGAACACTGGTCAGATATGCTATTGTGTACATAAATGCCACGTTATTAAAACAAAGAAAGAAAATAGAAACACTCACTTTATAGTCAGACGTCCGTTTATCCCTGCAGGCTTTAACTGTGGCTTCCAGTTTAGGATTCTAAAATATGAATCCAGGACGCCGCTGTCCATATACGATATGAAGCTTGGCTAGGAGTAAGCTTCATTCAGTTTCTGATTTATTTTTGAGAGTGCTTGGCCAAACATGTATATTTCCAAAGGAGAAATGCCGCATCCTGCACACAAACGCGTCTACCGCACAATATGTATATCCCACAGACGCGCTGGCTCAGTGCTTGTTCTCATAAGCCGAAACACGTCTGTGAAATAAACATGCCCAAACACGCTCAAAGTACCTCTCTTGCCTGGGACCATTCCCCAAACAAAAGTCCATATCCTGATCTGATGCAGAAATGTTATACAGAAAGCACAGAGCGAGAGTACAGGCACTACTAGTCCGTCTAAGCTGGAGCAAGTCCGGGCTTCTCTACGCAGCAGAGGCCGAGGGTTGCAACGTTTTCCCCAGGCTCCTCTACTTAGCCGAAGCCCAGGCTCCGGCCTACTCCTCGAGCTTCTGTTCCTCCATCTTCCTCAGCTCTTTGCTGTATTGTGGCTCATAAAGGTGCAATGAACAGCGGATTAGAGCATCACGCTCTTCCATATCATATCGATTACCTTCTGCTAATATTGTAACATGAAGTCTGGTTCGCTCCACAATGTCTGTTAGCTAAGCTTAGCATAAAGATGGCGGATGATCATTTGTTTGGTCTGTGTTCGTATATTTTCGTAAGTCCCACCCACTGATCTGTAATAGGTTGGTAGCGTGAGTGTGTCCCACCCATAGCCCCCACCTTGGAAAAATGAGGAATGAGTGTCTGTAGTCTTACACCCTCGACAAAGATACAGCAGTTCCTTCTTTCAATGACGCAAAATGACGATTTTTACATCATTGAAAGAAGGAAGTGCCTCACTGAAATCTTTATTTCTCTCGTCTCAAGGAAAACTGAGGGAATGATGCACGGCCATTTAAAAACATGACTGGGGTTCTAACGATACAAAGCTTAATGCAAATTGGTGAAGTGTCCCTTTAATAGTTAGGCGGGGGCCGCGGGGCTAGAGATGCCATATTTGGTAACAGGTTACGACTTACAAAAAGCATCTGCCTAGATGTAATGTAAATGTATGTTAGTGACTGATGTTAAAAAATACATTTATTTTGTAAAGTGCTACCATTTAGGCTGTATGGCTTTTTTTCTTACACAATGCATGAATAAACAAAAAGTGCACAACAAAAAGCGTTTTAAAACTTTGTGCTTGACTCTTATCTATAATGTATACTTTTATATAATGTACAGCATATACTTTACACTGTAAACCTCATATTTAATGCTCTAGATCTCGAAAACCAATGATTGATTAATTAATAAAAATCAATAGATTTTGACAATTTTACATTAATTTATTTAACAATAAAACATTACACAATGAAGTACAGGGACGACAAATGAGCAATTCAATATGTGAACTGACATGAGGTTAAAAATATGAAATGTGTGTGTGTGTGTGTGTGTGTGTGTTTGGCTGTGAGTAGAGTGTGGCTGTGTCTGGCATGCTGAGCTTTGTGTCCACTGAGCATTCAATGAATGAATGCTAGGTTACATAAGACATCAATTCAAAAATGAATTGCTTATTTCATCTCTTAGCAGACAGATTTCTGAATAAAATCGATTTAGAGTTTGCAGCAGATTTTCTTTCTGTTCCCTGTCTGGTTTTCAATCAAGTTCTCGTTTAATTTTGGGTGGAGAACAAAACACAAACTAAAAGATGAGATTATCGACTAATGCATTTTCAGGGTGTAATGCCTTGTGGAGTTTCTGAACATTTCTGAAGTGATAGATATTTTCAACAATGAAACCCCTGTTCTTATTTCCTGGTCATATCTTGGTGAGAAGAGTCTATGCTTTGTCAAATGCAGTTTGACAGATGGGAGAAAACAATGCCTGTAACCAGGGCCTGGTGTTGACACTGACGGATTAAAAATAACTGGACCACTAAAAAGGGGAGAAAAAAATAAAGAGAAAGACTGGAATGATGGAAAGTGCATTTGACTTTAAATTGTGAACTATAAAATTGGCTTTATTCTTGGGAGTTTGACTGTACGGTTAGCCTACGCAGAGATGTGAACCCCACGCAGAAGCCTACGGTGTGGCCTGAATGTAAAAACGCGTTTACAAAACCATGGTTTATTTTCATAAAGGGTTATTACCTGTACACTTCCAGGACCTAAAGGACTTCCAGGCACTCTCACCCTGGACAAGGACCAGAACCCCACACGACAAAAATGGTTTCTTCTTAACTGCAACTATAGCCTCACCAACAACAAACCATGACACATCCTGGTCACTTACATGATCCTGTGGATCTTACACTTTTAACATTAATCCTACATTGTTGTCTCATATGCGCAGGGTCGTAGCTAGAGAATTCTGGGCCCCTTAAAAAATATAGATGTGGGACCTGATCAAACCATTTTAATAGAGAGGAAGAGGAAAAGATATTTGGAAAACATTTTCATGCATATTTTATTTCTAACCTTTAAAAATGTCAAAATTTAGTTAATCAGTATAGTTTCATTTATATTATGGAGGACATAGAAATTTAATATTTTAAAGTAAGAAAAATTCATGGGTGTGTTGTGGCTGTAGTGCACTTGAGTCTGGAATATTTATTTATTATTTCAATCGCTTTTTCCTCTGTCTCACCCCAACATATGCTATCCTCGTACGCTGTTATCTACCTCGTACGCCCTCTAAATAAAAAGTGGAAGCAAATAATATGTACAGCCTACAATTACTCAGAACTTACAATCTTTGCATATCTCAAAACTTCTTTTAAAACCGTGCATGTGCAAAAAGCATCTTTTCTGTTTTCATTCCAGATTATAACCTTAGGGATGAAAATTTAAGAATCCAATTTCTGTCGTGGAATAATTTTAATTTAATTCTCTCGCAGGTTAGGTGTGAGGGGATTTCCATCAACAGATTGTCTGTTCTTTCAGAGATGCATTCATCATGAGGTTGCATCGGGTGTATTTTCAGCTTGACTGCAGGGTACAGAGGGAAGGTGGCACAAATAAGGCCTTTTGGGTAAAAACATGAATGATGGTTTTCTTATCCGTGCATCAGATATAAAAATAGGCAAAAAGAAACTGTGTAGATGTTTCCAAAAAACAAGAGATGAGTGAAGGAGTTGGGAGGCCAGCAAGAGAGACTTTCACTGCAAAAATGTTGGGTTATTTTCAACCCAACATAGGGTCAAAAAGAATTTTTTTATATTTGATCCAACAATGGCTTAAACAGCATTGGTTAAATTTTAACCCAATTAGTTCCTTTTAAAACCCAACGCTTTGTTGAAAAAAACCATTCTTTTTCAGAGTATATTTTCCCAAGATGTAGCACACTGGCCCATGCTGTGATCTGAAAAATGGTTGTGTCAGATAAACACTGAGAAGATTCTAGTTTAAATGCACAAGTCCGCTGTTCGCATCTGATTTGCATGAAACAGGCCGCAGTTCTAGGTGTGAGTGGAATGGCAAAGACTTTTGAAGCCCTATCTCTGACACACAGACACAAAACATGACTTGCCTAATGAAGGACCCCAAAACACAATAAACACACGTGAATGTCTCTTTACTCTGTTAATATTTGTACATTTTTTGTAAAAGTTTTTTTCCTTTATTGTATTGTACTTGTTACTGTCATAGTTAAGCACCAGTACATCAAGACAAATGCCTTACATGTAAACCCACATTACTTGGCAATAAATGTCTGATTCTGATTCTAATAAAAATATGTTGTATGTAGTCAAAATTAAATCACTTATCACTACTAGTAATCCCATATATTTTCTAAACCTATGACTGGTTATGCAGTCCACCAATTACATTAATGCATCCATTCGCAGTAACCCCTAATAACGACCAATAAAACAGTGACCTTGTAACCTTCAGCAAAAAACATGGTAATAAAAAGCCACCTTATGTTTTACAGTGATTTAACACCCTTTTCAACAACATGATGGTTAATGTGATCATAGATATGTATATAAAGGCTAGATGGCTCGTCCGCGCTGCTGGCCAATTGAGTGCAACGTCCGCATTTTGGCGGCCATCTTACGACAGGGCGCTCGCTCACTCGTAGCATTGAGTTTTAATGATGCAGGTACTTTTAAATGACCATAACTTGCTTAATTTTTTACCGATTTTCAAACGGTTTGGTTTGTTACAAACGTCAAAGATGTACCTATGACACTGCATACCTATACTAAAAATAAAAAATAAATTCATGAAACATGTTAAAGCATCCAGAATTATAGCCACGTTAATAACGTTTGTAAAACCCCAAACCGTTTGAAAATCGGTAGAAAATTGAGCAAGTTATGGTCATTTAAAAGTACCTGCACCATTAAACTCAATGCTACGAATGAGCGAGCGCCCTGTCGTAAGGTGGCCGCCAGGTGATGCTGTTAGGGACTCCGCCTTGAGCCATCTAGCCTTTATATACATATCTATGAATGTGATTACCAAAACCATTTAATGAACAATAATGTCTTCATAAAAATACATTGTTTGCACTCTAAGAAGCTGTTTACACCTGGTATTAAAGGGACACTCCACTTTTTTCCAGCTCCCCTAGAGTTAAACATTTGATTTTTACTGTTTTGGAATCCATTCAGCTGATCTCGGGTGTCTGGCGGTACCACTTTTAGCATAGCTTAGCATAATCCATTGAATCTGATTAGACCATTAGCATTGCGCTCAAAAATAACCAAAGAGTTTCGATATTTTTCCTTTTTAAAACTTGACTCTTCTTTAGTTACATCGTGTACTAAGACCACCAGAATAAGAGTATAGTTCCTAGTCATATCGGCCTAGAAAATCGCAACTTTTAATTTTCCGTCGGTCTTAGTACACAATGTAACTACAGAAGAGGCAAGTTTGGAATACGAAAAATATCAAAACTCTCTGGTTATTTTTGAGGCGATGCTAATGGTCTAATCAGATTCAATGGATTATGCTAAGCTATGCTAAAAGTGGTACCGCCAGACCCGCAGATTAGCTGAATGGAGTGTTTCTTTAAGGAATTGTTTACACTTGTAAGATGTGTTTTCTTTGATCGGATTTGGATCACAAGTGGACGATGCTAAAGACAGGTATAAACGGTGTTCAAAACGTTTTAAAACTCGGCCATTTTCGACCACTTTCAACTTTTTTCAGAGGTAGTCGAAAACCTTTTCGATCGAATTGCTTTTGTAGTGTAAACGCACATGTGGTTGAATGTGTTCTAACAGTCACACGAGACCGCCTTCTCTCCGCCCATTTATCTAATCTGAGGTACTGGGCACAATGTTTTACATCTTTTCTGACTTCTAGCGTGAACACACAGTGTACAGCGCTATCTGTAGGCTTTCATTGATAAAACTAAAGCGGCTGATCTCCACGTCTTTCATTAGTTTGCGAGCGTGTGAAAGTTGCGTGATTTTATTTAATCAATTGCGCTGGAATATCAGAGAAAGCTTTAACATATTCAAGTACAAAACACTGTGCAGCATGTTTACTTACAACACAAGCAGTGGACTCAATATTAGTTTGCATCCATTTAAACAAATCATTACCCCCCCCCCCCCTTCGCGTTTAAATGACAGCAGAGAGACTCGCCCACAGTCTCCACAGACCACCACTTAAAGTAATCAGGACAGAAGCATTTGAAAGTGGACAAAAGAGACAGATTAAAAATACCAAATACAGAATGTGTGTCTCTCTCGTCCACTTGTGATCCGATTGACAAAAATGCATCTTAATATCAAGTGTAAACAGCCCCTTCGATGCGTTTTGATCGATCAGATCACAAGTGGACGATGTTACAGACAGGTGTAAACGGGGTGTAAAATGTTTTGAGCTCATCCACTTTCAACCACATTCAGAGGTTATCCAAAACACATTAGAACGGATTGGTTTTGTGGTGTAGACGCACATGTGTTCTACATGTCTATAGTTTTAATATCAAATATTTAAGACAATTGTTAGGGTACACACATATTGACAGATCTTTTATCAATTAAGTAACTTTAGATTTGATAAAAAGGGGCAGTTCTTTTAAAATAGCTATTTACATCAACTAAAACAAACTTGTTACCTGGGTGAAGCATGAACTGCAAGAATTCGATTTATTCTTGTAATGTTTTGTTTTATCTGAAATGCTGTTTTTCTTAGGAATTATTCTCATGCCTGTTAATATAGTATAACATTACAGATTTTTGGCCAAAAGATTGGCTGTTATGTGGTGTGGGGCCAAGGTGGGCCAAGCCTCTGATTGGGTGGGCCAGGCCCACTCTGGCCCCCCCTATGGAGCCGGGCCTGGCTGTCCCTGATTGGCCAGCTACTGCTTAAGCTGCTTAAGATACCCTAACCATAGTAAAATACTGTAACTGTAACGTAGTCACATGGCTCATAGCTTTATTCTGCCCTAGGACAACCACAGAATCTCAATGTAGGGACCTGATTCGTGTTGCAGTCACTGTTTACAAAGATGATGCACTTGGACTATGACCACAGACTCCAGGATTTGCGCATCCCTGCAGAGTGTCATTGTTTATCCATGCCAGCCATTCAAATTCCTGTGACATTATTACAGTGGGACATGAAATCTATCCCTGCAAACTTTACTACAGTTACCCAGGCAACGCCTGGCCCCGACACTGGCCGGGCCATATGAGAACACGATAGAAAACATCTTTAATTAGCCATCTGATATGGGATGCAGTTCACAGCCTGTTATTGGAGCCTGGATTGGCAGCTAGACTGAACACATTCTGTGTGAACTCTGTGGTGCATCTGTCTGACCACCAGAACCATGACCGATCCTGTTTTCTCTCTAAAGCTGGGCATTGTCAGGATCCGTGCCCCCTGACAGCCCGGTTCGGGAAAGCTGCAGATGTACAAGGGGGGCATCGGTCAACGGTCATTTAATTACACAAGCACTGTCCATCACTGCTTGGACACAAAACCGCAGACTGTGAGGTTGTGACGTATGTGTCTTACAGATGCCTGCGATCCAGTCAGCGGGATTGAAAACATCTCGCTCTTTCTCAGCTTGCAGTCTATATAAAACACTGTAATGAAAACACTAATGGCCCACTGAAAGCGCTGCCTCTGTGCCAGGTGTCAGTGAATGACGCGATAGCTGTTTGGATCTTGAGAAGATATTTTGATGTTTAACAAAATGCAAGAAGACAAAAGCAAAGAGTCTTCTAAGAGTCACTGGCATGGGATAAGGTGTTAAAACTGTTTGGTTTTCTAATAAAGGAAAAAATGTCAAAATGATCCCTATAGCTGTCACTGGGGCGGGACCCTTTCAAAAAGTACACTTAGTACATTAGAGGTGCATGCTGGTACCAAAGAGTATATTAGTACCTCAAAGGTGCATATTGGTACCAAAGTATATCTCTAAAAATGATACATATTATAGGACCTTTTTAAACTGTACAGCCCCAGTGACGTTTGAGAACATTTTTGTCTATTTATGTGACAGTGTGGGAACTATAACAAGATTGAGTTTTTGGGTTGTTTTCAATCCATGGTGAGCGAAAGTATGGACAGAACCAACAATTGGGTTATACAATTTATGGATTAGAACAACCCAGCATTTTTGTCATTTTTTCTGACTCTAAACCACAAAAACCTATGGCAAACATATTATGTCCTCTGGCGACTGCTCATATTGCGAAGGCAATAAAAGTAATTTACGACAACAAGTCATTTACACAGACATTTCCTTTGGCATATGCTGCAGTGGCTTCTTTTGGACGTAGCTCTGTTGATCATTAAAACTAAAGGGACAGAAAAGAGGATGGGAGAGATTTCCACGAGGATCAGGCCACCAAGGGCCTATCAGATGCTCTGATGTTCCTGACTACACGCTTGCGTCAGATACTCCCATCTCCACGTCCTGCTGACAAGTCAGTGTTGCCCTGAAGCGTGACGGCGGCCTTTAACAGGCTTTTCTTTTTTTCTAAAGACCAGACATAGTACTTATCCAACTACCGCTGTAAGAATGGAGGAGTCTGAGGGAACCAGTGTGTGAAATGACTCAGAAGATGTTGTGGACAAGGCTTGTAACTAGTTCTCAATGTTAGAATCTCATATTTACATTTTAATTATTATTTAAATAAGGGTGAAAAATAATATTAAAAATACAGTCATTGTATTTAAAACCCTTTCTTACCACTTATATAAAAGTGAACTGATTTACATACAGTAATTTATATTATTAAGGTACATACATTAAATTATGCAAATAATACACATGTTCCCTCTTAAAAATAAAGGTTCCAAAAATGGCCTTTGTCAGGCTATGTGGTTCCATAAGGAAGCATTAACATCCACAGAATCTTTCTTTTGCACAAAATATTATAATTTTTTTGTTGATACATTCAAATATGTTTGCTGGACAGGTCCTCAAAGTATCATGAGAGCAATTCGAAAGCAGTAGGCTTACTTGATAGTTTGATGTCATACCCCGACCAATCTGCGCAGTGCCATATGCGTAAGTATGCGGAATGCGGTAGTATCATGCTGCTTCGTTGTGGTTTCTATTAAGCCACACTGTGGGGCTTACATTACAGCGTAACAGCTATAAAACTTTATTTCATTATGGCATCCATGAACATGATTTGTGAGTACTGTCAGATTGATTCCTAATATCGACTAATTGCAAAGGTAAAGATTGTTCCACTGTCTTTAAATGTACCCTTTTTCCTGTGTTTACAGTGCGCAGTATAGACTGTTTCATCAGGCGCACGTGCGGTGCCGCGATAAGCATCTGGTCCGAACTTTACTTCTGGTTTCTGCTTGTTTAATGGTCTGACTAGTTGCTGAAACTGAACCCTTAAACAAATACCTCATTGAAAATAACAAATGTTTTGGGTTCCTATGTAATCTATGTCTTGTTTATTTTGCTTGCTATATAAATAAACTACTTTAAAAAGACTTTGTTGTTATTTATTCTTTGCGGAGTTTACCGGAATTTACGTGATGACCACGAAAGTCGCTTGTTTATGTTGTTAGTGCTGAAACCGTCTATAACGTGTTCATGTTTCCTGTGTGATAAAACAAACTTTTTTTCCACACAATTTACTTTTCTTTATACCGCTGTTTTTTTCTGTCCTAAAAATGTGCTGATGTTAGTTAACTCCTGTTAGCAATGCACTGTAACCGAATCTTTCAAACATGGTAAGGAGCATAACATTTCCGACTGACGTCAGAGGTATTCAGGCCAATCACAATGTACAGATTAGCTGGCCAATCAGAGACACCGAGCTTTTCAGATCGATGGGCTTTATACAAAATCAATGCATTTGACTCTTCTGTAGTTACATCATTCACTAAGATGGACAGAAAATTAAAAGTTGTTACAGCAGCAAAGTCCTTTATTATTACGTCAGAATGAGAGAAACGTCCGCGTCATATCTGCCTGGAAAATCGCAACTTTTAATTTTCTGTCTGTCTTAGTACATGATGTTATGAAATTAGTATTTTTTTTTAAAAAAGTGGATTGTCCCTTTAAAAGAAGTAATGAGACTTCATTGCATTAACAAGCTGGCAAATTTATGAAAAAAAAAGATATTACAAAATTGTCTATGATTTTTATTGTCTATGATTTCTATGATATCATTTAGAAGGATCTATACAGACGTTTCAGCTACTTCTTCTTCAAATGATCCTGCTTTTAGAATAAATAAATAAATTTTAAATAAATTAAAATTAGTTCGAGCAAAAAGTAATTCACACGGTAGTGTACCCACTTTTCATATGTGGAGGCGGAGTCACCAATACTACGGTCCACATTCGTCATAGGTCCTGTTTTTATATTGTTTATGATGAAATAGAACAGTTTTGACTGAAATTGGGACATATTGTTGTATCACCTCCCACCTCTACAATGGGTTTATAGGTGCACTGGAACAATCCTTCGTAAAATGCATTAAACTTTTGTTTACAAAGACGTGAAACTCACCGAGTGGTCAGGGGTGTTCACTTATATGCTCACACAAAAATCGCTGCAAAAGATGCTTTACAACAGGTGTTTTACCATTCCTTGTAAACTTGTGGACCTATTTTTCCAAACGCCTCAAACCCGTACATTCTTCCGTTGAGAGCTTGAATAATAGACACTCCAGCCCAGTTGGTGGCGATAATCCACCTTTGCCAATTGCAAGAATACAAACAAAGTTCCCGGCGGCGGAGTAATACTGTACCTCACAGCACATCTAAGTCAATGGAGTTGGACAAAAACTAGGATAAAACCTACGCTAAAACTCTAGGGAAACTGGAAAATGAGAATATTTTCAAAAAAAGTGGAGTGTCCCTTTAAAATGCATTTATTTATCCCCCAGAGCCGTGTGGATTACTTTTGCGAAGGATGGATGCAGATTCTTTGGACTTGAGGGAGGGGACCCTTATTCATTTATTATTATTATAAAGATTGGAAGTATAAAAAAATATCTGAATATGTGATGGACATATGTAACTCGGGTGGCTTCAGGGTGAGTATATCTAATTTTCATTTTTGGCCGAACTATCCCTTTAAAGAGCATTGTTCACCCATTAATGAATATAATTACACAATGTTTATAATCGTTTCCTTTAGATTTTTTTCTTAATTTAGAAAAATATAGGTAAAGCACAAACATTTTTGTCTATAAAGTTAGAAACCTTTTACTTTAACAGTAGCCTACATTTAGGAATTAATCCCTTGTTGGGTAAAACTACCTGTCAGAAGTGGGATTCGAACCCACGCCTCCATTCGGAGACCAGAATACCCTAGTATTGGGAAGGTTCACACCTTGAGTCTGGCGCCTTAGACCGCTCGGCCATCCTGACAACTGCTAACCTCCTACCCTATTGTCAAATCCAGGCTAATAATATAATATGATATAATTATAATCTAATGATGAGAAATAGAGCATCAAAGTTTGATTTTACTCATTGATGTCAATCTCTGTCTTACATGATATTACTCAGTCAATATTAAAGGTATTTTCACAAAATGTTCTTTACATTATGTGAGAAGATTTTATGTAGAAAACAGTAAAACACAAACACTAGTGCTCTCTTGCGCATCCGTCCCGTTTGTTCCGTACTTGCTCGTGCACGTGTACTCGCTATTATTTACCTTCCGCGCCGCGGCTCGTACATAAACCAGCGAGGTGAGAAAGCGAAGGGCGGAGTTTAAACTCTTTCACAGAGCTCCTGTGAATGAATGTCAGTGCTCGCTCGGGTTTACATGTGAAAGCATCTGGCTGTCCTGCACGAAGCTCCCGGTTGACAGCACATCATCCGCGCTGAGAACCCGGGTCTTTTCTACCGGACCGGACAGCTGTAATCATGGAGGACACCAACTGAAGCAATCACGGACAGATACGCGTTCATACCGACTATGGCTGTAGACGGTAAGGTCACGTTTTTTAATGTACTGTTTTGAACACACGTTCAGATGTGAATAAATCAATAACTACTGTATGCATATAAATATGAAAAATAATTATTTACAAACAAGTGGACACAAGGGCTCTCGGTTCCAGTTAAGCAATAATGCTTATTTGAATGAAAATTAACCATGATTTTATTGCAGTAAAAGTATAGTAACCATGTTTTTGGAGGACTTATTTGTTCTCACATTAAAAATTACTGTGGTGTAACTTAGTATTTACTGTGGTAAATTGTAGAATACTGTATATCATTGTAATTATTACTCGAATACTACAGTATTCTGTATTAACTCTAGTGGAAACTAAATAACGTAGTATACTTTAATATTCACCCTGCTGAAAAAAACAATAAAACCATTACAGAAAATTCTAATGTTTTATTGGTTTTATTGGGAATTTTATTGGTTCTAATGGAATATGGCCCAAAACACACTACATTGATTGGTTTTTGTTGGTCTCTAATGGTATGTATTGGTTCTATGTATTGCTTCTAATAGAATATGTATTGGTTCTAATGGTTCTATGTATTGCTTCTAATAGAATAAGCATTGGTTCTAATGGAATATGGCCCAAAACACACAACAGTGTAGTGGTTTTAATGGTAAAAGTTAATGGTTCCAATTGGTATTTTAATGGAAACCATTAGAATTTTCTGTAATGGTTTTATTGTTTTTTTTTTCAGCAGGGAGGCTAGTAAACCACTAGGAATAGTATCTAGGACTTTTTCATGTGGGTTTGTATATAACAAACCATGTATAATTTAATTGTTAAACTATGTCTACTGTAGTAAAGCCATGGTTAACTATGGTTTAATACCATGGTTAAACTATGGCTACTATAATCATTGTTAATTATTGCAATGGTTGTGTTATGGACAACATGATCTCACAAAGTTCCGTGGGATAGTCACGGAATTTTGTGCTCATTTTTCCGTGGCATTCTCACGGATCTCCGCATTTTTCCGTGGCCCTGCTACGGACTGTCTTTTTCGTGGCATTCTCACGGATTGGTTACTCAACTGCTTTTTCCTATTTTCAAACCATTTTCGCTTCGGTTTAGGGTTAGATTTGGTGTTTGCGTTAATATGTCACTTTAACTATTGGTTTATACTATTTTTTCTGCTTTATTCTTTTATATTTTCTAAACTTTAAACAATTGTTGGCTGGCGTTGGGGTTAGAGTTGGGTTTGGGTAGGGATGTCATTTCATGTAAATCTAACCCTAAACCGAAACGAAAATGGCAAGAAAATAGGACAAAACAGTTGAGCAACCAATCCGTGAGAACGCCACGAAAAAGACAGTCCGCAGCAGGGCCACGGAAAAATGCGGAGATCCGTGAGAATGCCACGGAAAAATGAGCACAAAATTCTGTGACTATGTTTGTTTCTTGGTTCAAAGCTTGCGAGCTTAAACTTGAATATTTTAGGTGATTTTTTTCTACAAATGAAAATAGCAGTGTGTTTGTAATGGCTGTTTGATATACAAGTGACAATGAACACACATTTTTGGATAACTATAGGCATATGCCAGCTACCAGTTTCAAGGTATACTGAGGTTTTAAACAGTAAAGGTTTCAAACCCACTAAAAAGTTCTGTGATAGTGTCTCCAAGGTATGAGCTGGGTTTATCCAAAATTCATTAAATCATTAAGTCATGTGATTGATTTGATGTTTACATTTAACATTACGAAAGCATTTTTGAAAGCATATTACAATTTAAAGGCTTTATTTTTACATGGCATTTGAAAATAACACATTTTAGTGTTGCAATGGCAATACCGCAACACCGTTACTAAAGGTTGCTAAAGGTTATCATACCGCCAGAATCTTATACCGGCCCATGCCTAGTTAACTATTCATTTAAATCAAATATATCCTATAATGCAGATGGATACTCAAACTATTTTAACCCAAAACCTACATCATACAGCTTACAACAACTGTGATCTTATGATATATATGCAGAAAAAGCTTATAATACATTACAAATACAAACATTTAAATACTGATATGCTATTAAAAGTGGGTCTTATATTTTAAACAAATACCTTTTCAAATTTAAGGTATTTTTCTCAATGCCCACAAAGAACAGGTTTCCATTGTGACAACTTACGTCACAGGTTACAGTAACATGTTTGTTTAATTTTAGCATGGGAAATAATGAAGGTTGTGTAGTCAAGACTTTGAAGTGTGTCTGTGTCTGTAATTGACTTTAAAAATAACACACCTGTGAGACATTTTTTGCTGGTGTAAGAGCAGCATTTTCTCACCCTTCTATTTTGTTACTTCAGATTTTATTTGCATTCATGCAGTTGACAACATAAAATTCACACGACTCAAAATACTGTACATTAAAGGCATATTGTGTTCACTGAGACCTTGCTGCTAACACATTGCACCACCAATAGGCTTTATGCCCAGCTGCACTACTTCCTGAACTTCAGCCAGCTCCTTGTTTCCTGTCTGCCATTATTGGACAAACTGATTAATCCAGGTGTGCCTGACCTCAATAGTCACAACAACAATCATCAAACACACCTGGATTAATCAGTTTGTCCAATAATGGCAGACAGGAGCTTGTTGAGGTACAGGAATACTTTCTTTATTACAGTATTATACTGTACTGTAGTGTGCTTTACTATAGTGAGCAATACATTATCTGACTTCAAGTCTGTGAAAGTAGTTCTGTATGCTGTGATGCATTTTAGATTATATATTTGACCGAAACTTGCTTTCTTGGTGACTCAGACATTTTGGGTTTTTAAAGGCTTAGCCCATTTTTGCCAATCATGTTAACATTGTTCAGACAATGACAGGGTGTGTGAACCCAAACACACTCAGAGCTACAGTCAACTAGAGTTCATGGGTTCATAACTAGATATAAATTTTACCTGACATCTGACGTGACCTAGATGAACAAAGACATTCGTTCTCACAGGCTTTTACTTAATCTTAAAAAATATATGTTTTCAAACTGGGCCTTTAAGGGATAGTTCACAAAAAAATTGCAATTCTGTCATCGTTTTCTCACCCTCATGTTGGTCTTGTATAAGTTTCTTTATTTTGTTGAATACAAAAGAAGATATTTTGATAAGTGATGGTAAGCAGACAGTTGATGGTTGACTTCCATAGTAGGAAAAGCAGATACTATGGAAGGCAATGAGTACTGTCAAACTGTCTGCTAACCATCACTTAATTAGCATCACAGTTGGCATTTTCATGAGAGCGCCTGGTGTATTTAATCGCTTTGGTGTACACATGGCTTAAATTAGCTTCATCTTGTATAACTACACCATTGTCCTGATATACACAAAAAGTGCTTTGGCATAGACATTGCATAATTTCTTTTATCCCCAACGACGGTTAGACAAATGTTTAAACAAACATATTGTTCTTATTTAAAAAGAACGGCTTTTTTCAATTAGTGTTGTATACTAGGAGCTTTATTATATGTGTATAAGCACATTTTGCTAAGCCATCCATTGAGAAAAACTTGATGTATGAGTACACGGTATTTCAGCCCTGTGATGTAATTCATTGGTGTGTAGTTGACTCGATTAGAGGGAGCTTATATTTACTTATAAGGCATTTGAAAGGCCTATTAAGGTTGCGTTTACATGACAATGATGTTTTTCCTTCGCATTTTCGCAATGTTCCAATTGGGACAGAGATTGTGCCATTTTCAAAGAGTTCATGTTATATAGTTTGGCTGTATTTGTAAGTAAAAATGTAACTGCTTAACTAGACACGTAACACGTTCCACCACATCCCAAAGATGCTCTATTGGGTTGAGATCTGGTGACTGTGGGGGCCATTTTAGTAGAGTGAACTCATTGTCATGTTCAAGAAACCAATTTAAATGATTCAAGCTTTGTGACATGGTGCATTATCCTGCTGGAAGTAGCCATTAGATGATAGGTACATGGTGGTCATAAAGGGATGGACATGGTCAGAAACAATGCTCAGGTAGGCCGTGGCATTTAAACGATGCCCAATTGGCACTAAGGGGCCTAAAGTGTGCCAAGAAAACATCCCCCACACCATTACACCACCACCACCAGCCTGCACAGTGTTATTAAGGCATGATGGATCCATGTTCTCATTCTGTTTACTTCAAAATCTGACTCTACCATCTGAATGTCTCAACAGAAATCGAGACTCATCAGACCAGGCAACATTTTTCCAGTCTTCATCTGTCCAATTTTGGTGAACTCGTGCAAATTGTAGCCTCTTTTTCCTATTTGTAGTGGAGATGAGTGATACCCGGTGGGGTCTTTTGCTGTTGTAGCCCATCCGCCTCAAGGTTGTGCGTGTTGTGGCTTCACAAATGCTTTGCTGCATACCTCAGTTTTAATAAGTGGTTATTTTAGTCAAAGTTGCTCTTCTATCAGCTTGAATCAGTCGGCTCATTCTCCTCTGACCTCTAGCATCAACAAGGCATTTTCACCCACAGGACTGCCGCATACTGGATGTTTTTCCCCTTTCACACCATTCTTTGTAAACCCTAGAAATGGTTGTACGTGAAAATCCCAGTAACTGAGCAGATTGTGAAATACTCAGACCGGCCCGTCTGGCACCAACAACCATGCCATGCTAAAAAATTGCTTCTGACATTCAGTTTGGAGTTCAGGTTTGTCGTGACCAGGACCACACCCCTAAATGCATTGAAGCAAATGCCATGTGATTGGTTGATTAGAAAATTGCATTAATGAGAAATTGAACAGGTGTTCCTAATAATCCTTCAGGTGAGTGTAGTTATGCATATTATATTGCATTTCTGTCAAGAGATTCTTCTAAAAGTAACACAATGCACCTTTAAAATGTTTTTGTGTAAATGCCCCCTGGATTGCATCTTTGCTTTTAATAATTACCTTTTATTGTACTTATATTCCCACGTTGTAATGCAGTCATTGCTTTTTGAGGTTCATTTGATACAGAGACTAATAAAATGTTGCAGAATCAATTTCCAAAATAGCAATGGCTTTTAAATCACATTTAATGCATACAGTATGAAGCATGTCTGTGCTAAAGCACGTTTGTAATGATGCTCGTACCACAGAGAGGCACAGATGTTGGGTTAACCCCCCATTTGCCCTGATTCACACTCCCTCCAGCACCGAGCCAATCCCAGCATGCAGCAGGAAGGCGAGTGGTCTTCCCGCAACCAGAGGGACCCTCAGTGCATTAAGTGCATGGACACAAGCGTGTCACACATTCATTCATGCATATAAACAGACTACAGTGATGGAAAAATGCCAGAGATGCACACGCAAACACTGAACAAACATATGCTTACTGACAGAACAGACACAGAATGGTTAAAGGGGGTGTGATTTTTTACTCAATGTGTTCTTAGCAGAAGTTATACTACGCTTGAATGATCTGCCAGTGCCATTGGCTGTTTTGTCTCTGACTAGGCATTTGCTTTTACACCGACTGTCGCGTGAGAACACAAATAATGAAATCTAACTGTTAATTTGTCATCAAGCAGATGTTTTAATTTACATTTTATTTAAATAATTTGCACATTTCATGTTTCTCTACTCAAGTTATAACCAAGTTATAGACCAAGAAATATTTTCATCTTCTTGGCACTGGTCGACATTAAAGAAATGTTTTAGGTTCAATACAACTTAAGCTCTGTCAGCAACAACAGCATCGATTGCTACAGAATATAATTTTGACTCACCCATCAGTTTGTAAACCGAGCACAACAAAGATGCTTATATTGATTTTCCTATACGTAAATGTGTGTTATGAGCTGTATTGAGTGGTTAGTTTCTCCCCTTAGCAGTGTCACAAACTAACAAACTGTTCATGCATAAGTCCTATGTGGGTAAAGTCTTCTCTGCGTAAACTGTGCTTTTCTGGGATCCTTGCATATATTATACAAAAGAGTTTACAAAATTTTAAATGTTAAAATATTGGCCATGACTTTGCACAAAGTAAGAAAACAATTCAAGCTGATTTATTGTTCACTGTTAAAAAATGGTCCCAAGCTGTAACTGGGGCGGTATCCTTTCAAAAAGGTCCTAATATGTACCTCTGGGGTACTAATATCTAACTTTGAAGAATATGCACTCTTGGTACCAATATATACATCAGAGGCACTAAAATGGCCTAGTTACAGCTAGGGACTGTACAGCATAGGTACTTTACTTATCACAAAGTTTTTGTGTATGATAAAAAAATATTGTAGTATACTTTAGTATTTACTGTAATAGCTGTAGTAAATTGTACTGTAGTATATTATAGGAACCACATTTTGTTTACTATAGTATTCTCTACCATTAACTACACTGTAAAACGAGAACGCTGGATATACTCAAGGCCGCAAGCACAACTTGAACATTGGGGGGGACCAAAACATTCAGGGCTATATGTCTCAGTACATACCAGATAGCAATAAACATACATCCATCTGTAGCATATTAAAGTGTACTTACCATAGCTAAAGGAGACAGGTCTCTGAGTGAAATCTCCTGTATACATTTGCGCGTGAGTTTTTTAAAGTGACCTGTATGAGCTGATGATGCCGACGACAGAACCGCCAAAATTAGTTTTTAATACTGTATGCAATGTGCAGCTGTGCAGAAAGAACTGTGAATGATCCTTCAATACTGTATGCTTACTGTATAACCATTAAATATAATTTATACCTACTATATATCATCCTACAACCAAATTTTAAAGGGGACAAGACTTTTTTAAAACGTCCAATAAAACGTTGGTGTCTCCAGAGTACGTGTGTGAAGTTCTAGCTCAAAAAAACATATAGATAATTTATTATAACACGTTAAAATTCCGACTTTGTAGGTGTGAAAAATGTGGTGCAAAAATGTGGTGTTTTTGGGTGTGTCCTTTAAAATGCAAATGAGCTGATCTCTGCACTAAATGGCAGTGCTGTGGTTGGATAGTGCAGATTAAGTGGCGATTTTATCCCCTTCTGACATCACAAGGGGAGCCAGATTTCAATGATCTATTTTTTCACATGCTTGCAGAAAATGGTTAACCAAAACTAAGTTACTTGGTTGATCTTTATGACATTTTCTAGGTTGATACAAATACAGGGGACCCAATTATAGCACTTAAACATGGAAAAAGTTGAATTGTCCCCTTTAATAAACATAACTACTACTAAAGTATAAAATATATAATATGAAATATAAAAATATTGAAGGGTGTGTTCTTGGAGACCTACAATTGGCTGTTGTGTTTGAATAAACAATAAGTTGAGTCTTAGAAAGGATTATAGGGGCTATTTTAAGGATGTTTTTACTATAAATATATTGTTTAATATGAATGTGTTTTTGATTAAATTTAATTTATTAATGGGTTAGATTTTCTGAATTATATTATAAAGATGCATTTTTTTTTAAGTTATCGTTTTAGAGAATAGCAGTTCTCTTTCTGTGAGTTAAATACTGCTGAAGAGACTATACGTGTACACACACCAGCACAGTTGGAGTTGCTTGTTTATTAGCAGATCATGTCTCGTCAGCGCTGGCGCTTGACTAAAAACGATGATTGTTTGACGTTGTGTTTCTGCTGCGAGAGACGTCTTTTTCGCTTTACACGTCGTCCATATTTTGGCACACAAACTTTTGCGTGCTGTGTCTCATTTTTTTACAGGACCACAACAAATGATGTGATAGGCTTCTGCTGAGCACAGAAAGTGCAGACATGGAGCCTTGTCAAAACATCAAATATGGGGGCAATTTATAGCCATTTCTGATTACATGTCCCCCCAATGTTTATTGTGGTTACAGCCCTGGATCGAATTCTGGAAATTACTTCAATTGGTAACACCTAAAAATTGTAAACTTTTTCAACTTATATTTTTCACTTAAAGTAAGAAAATATAAGTTGAAAAAAATTTTAAAAAAAGTTTAAGGTGCTACCAATTGAAGTTTTTTTTTAAGTAGATCCAACTTTCTAAAGTGTATAAGTAGTAAGCCTAAATGCTGTAGTATGCTTTAACTATTGGATAGTTTAAAAAACACTGCACTCTAAAAACAAATGGTGCTAAATAGCACTTAAAGTGGTTCACTGGCTAATCATCGGGGAACCATTTTAAGTGCCATATAGCACCTGTGTAGAATCCTATAGTGCTATATACCATATCTGGTGTTATAGTGGTGCTATGATGGTTCTTCATAGGTGCTATATAGGTGCTATATAGCACTAAAAATGGTTCCCCTATGATTACGAGCTTTTGGTGCTATTTAGCACCAATTTTTTAAGTGTATAGTATTTAAGAATTTTAGATAAAAGTACTGAATTTTTTCCAAGTGGGATGTTGGTGTCATTTTGTTTGTAAAATCAAAGCATGTTATTTTCTTTTTTTAAATGTACATAAACAGTTGCTTGCTGGTGTGAACCACAATGTACTTTATTGACATTTTAGAGACTTTTTTAATTAAACATAATTTTATTACAATTAAATGCCTTTATTCCACACTCATTGAAAACAACAATAGTTTGAATACACGAATCCTTTCAAACTCTGGTGGAAAAACCTTATTCAAATCAAAAGATATACTTATATATATTAAAGAATTTCCACCTACTATAGGTTAAAAGCAAACCTACGCTGGACATTACATGAATTTTACTACAATTAGATCAGATGTTACATCCCTGTGAACAGATTTTCACATGAGGGAGTGAACTCAAGAAGAAAGGACACGATTGTTTTCTTTAACCACACAAACATGGGCTTTATTGGCTTACTCTCACATGTTTGTTAAGGATGGGCTCTTAGGAACTCTTTGGTCTCCTGCACAAAAGTTGCTGTTGTAAAGCTTTTGAAATAGGATCCTTGCTCAAATGGTGTTTGTGTGTGTGTCCGTCCACCCTAAACCCTCCGCTCATCCCTCTGTTCTTTTGTGTTGTCTCTTTTAAGCACACCCAAGGATTTTAACGGTGATCTTAAATGGATTTTGAGTGTATTGTTGTGAGATGTGCCCTGTTTGATCCGTGTATATGTGTGTTTGTTCATATATGTTATGAGCTTGCATTGTGTTTTCTGTTCACATTTAATTCTCACTCCGCTGGCCTATTGTTGGTCCTGATATCCTCTTATGATGCCATCCCAGTTCACACATCTGTGCTGATGAGAGAAAAAGATGGGGGGAGAGAAAGGGGGGGGTAGCATTAGCAGATAATGGCCTTTGTATGCTTTAGTTTTATCTCAGTGATTCATTTGTATGATAAAATCTAACTCTGTAGAGCAACACTGTTGTTTATGTTTATTTCTATATTTTACTGAAGCATCACTAACAAAATGTTTTTTATGTTTGTGTTACATATTTGCACAGCCTAATCATAAAAAAAGAGGACATTTTATTGTTTTTGTGGCTTTGCATTTGATCTTGTAAGATAACAATCAGTGTGATTTATTATAACCAACCTCCCCAAATCCCGACCCATTCTCACGAAATTTCGTTATATAGTCACGTACATTTTTGATTCTTTTTTGTGATATTATCACAAATTTCCGAGTTTTTTCGTGATTGTATAACGAATTCCTGTTTTCGTGTGATTATCACGTATTGTTTACTCAACAGTGTCCGATTTTCTTACCATTGTCGCTTCGGTTTAGGGTTAGATTTACATTAAATGACATCCCTAACCAAACCCAACTCTAACCCTAACGCCAGGTGACATATGAAAAAATAAATCAGAAAAAATAGTATAAACCAATACATAAAGTGACATTCTAATGCAAGCACCAAATCTAACCCTAAACCGAAGCGACAATGGTTTGAAAATAGGAAAAAGCAGTTGAGTAACCAATACGTGATAATCACACGAAAACAGGAATTCGTTATACAATCAAGAAAAAATGCCTAAATTTGTGATAATATCGTGAAAAAAGAATAAAAAAATTACTTAACTACATCACGAAACCTTGTGAGACTGGGCAGAAATTTTGTTATATAGTCACGTACATTTTTGACTCTTTTTTTTGTGATATTATCAAGAATTTCCACGTTTTTTCGTGATCGTATAACGAATTCCTGTTTTCGTGTGATTATCACGTATTGGTTACTCAACAGTTTTGTCCTATTTTTTTTTACCATTGTTGCTTTGGTTTAGGGTTAGATTTACATAAAATGACATCCCTAACCAAACCCAATTTAACCCTAACGCCAGGCGACATATAAAAAAAGAAATCAGAAAAAATAGTATAAAGCAATACATAAAGTGATATTCTAATGTAAGCACCAAATCTAACCCTAAACCGAAGCGACAATGGTTTGAAAATAGGAAAAGCAGTTATGCAACCAATATGTGATAATCACCTTAAACAGGAATTCGTCATACGATCACAAAAAAACACAGAAATTCATGATAATACCACGAAAAAATACAAAAAAAATTACGTGACTATATCACAAAACCTTGTGAGACTGGGTAGAAATTCTGTTATATAGTCACGTACATTTTTGATTCTTTTTTGTGATATTATCACAAATTTCCGAGTTTTTTCGTGATTGTATAACGAATTCCTGTTTTCGTGTGATTATCACGTATTGGTTACTCAACAGTTTTGTCCTATTTCTTTTACCATTGTTGCTTTGGTTTAGGGTTAGATTTACATAAAATGACATCCCTACCCAAACCCAACTCTAACACTTACGCCAGGCGACATATACAAAAATAAATCAGAAAAAATAGTATAAAGCAATACATAAAGTGACATTCTAATGCAAGCACCAAATCTAACCCTAAACCGAAGCGACAATGGTTTGAAAATAGGAAAAAGCAGTTGAGTAACCAATACGTGATAATCACATGAAAACAGGAATTCGTTATGATCACGAAAAAAACAAGGAAATTCGTGATAATATCACAAAAATTTTTTTTTACGTGACTATATTACGAAACCTTGTGAGACTGGGTAGCAAATCCACTGTGTATCCTGTACAGGTGTTTAGTCCAAAGAGCCCACTGCGAAATTTTGTTTTTTTTTATTTCAATTATGAATTTTAATTTAATTAATTTCCTGTTTTATGGTTCAGCAGACTGATTTCTTAGAGCAAAACCAAATAGCCACATTCTTCACGATGTCATTTGTAGCACAAAAGTAAACAGATGACTTATGTGTTCAGGATTAATACTTTAATAAGTTTAATAGGGTTTTGTTTAAATCCTCTTTACACGTGAACCGTGGCAAACACCACTAATGAATATTACTAAATAGTCTGATATGTTTTGAAAATAATATGGATTGGAGAAAACATACAGTGGGCAGATTGCTGATCTCCAATTAGCTTTGCAATTCACGTTTCAGTCAATACGACACTATAGATCCCATATCATGCTTCATCCATATGTCTCCTCAATCTGGATGAGCGCCGGTTCTCTATACAAGATTCTCTGTGAATAATTATGGGATTGAGGGGGGAGGAAAAGCAGCGGGGAAGGGAATCATCCAATAAACATTCACTCGTAAGTCCCTGTGGACTTTAAACAGATTGATCAAATGTTGAAAGTCAAGCGGATCAATTTGCCTTAAATTAACAAGCATCCTTGTGGAAAAGAAAGAGGGACTAAAAAAATAGGGAAGGAAAGATGGATAAAGAAATAAGAAGAGAAGTCCATTTCTTTTGTTGGAAGGGCTGATGACCCGGGTCGACCCGTGTGGGTTTTTCTGAGTTTTAGATAATTGCTATTATACTGATCTTACCGAGCTTCATACCATCAACATCTCAACTCAACTCATCTCATCTTCATCCACCCCCTCCCCCAGTTTAACCCATTTTCTCCAGCGATGTGGTCGCTCTTGATTTTTTTGGATAGGTCTGTCAGCACTTCTCATTTTGTTGTATTAGCAAGCGCATGGGCCTGTGTCCAATATCTCTGTGTTAATTAGTCCAAGATCAGGATGGATAAAAGAGAGATGAAATGTTAAAGAACAAGATGAAAAGGAAGGAAAGAGAAAATGAAGTCGCAGAGATGGTGGTGAACATTAGCATTTATTACAGTTTGAAATTTAATTAAAATTGATGGGTTTACGTGTATGCTAGTAAGCATATATTTGTATTTTGCTTTATTTTCTAAAGCAGTTTAAGGGAACATGCTGAGGTCAATTAAATACAAACTTAAAGGACAATTTCGGTATTTTACACTTAAAGCCCTGTTTTCAGATTGTTTGTGATGAAATAGAACGGTTTTGACTGAAATTTGGACATATGATGCTGTCCCGAGAATTTTTGTGTGTTTGATGTTTCACCTCCCATCTCTACAATGGCTGCAAAGGTGCACAGGAAAAATCCTTCCTAAAATGCATTAAACTTTCGTTTACAAAGACGTGAAACTCATCGAGTGGTCAGCGGTGTTCACTGATATGCTCACACAAAAATCGCTGCAAAGACGCATTCCAACAGGTTTTATCATAGTTTTTGCCAAATCCATTGACTTAGATGTGCTGTGAGGTACGGTATTACTCCGTCGCTGGGAACGGAAATGGAGTTGTTTGTATTCTTGCAATTAGCAAAGGTGGATTATCGCCACCAACTGGGCTGGAGTGTCTATTATTCAAGCTCTCTTTTGCAGCTATTTTTGTGTTAGCATATCAGTGAACACCCCTGACCACACGGTGAGTTTCACGTCTTTGTAAACTAAAAGTTTAATGCATTTTAGGAAGGATTGTTCCTGTGCACCTATACACTCATTGTAGAAGTGGGTGGTCAAAAATTCAGTCAAAACCGTTCTATTTCATCATAAACAATCTTAAAGCAGGGCTTTAAGTGTACCGAACTTGTCCTTTAATACAAAAGCAAATGTGAAATGCTGCATTTGCCATAGGAACAATGGGCTTTGTTTAAAGTCACCATTAAACGTGTGGTGCCGAAGTGAACTTCCAGTCTGTGATTATCGGTCTGGCTACTGGCTAAACTTACTTCTGGAACAAATACCTTGTCAAAAAAAAATTAGCTGTTTCCTAAAGACAAGGGGAGATGGCGAGCATGGATCACTGCTGTGCAAAGGAGGTTTGGCAGCCAGGCAAGAAATTAAGGATCTTTAGCTAACACTATATTTTATTATACACAGTAACGTTTGCTCACTGTAGTAGTTGATACCTTTTAGCTATGATTTGAACTACGATAATTTACTAGTATTTATTATCTACTCTGGAAGGACCACAAAAGTGCTAAGTATGGGCCACAAAAGCTGTTTCTTTATGTTGTTGCCGCTGAAACCATCTGACACCCTTCACCGGCTTTCCCTTATTACCCTCCTCATTTAATGAAAAACACCACTGTATTTCAATATTTTACTATTTTCTTACCTCAACTTAGACAAATTAATACATACCTATCTTTTTTCAATGCATGCACTTAATCTTTGTACAGCGTGTCGTGAATGTGTTAGCATTTGGCCTGGCCCCATTCATTCCTTGGGATCCAGACAGGGATGAGTTTGGAGGCCGCCGGGCACTTACATGTTTTCACTGTTTAAAGACTGTTACATGAGTAGTTGCGCGGGTAAGTATGGTGGCACAAAATAAAACGACACGATTTTTTAAAGCTGATAAAAAATGAGAACTATATTGTATGGCGGAAGAGCACTTAGTTTGCAGCACTTCGACCTCAGCATGCAGTAACATCATCACTCCTGACTACCACCCCTCTCGCTCAAACATCCGTCAATATTACTGCGATGGAAGTCGAAGTAAAAATGAGATGACACTAAAACCTTATATATTATTACCTTATATATATATTAGATTAATAGATTAATAATAGTATAATAGATATATTGTGTTATATATAGTCTTACATAATTTTCTTTCAAGAGTAAAGCTAGTTTTAATGAGTTTAATACTATTTTTAAATAAAAAATATTGACTAGTAGTGTACTTAATTTAAGTCTAGGGTTCAAGGCATTCTGGGGTGAAAGAGATGAAGGTTTATGATGATGGAACTATGTTTCATAGATAGATGGCCCACATTAATGCACCATGAACATTACTTCATGAATTGCTACATCTGCTTGCATAACATCACATTATTTTTAATCATGTCCCTAATTCTTGCATGTCCAAACTGTTTGTTACTGTCTAATGTGTGTTAGAGGTTTCTGATTGGCCAATGGGCTCTCACCCTGCTAAGGCACTGGACAGGAAGGTTGCATAGGTTCTGGTGGCAAAAAGCAAATATGTGGTGATTTTCACATCTGTATTATCACCGTCACCCAGCTCTACTCAATCTAATGGATGCATTACGGACCCTAGATCATGAGAGAGGGACTCTGTGGACAGAGTCACGCTTCTATTTTCATCCCTGATTTTGAGGATGATGCAAAACCCACCACACTCTCATCCTGTCCCTCAAAATATCACCCAGGAGCCACATCTCTGTCCCTTTCTTTTATGTCAACCTCCTGTTTATGACTCTGACTTTGTTCCTCTCAAGCACACATGAGACTTCAGCTAGAAGGGCAGGATACTGCTTTGATTCACTTCTATCCTTACAAATAACTACTGCAGTTGTACATAATGATGGGAATACATTTTACATTTACATCTTTGTCAGATGCTTTTATCTATTTTGATCTAACAGTGCATTCAAGTATAACATTTAATCAGTTTTAGCTTTCTTATGACCATGCTTGTTAATGTTAGGTGGTAATTTGTATATATCAATATAGAGTAAAGGGTTTGAATAGTCTCCATAAAAAAGGAATAAAGTACATAAAGTGCTTTCAGTGTACTTAAGTGTGCATGTATCTGTCCTGGCCTTGAGCAGTTCTGTGTAATCGCAGTGTCAGCCTTGAATGGTGCACAGTGCACACACGAGCCATCTGATGTAGGGATGCACCGAAATTAAAATTTTGGCTGACACTTAAAACCGAAAAAGAGGAAACCAAGGCCGAAAACCAAAACACCAAAATAAATTATTATGCCAATTATTAGTACCATTGCATTTATGGCTATCACTGTGTACTAACTTTACTAGGGGTGTGACGGATCACAAAACTCACGGTTCGGATCACATTGCAGTTTTTGAGGCAAGGATCGGATTATTTTTCGGATCAGCAAAAAAAGGGTGGGAAAAATCTAATAACAAATAAAGAAATTGCAAACATTTATAAAAAAGAACAAAGTTGCACATTAATTAAGGTGTGAAATTGGCATTAGGTACAGAAATCGAATTAAATTAATCATAATACTGTCTTTATTGTATAAATTGAATATAATTATCATTATTTTTAGAGCTACAGAAGTGATTTTCTCTTTGTCTTGGGTTGTTTGATTAACATTAAAGGAATATTCCATTTTCTTAAAAGAAAAATCCAGATAATTTACTCACCACCATGTCATCCAAAATGTTGATGTCTTTCTTTGTTTCTTGAGGAAAACATTACAGGATTTTTCTCATTTAAATGGACTTTAATAGACACCAACAATTAACACTTAAGTCAACATGTAACAGTTTTTTTCAACTGAGTTTCAAAGGACTCTAAACGATCCCAAACAAGGCATAAGGGTCTTATCTAGCAAAACGATTGTCATTTTTGACAAGAAAAATAAAAAATATGCACTTTTAAACTACAACTTTTCGTCTAGGTCCGGTCCAGCGCGACCTAACGTAAATGCGTAGTGACGTAGGGAGGTCACGTGTCACATATATGAAACACACATTTGCGGACCATTGTAAACAATAAACTGACACAAAGACATTAACTATCATTCCACATACAACAACGTCGGAACGGTCCTCTTTCAACACACTTGTAAACACTGGGGCGGAGTTTCGCGTTCGTCCTCTGTGACCTCTTGACGTCATGACGTATTGCGTGAGGTCACACTGACGCTTTCAGGACCGGATCTAGATGAGAAATTGTGGTTTAGAAGTGTATTTTTTTTTTTTATTGTCAAAAATGACAATGGTTTCGCTAGATAAGACCCTAATGCCTCGTTTGGGATTGTTTATAGTCCTTTGAAACTCTGTTGAAAAAAACTGTTACATGTTGAGTTAAGTGTTGGTGTCCATTAAAGTCCATTAAAAAAAGAAAAATCCTGCAATGTTTTCCTCAAAAAACATAATTTCTTCTGGACTGAACAAAGAAAGACATCAACATTTTGGATGACATGGTGGTGAGTAAATTATCTGGATTTTTCTTTTAAGAAAATGGACTTATCCTTTAAGTAGGTTAATTGAGGTTACTGTCTCTTTAAGAACAAATAAGCACAGACTGGTTTCGGACTGTAATCTATACACTTAAGACATAAACAAATGTTATGATTAGAAAAAAATACTGTGGCGATCATATTTGCATGTGCCCTGTCAATAACAGAAAGATTTCATGTATGTTGCTTTTTGAAACGCCTCTCTCCGTGTATGCACTACAGAGTGCACTTAACTGCACGAACACACAGACGGAGGGGCGAATTCCAAATGATGCAGCATATACAGTTGCTCCACATAAAAACGTTACGTTGTTTTTCATTGCTATTTACTTAACGGACTATAGTATGAGACACAGTGACACAACTCTCTCTAAAGTTTACACATCAAGAGTTCTGATATTTGAAGGGCATAGTGATGATCACATCTGACTGGAGCTGGACCAGACACAAGCTTCTCAATTTAGTGCCTTTTTGCGGTTAAAATACATCCACACCGCAGACATGTTGCTTCAGACAAGCACGTGCAGGTCGCGGTTTCTGTTTGCTTCATCACAACATTTCGGCCGTATTGTTTTGGTGATGAAAGTCTTTTGGGCCATTTTCAGCCAAAAATTTACAGTGGCTGAATATTTGGTGCATCCCTTATCTGATGCATCCCTAATCTGATGGATGTTTCACCCAGAATGGCTGCTACGCCATTTATAAAAAGGTGCAAAGGTTTTTATAGGTCCACCAGGTGATTAAAACTTTTCAAGATGCTTACATCTTGGAAAACAACGAGTCATTTTCGTGATGTTTAGAGTTTCATTTGAGACCATTAGTAGGAAGTAAATGAGATGTCAAATGAGGGTTCTTGTAGTTCAATTGGTAGAGCCTTTGTTAGCAACGCTAAAGATCATTTGTTTTGTTTCCCAGGAAACACATATACACTTTCAGAAAAAATGGTCAATAAATGGTCCCTAGCTGTCACTGGGGCAGTACTGTTTCAATAAGTACACCTTTGTACCTAAAGAGTTCATATAATAGTAACTCAGAAGTACATATTGGTAGCAAAGGGTGCATTTTAGTACCTCAAGGTATACAAGGTAATATAGTTTATATTATTAGTACCTCATACTTACATACGGGTAAAGAGTGCATGTATTAGTTCCTCAAATATTGGTACTAGATGATCTGTATTAGCACCTTTTTAAAGTGTAGTGCCCCAGTGACCGCTAGGGATTATTTTATTTTGACAGTGTACTGATCAAATGTGTACCGTGTAATGCACTGCTTTAAATAAGAGCATCTGCCAAATGCAAAAATGAGAATGAGTGTTCCTGTAATTCAATTAGGGTGGTACTTACAATGTCAAGGTCACGGATTTGATTTCCATGGAACACATGGACTGATAAAAAATGTATTCCCAATTTCAAGGTACAGTAGTAGGTACTATGCTTGATATGTACTGCCCCTATAATTTTTATTTTGTCCCTGCTTAAAATGTCATAATCATATCAGGCATCAGTTATATTTCCTGTTGGTTACGCATTATCTCTTTGACTCTGATCGGTGTGTGTATTAGTGTGTGTATCAGTAACCTTATGTCATTTCTTATAATCCACTTTGTATGTCAGATCATCTCATCTCATATCAAACCCTCCAGGTTTTTGATTTCTCATTAAATTTCCCATCATCCTCAGGACTTTCGTTTGGCCTTGACTCTGCATTGAATTACATAATCCTTGACCAAAAATAAAGGCTGTTAATAATTAAACACATGAAAGACAGTGTTTCTTTTGAGTTAGCAAACTCTCAATGATTGAACCCTGTGAACCATTACATCCTGAATTTCTGTGTGTGTCAGTCAAAATCAGTTTGTTATACTGTACATCACGCTCATCCTTCATCTGCATCTCGACTTCGCTTTGGTTAAAAACATCTTTAAACTTCTGTGGCACATACTAGAAATGTGAGAGGATTACATGCAGGGCATTTTGGGAGTTCATTTGGTTTTAGTTTTAACTTGTGAGAAGTCTGAACATATATAATTAATAGTCTATATTTAATTTAAAAAGACATATAAAGATTACGGCTGTGCTTTGGCATGTTCTTCAAGAACGATTAGGAATTAGGGTTGTCCGTCTACTTTTCTACTATCCAGATATGGCTTTGTATGTTATTATATGAATGGATTGTAAATGCAAGCAAATTAAAGTTATCTTTGTTACCTTTCTATTGACCCTTTTCAGATGCATTGCAAATGTATCACCTTCAGTGTTACTTTTTGGATGACACCCTGCTTGTTTTAATCCTAACACAAACAAAATACATACATTGAAATTACAGAGAGTTTTATTTACACATAGTTTTGCATACAGGGCAATAGACAGACAAAACTATTTAACTATTTAATTGACTTGTTGGAAACCTTACCACATAAATAGGTTTACGAAAATCAATGATTTTCAATTGAGTTTATGGCTACAGCTTCTTAAAACTAGTGTTAATTCTTCCTCAATCATTTTAAACATTATTATTATGCCACATATTGCATCGGTGCTAGCCCTACTAAAACCAGAAAGAAATTATGGTAACACTTTAACTTAAAGGGGTGTTCATAAGACTGACATGACACCCCCATCATCATGACATAACACGTGTGTTCATGAACATGAAGGAGATTTTATGGATGTTTATGATAACTGTCATTAAGTGTCATTCGCTCAACCATGTCATTCCTAATGCAAAGATGACATTGTTTGAGATGACTTTGTTATGACAACTTAACATTAACCAATACATCATAACTTGTCGTGACAGCTTGACATTACCAAGACAACATAACTGACCACTTTTTAAAACCCAGTCTCACCCCATGGCGTCAATATTTGACGCCACTTGACCATGCGTCAACAGTTGACGCGGAGGGTATACCTTTCGCGTCATTTTTTGACGAACTGGGGACTTCAATACTATTAAGTCCGTTGCATTCTCTTTCCTATTTTCTTACCATTTTCGCGTCGGTTTAGTGTTAGATTTACATAATGACATCCCTACCCAAACCTAACCCTAACCCCAACGGCAGGTGACAACTGTTTAATTTCGCGTACCTAATAGTATTGAAGTCCCCAGTTCGTCAAAAAATGACGCGAAAGGTATACCCTCCGCGTCAACTGTTGACGCATGGTCAAGTGTCGTCAAATATTGACGCCATGGGATGAGGATGTGTTGCTTTTTACCAGTGATACAAATTGAATTTGTCATTAAAATAATAATACTCTGTCATATAGGGGAGAGCGGGGTATGTTGTCACACTTTTCACACTGTCTAACATTTACTGAGCACCATACATCAAAATGGTATAAATCTCATACCAAATGACAGAAGGTAGTCTTGGGCCCATATGTTGTATTCATAACATCTTTATATCTTATCTCATTACAGAGTTGTAGACTGTTGAATAGTGACTGTGCACTTGTGACAATTTGCCCCATCGGAGGGTAAGTTGTCACACTAGGGCGGGTAAGTTGTCACACTAGATTATCTAAAAATAAGAACACAACTACTTAATTGTGAATATTGATTTTAATTTTTAAACTCAAACCAAACTGGAAATATAAACATCCGTGCCTGGAGAATCTGGAAAAACAATTATTTCAATCCAAATAATGCACATTTCAATTAAGTGGCAAGACCACTTTACTTTGAACTTTGGTTCAAATGTTCTATGGCTTTCACATAAAACCAGATAACTGAATGGAACGCTGCAGATAACTTGCTTAACTTAACATGTTTAACCTCTGAACAAAACAGATGCCCTGTATGACTAATAGGACACACATAAATTGTCTGGCCTGAGGTGCAAGCATCATGGGCCCAATTGTTGCATTTTACACATTTTACCCAGGTCTCCTTTGGACGACTCTTTGAAAATGGCTCTACACAGACGAGGCAGAAGCACTCTTCATCATCTGATGATGACTCTTGCATGATTTTTCTTCTTTTAGCTGCCTTGTTTTTCATAGGTCCAGATTTCTGCTTCCCTTTCTTTTGAAACAGCTTTTTGCTAGATTGAGGCTTATTCTTTTCTATATCATGTTTTCTGAGCATGTTCGATGTGTTTGTTTGTACAGGGGCAAGTTGTCAGATGTGACGACTTGCCCCAAAGTCATTGAGACAACTTGCCCCATACTTACTTGTGTGCTAATGTTGTCTAAATCTCAAGTTTAGCTCATCATATCACTTTAGCTAAAGTATCAAAAGACACTTTACGGTCTCCTCTATTTTGTGCAAAATAATCATTTTAAACATTCACACCTAACAAAGTTGTATTGCATAAAATGTAAAGTGATTTTTTTTTACTTTTTAAGCAGAAAAATAAGAAAATTGTGCTAACCTCAGATTACAGTGATCTTGACCACATGTGAACAGGAAGTTGACTATAGAAGAAGAAGTCACATAAAGTGGCTATTTGATTTTTGAGATAGAGCCTCTAGTGTTGGAGTTATTAACAGTGTGACAACTTACCCGTGTGACAACTTACCCCGCTCTCCCCTAGTTTTATAAACAGTGTAATGGATATTTTTCTTGACCTCAACTACAGCGGTGCAAAATTTTTTTATTTGTCATTAAAATGTCATTAAGTGTTAATACTCTGTCAAATACTTTTATAACAGCATCATGCATATTCTTCAGTTCATAATGTTTTTTTAAGGTTCCTCCAGGTGTTTAAGAAATAAAATCAATCATTCAATAATAATACTAATAATACTAATAATTAATATTGATAAAATGATATTTTATTGTATTTGGAAACCCATTCACCTAAAATTAAATGAAAACAGTACAATAATGGGTTAAGCCATGCGGCGTTGGGTCCATATCGCTGGAAACAGTTAATTAAATTAAGTTAATTAAATGGTTTTGTTTAGTTTTTTATTTTATGTCAGAGAACCCTCTATGTGTATTGTGCACATACATGAAGTTAGGTATAATCTTTTGACTTTGTTGCATTTTGTTAAGGTATTTAAAATTATTTGACATAGTATTAACACGTAATGACATTTAAAGACAAGTTCAATTTGTACCACTGTAGTCAAGAAAAATATTCATGATGCTGTTATAAAATTATTTGACATATTATTTACACTTAAAGACATTTAAATGACAGTTTAAGGTAATGTTAACCTATAAAGCTAGGTAGTTTCTTAAGTTTGATTATATTCTACTATGTCATGTTTATGACGGATTTATGACAATTTATGATGTATTGGTTAATGTCAAGTTGTCATAATAAAGACATCTCAAACAATGTCATCTTTGCATTAAAAATGACATAATTGAACGTATGACACTTAATGACAGTTGTCATAAATGTTCATAATTAATAATTTTCATGTTCATGACACGAGTCATGTCATGATTATGAATGTGTCATGTCAATCTTATGCACACCCCTTCAAGTAAAGTATTACTGAAATTACAGACATCAATCGATGATAAATAACAAAGTCATTCATACTTTGATGCATGAATCATGGGCAATTGTGTGAAAAGTATTGTTTTTCACATTTCAAGAAATATACACTAGACACTATGTCCAGGGTCTTCTCATAGAAAGTTAGCCTATATCATCTTTTTTTTCTTAACTGGATTCTCCTGTCCTCCATATTTTGAGGTTTCATCATCCTTATAGTAGCAGCATAGACTTTGTAGTCTTGCCCTACAGCTACCTGTCACATTCATCATATATATATTTATATATTTTTTGGGTTCATGGTGACATTGAGGCTATTTGATGTGAGCATGGAGTCTATTCTGAAAAGGTCCCACGAGCTGGAAACGTTAATATGGGGCTTAGTTGTGTCTTCATGAATAGAGGATCATGCAAAACTGTCAGTGACTTGACATTATAATTACTCACAGTTAAAAAAGTAGGACATGGATTGCACTTGAATACTCGAGCTGGAGTTGACCAAAGTGGCTTTTTGGTACATTTACATTTATTCATTTAGTAGATGCTTTTATCACTTCACTCCAAAGCAACATGCAGTTAAGAAATACAAACAGCGGCTCTTCTTACGTATAATAGATATAAACTATACACAATGTAAATATACACAAGCGGTTTGGTTAACACCGAGGCTGGGTTTGTCACATTTTGCCCTAACGCTGGGTTGAAAATAACCCAGTATTTTACAGTGTAGCAATGCATCACGTTCTTTAAAATCAAATCAAAATGTTTGTCTTTCACTGTTTTTAACTGTCAGATACATCTCTGCTGTGTCCCAATGGCTGCTGTCATTAAGAGACAGGAGCAGTGGAGGGAACAGCTGGTGATGCAAATAAGAAACTTTCATTGGTCAGGCTGACTCATTTTGGTTTGACCTTCATGGACTTCAAAGTCAGAGTCCTTGTCTTCAAAGTCTGTGTCATTCGCTGGATCCAGCCTTCAAATTGAGATGCTGCTAGTGTGTTTGTAGCTAACTCGCTAATTTGGAGGCTAGCCAGCCCACTTGGCTCCCCAAAACTCAAGAGCAGGATTATAAGATGTGAATACGGTATTTTTTAGCAAGGTACCAGTGCTGGTATCGTACCAAAAGTAAAGTTTTGTAACCGAGCCAACCCTTTAATTCTGTTGTGCTGTTTCTAAACAGTCGGTGTGTTGAGTCTCTGTGCCCATACAGCCAACAATACAAAGGGGTAATAGGCATTGCTGTCAGGGAGAGTCTGACAAGGCTATTAAAGTTAGAAAATAGGGGGAGAGGACAACACAAAGAATTAGAAAGAGAGAAATTACATTTGGGTCCATTGAAGAGTGAGTTCATACTTGAACAAATAACCTTCCACTCACCTCCGAGAGACTGTGTGTATAAATGAGACTTCAAATGAGTTTTAAATTCTTGTAAAGTGGGGAGTAAAGTACATTAGTAGTGGTGTTTGCTATAGCACTTAGTTTACTAATGTACGGTTTACTAACTATGGTTCATACTTAGGCCTGCTCCACACATATATGGGTATTTTTATAAACAGAGTTTTTCCCTTCTTTGTTTAAAAATCTCAGCGTCCACATGAACACGCAAAAACCCAGTATGAAGCGCTGTCAATAGCATTCCAAACCAAAAGATGGCAATATATTTAGATTTATTATAAAAATTATATTTTTTCCACAAAATGCAAAAAATCCATGTTTTTTCCCCAAAATGCTATAAATCTATTGAATCAATATATAAATGTGCATTCATATTTGCCATGTTATATTCATTTAGTTGACTAGTGGTATACACTGATAAAAAAAAACATGAATGTCATTAATCAAAACACTTACTTTGTCATATTAAGAACAGTCATTGCTGCTGTCATCCTTGGGATGTCGTCGCTGAACGTTTTTGACAGCGATTAGCTGTGAAATGTTTTGGTCCTGCTTGATTTTCGTTGACTTTGAGTAAAATAATGGAAAGTTTTTCATAAGATCCTCTGGGATCAATGTGCATGACAGACGCTTCATGTTGTCGTGTGAGAACAAGCAAAAGCCAGCATTTTTCCTTCACCCGAGTGCCTCTCGCTTAAATGGTTTACGTTTCTTCCCCACCACAGAAAACCACCACAGGTTTATCAATGCCATCAAAATTACTATTTTGTTTGTTTGTTGATGATCACGATTCTGTGTTTATTAAAAGCGCCGCCATTATTGTTTACAATGTGTCGAATGGTGCCCTGTGATTGGTTAAGCAGATTTACTGCATTCTGCAGAGAAGGATGACTGGCGTTTGTTGCGGTTTGAAAAAAATGATGAGAAAATAACACGGCGGATATTGGATTTTGCATAAAATTAAGAATTTACTTTTTATTACTGACCTGATACAATACTGATTTTGGAGGTAACTATTTTTTTAAATGCCGCGTTTTGGAACCAAACTCTTCATATATTCTAAATGTGTATTTTTTTCAATGTTTTGGAGCACCCTAGTTTAAAGACGAGGCTAACATATTCATTTCTACACCGAAAAAAAGTTGGTTTTCAATATTTTTTATTCCACTGGGGAATATTTTGTGTTACCATCATTTTGTAATCAGCTGTCAATAGTTGTGTTGTTTTGAGAGCCTAAAGACTTTGGGATGGACCATCCTGACAACGTACCTCTGGATATTTTTCAAAACACTCAGGGCGCTGTCCCAGTGCTGAAATGGCTCTCCCCACACATCTGTAAATTTTTTTGTAAACAATATTTATTGGGATTAACTGGTGATGACTGAATATTTTTAAAGTTGCATTGTGTAACTTTTAGAAGGATCTCTTAACAGAAATGCAATATATTATACATAACTATATTATCAGTGGTGTATAAAGACCTTACAACCACCAGAATGACCTAACAACCACCCAAAACGTCTTGGCATCTGCATAGCAATGTGATAGGGCTGCTCGATTAGGGACGAAATCAAAATCACAATTATTTTGTTAAAAAAATAGTAATCACAGTTATTTAACACGATTACTTCATGACTTCATAAACATGCATTTATTTACATTATTATTAAGTAAGTGTTGCAATAGAAAACCATGGGGGGGGGGGGTTGGATGTGACGTTCTCAGTGCTTAGAATGTAATTGGTTTGGTTGAGATTAAATACTGTTTTTTAATTTGGATCGAGAACTAACCAAAGCCTAATATAGTGCAGAAACTGTGTCATAACTTGTGATTGACCCTTCTGTAAGGATATGACTGTATTCTTACTGAAAATGATAACTGAAGCAGTATACAGTGAAACACATTTTCCTCTTTGTACAGAAGTGTTTATTTTAAACAGCAGAGTGGTGTGTGTGTGTGTGTGTTAAACTGACAGTGATTTGTGTAGCAGGAGCTCCTGTGAGTTTCTCAGCTCGAGTCGATGTGTTTGCACCTAGACGTTTGATCAGTAAGCAGATTGCTGAAAGTAAACACATAGACATACAGCTGTGACTTCATCTGGAGACCCACTGGGAGATCTCACTGTTTTTATCAATGTGTGTTTGCCTGTGCTGTGTTCTTCATTACGATAAATGTCTACCTTGAGTTATCTTTGTCCTTTGTTTTTCTACCATATTTCTACCTTCTTTCTTGCTTTCTTGGTATGATGTTTGCTTTGTTAGTCTATTTATTAACTTTTTTATCCCCATAGTCTGTAGAAATGCGTCAAGGTTTTTTTATAGCAGGACATTTTTTTAGAAATTTTTTAGGAATATATGAAGAGTTTGGTTCCAAAACGCAATAAATCCATTTCGACAAATTTCGGTAAAAACGTGTTTTCTATACAAAGAAAGTGTGACAAGATTAAAACCACTATTTTCTTATATAAAAACGTAAAAAATTCAAATCCATAACTTGATTTTCTAAGATTTATTATAAAAACTAATTATTTTTTTCACAAAATGCAATAAATTCATGACAGTTCACACACTGATTAAAAAAATAAACATTAATGGCATTAATCAAAACAACTTACTTTGTCATATTAAGAACCCTGTCATTGCGGTTACTTGACGTTGTCGCTTAACATTTTTCACAGCGATCAGCTGTAAAATGTTTTGGTCCTGCTCCATTTTCGTTGACTTTGAGTAAAATAATGTAAAGTTTTTCATAAGATCCCCTGGGGTCAATGTGTTAGCATGAGAAGCTTGATGCTGTCGGGAGAACAAGCACCCCAGTGCCTCTCGCGGAAATTATTAGATGTTGATGGCTTACGTTTCTTTCCCGCCACAGAAAACCATCACATGTTTATCAATGCAATTAAAGTATTATTTTGTTTTTGTTTGTTTGTTGATAACGAAGTACAAAGTAAATGAGGAAAACTAGGACTCCGTGTACTCAACGTGCCGCCATTGTTTGTTTAAATTGCGTGTAATGGTGCGCTGTAGTTTGTGGAGCGGATTTATTGCATTCTGTAGAAAAGAAGGAGTGGAGTTTGTCGTGTTTTGGGAAAAAAGGTAGAAAAGATGACAGAATAACACGGCGGATATTGGATTTTGCGTAAAATTAAGAATTTACTTTTAAATACTGACCTGATATAATACTGATTTTGGCAGTAACTCATTTTTTTCAAAAATGGCGTTTATCGCGTTTTGGAACCAAACTCTTCATATAGACCTTGATATATCTACACTTAGTGTGCATTTACACAACAGTGATATATACTAAAAAAGTTAAAGTTTTTCTTTGCATTTTTTGCGTACAGACGACTCCCGGACAGGCTAAAAAGGCATAAAAATTACAAATAACAATCAAATCTGTATTTTTTTTTACAAAAATTAAATGCAATTATTTATTAAATAAATCACCTGTATTTAACTACATGCTAAAATGAACCTAATAATGAAGTGCACTTACAGCGTGCTTCTCCCTCAGACTGTAAACGAAGCACAAAAAAAAGCTGGGGCGCACAACATAACACGTCAGCCGGGTCACTGCAGTCGCGTGACTTTAGTCTCGTGCACGCGATTCACAACTGACGCGGAAGAGAGCACAATGCTGAATAAAGTCGTAATTTTTTTTATTTTTGGACTAAAATGTATTTTCGATGTTTCAACACATTCTAACTGACCCACTGATGTCACATGGACTACTTTGATGATGTTTTTATTACCTGTCACTGGACATGGACAGTATACCGTACATAGATTTTCAATTAAGGGTCAGCAAGCTATCGGACTAAATATAAAACATCTTAAACTGTGTTCCGAAGATGAACGGAGGTCTTACAAGTTTGGAATGACATGAGGGTGAGTCATTAATGAAATTTTTTATTTTTGGGTGAACTATCCCTTTAACATTGTAGCACAGTTTGTAGTGAATACAGACTTTAGGCATTAAATAAATAGCTGAAATAAGCACAAATGTCAGGCCAACTGGTTGTGAATGTCACAGGCGAACGATTAGTCAGACAATCACAGTTTAGTGTAGTCATTGCCTCCTAGGGGACTTGAAGCTGTTTTGTCTTCACATTCATGCCACCCTATAGGACCTACAGTAAGTGAACATTGTGTGCTCATATGGTGATTGCGCAACCGAACCCCACAGCAGCACTTGTTATTGGCTGTTTGCTTGTCACTCGCAACAAGCTCCTTTATCAGGGCTGCTTAGCTCTAGTGGCTGATTTGGGGTGAGGGGAGGTTGGGTTCAGTTGAAGGGTGAGGTCCATGAGGAGGCAGAGGGTAATGATAGTTTAGTCCGGCTGCCATACAAAGTTTCATTGAAGGTATGTTTCTCCTTACTGTGGCTGTGCTTCGAGTATGTGGATTGTTGGCTTTTGTTACACTATAGAGTTTAATCACCAAACACCAACACCAATTTAATCTTTATGTAAAATATGAAAAAAAAATTGTACTGCTTAATTAAAATACAGTGGTTAAGTTAAAACTTTTTTCTACTAATCATTTTTAAAAAGCTTGATAAAATCTAACGATAATTATCGCTATCGAATGATATAACATGTTATATCGATGATAAACATTTTAGCTCTATTGCCCAGCCCTAGTCTGCCACCAAGAACAAGCGAGTCTGTACAGAGCCCCTTCCCCAGAGGATGTCATTCTTTAGCAGTTGATGATTGGCTCTTTTTATCGGAAGGTGGGACTTTCTTTACTATAGCGGCCATATTTACCATTGCTATCTCCAACATTCATAAGGTTCTGGCTTGAGGGGATACAGCTATGGCGAAATCTTGCGAGATGTTGGGTTTAGGGTTAGGTTTGGGGGGCCGGGTTAGGATGAAAAACAGCGGTTTGGGCTTGATAGGGTACAGTTACAGCCTAAATTCTGTAAAATGTTAGGTTTACGGTTAGGGTGAAAAACAGCAGTTTGGGCTCGATAGGATACAGCTACGGCCTAAATTCCGTGAAATGTTGGGTTTAGGTTTAGGTTTGGGGGTCAGGTTAGAATCAAAAACAGCAGTTCGGGCTCGATAGGATCCAGCTGCGGCCTAAATTCCGTGAAATGTTGGGTTAAGAGTTAGGTTTGGGGGTTGGGTTACAATGAAAAACAGTGGTTAGGCTTGATAGGATACAGCTACGGCCTAAATTCCGTAAAATGTTGGGTGTAGAGTTAGGTTTGGGGGTCGGCTTAGGGTGAAAAACAGTGGTTCGGGCTCGATAAAATCCAGCTACGGCCTAAATTCCGTGAAATGTTGGGTTTAGGTTTAGGTTTGGGGCTCAGGGTAGGATCGAAAACAGCGATTCAGGCTCGATAGGATCCAGCTACGGCCTAAATTCCGTGAAATGTTGGGTTTAAGTTTGGGGGAAGGGTTAGGATGAAAAACAGCAGGTTTGGGCTCGATAGGATCCAGCTACGGCCTAAATTCCGTAAAATGGTGGGTGTAGAGTTAGGTTTGGGGGTCGGATTAGGGTGAAAAACAGTGATTCTGGCTCGATAGGATCCAGCTACGCCTAAATTCCGTGAAATGTTGGGTTTAGGTTAAGTTTTGGGGGTCAAGTTAGTATTAAAAACAGCGGTTCGGGCTCGATAGGATCCAGCTACGGCCTAAATTTTGTGAAATGTTGGGTTTGGGTTTAGGTTTGGGGGTAGGGTTAGGATGAAAAACAGTGGTTTAGGCTCGATAGGATACAGTTACGGCCTATATTCTGTAAAATGTTAGATTTATGGTTAGGGTGAAAAACAGCGGTTTGGGCTCGATAGGATACAGTTACGGCCTAAATTCTGTAAAATGTTAGATTTACAGTTAGGGTTAGGGTGAAAAACAGTGGTTCAGGCTTGATAGGATACAGCTACGGCCTAAATTCCGTAAAATGTTAGGTTTAGGGTTAGGTTTGGGGGTAGGATTAGGATGAAAACTAGCGGTTCGGGCTCGATGGGACACAACTATGGCCTAAATTCCGTGAAATGTTTGGTTAAGGGTTAGGTTTGGGGGTCAGGTTACAATGAAAAACAGTGGTTCGGCTTGATAGGATATAGCTACGGCCTAAATTCCGTAAAAGGTTGGGTTAAGAGTTAGGTTTGGGGGTCGGGTTAGGGTGAAAAACTGTGGTTTGGGCTCGATAGGATCCAGCTACGGCCTAGATTCCATAAAATGTTGGGTTTAGGTTTGGGGGTCAGGTTACAATTAAAAACAGCGGTTCGGGCTCAATAGGATCCAGCTACAGCCTAAATTCCGTGAAATGTTGGGTTTAGGGTTAGGATAAAAAATAGCGGTTTGGGCTTGATAGGATCCAGCTATGGCCTAAATTCTGTAAAATGTTGGGTGTAGAGTTAGGTTTGGGGGTCGGATTAGGGTGAGAAACAGTGGTTCGGGCTCGATAGGATCCAGCTACGTCCTAATTTCCATGAAATGTTGGGTTTAAGTTTGGAGGTCAAGTTAGAATTAAAAACAGCGGTTCGGGCTCGATAGGATACAGTTACAGCCTAAATTCTGTAAAATGTTAGGTTACGGTGAAAAACAGCGGTTTGGACTCGATAGGATACAGTTACAGCCTAAATTCTGTAAAATGTTAGGTTTACGGTTAGGGTGAAAAACAGCAGTTTGGGCTCGATAGGATACAGCTTTAGCCTAAATTCTGTAAAATGTTAGGTTTACGGTTAGGGTGAAAAACAGCGGTTTGGACTCGATAGGATACAGTTACAGCCTAAATTCTGTAAAATGTTAGGTTTACGGTTAGGGTGAAAAACAGCGGTTTGGGCTCGATAGGATACAGCTTTAGCCTAAATTCCGTGAAATGTTGGGTTTAGGTTTGGGGGTCAGGTTACAATGAAAAACAGTCGTTCAGCTTGATAGGATACAGCTACGTCCTAAATTTCGTAAAATGTTGGGTTTAGGGTCAGGTTTGGGGGTAGGGTTAGGATGAAAACAGTGCTTGTCATCTGGTGAGGTTTCACGAGATTTGGCAGTAGCTGTATCCCTTCTAGCTACAACCCATTTATAGCAATAGCAGTGATGCATCTTGGGTAATATTAAATATCTTTAGAGAAATACACCTAAATGTCTAAGAGCAGTTATATGCCTTGGCCAAAAATAATGGCAAGTATTTAGATATAAAGATAGATAGAGAGTTTATTCATCCCAGTGGGTAATTCAAAAAAATATTTGTTTCATTCTGTATGATAAAAGTCAGATATTAAATGTGTTATTAACCACCCAACCAAATTTGAATGATGGAAAAAATGCCAAGTAAAAAATCAAGTTATCAAAATCTTGGAAAAATAGGCAGCATTCTCTGCCATCTCTCTCAACTTTCAAATACCACTGCAACCTAAATGGATGCTCGCGATTGTGTTAGGGGCGGAGCCATGCGGGGTGGCTCAAGTGCTCTGCAATTCAGTACAACATAGTTTACAGTATTTGTGGTGTGTTTTAGCAATTTACAATTTATAATGTGTTTCGAAACAATGTTCCAGATTGACTTTAGCAGGGACTTTAAGCATCACTGTATGGGTGATACACAAGTGAGATTAAGCATAAACTCAATTTATTTTCCACTTACAGGTCTCTTTAGATATGGAGATCTCCTTTGTAAAATGTTTTTGGTTTAAATGGTGTGCCATGTTTTATGTACAGTTCTTTTGGCTGCTGTACATATTCAGATTGTAAAACAGAGGTCAGGACATTATGTTATATGTAAATATGAGTAAATGACAGCTAGATATTAAAAGTGAATATATCAAGGATTTGCATTTGAATATGCTGATTATGCAGAAAATACCGAATAATATAAACTGTAGACAGTATAAAGAGATGACTAGAAGTTGCACTGCAAGGTCATCCTACTTAGCAGATGTTTGGTTGTCTTTGCTTTGACAATGAAGCGTTTGTTTCTCATGTTGATATTTAAACGCATTTTGTGCTTCAAATTAGGGTTTGACAGCTAAAAAGTCATTTACTATATGTCCTTAACTAAGTTTGTTTTGTAAAGTCAGATGACCTTACTGAAATAAATTAATTTGCCCACACAATAAATTTCCAAAATCAAATTAGCATCTTTGATATAATTTACTTCAATAGTGTTTGTCATTTTAATGAGTTTAATGAGTTGTTTCAAATGAGCTGTTTGTACATTGTGCTCTAGGGGCATAGCCATAGGGTCGTACACCTGAATATATTAAAGTAGGCATAGCTGAGGAAGGCTAATAGTCGATAGTTAAAGTATGTTAAATGAAAAATGTAATAAACAATTAATATTATGTGTTACCATTAAAAAATGTTGTACAACAAAACAACTTTAGTGGACTTAAGACATGTTGAGTTCAGCTGAACCTTCAGCGAAAACACATTATCTGTTTCTAATAGGTTTCTTCTATGTATGACATGATAATGTAGCTTTCAGATGACATGTCCAAAATGAAGTAATGCGCATGAATAATTCATACAGCATGTATCTCAATCAAAGCACCATGAATCTGATTTGCCTTATGCAAGACTTTATCACAATGACCTCTATGCAGTGTGAATGATGACAAAACTTACCTTTTAAATTATAGTAATTAACTTGATCAATGCTTTTGCCAAAAGCAAGTAACAAATGAAGAAAATATCAGCAGTAACGTGCTACAAAATTTTGGAAGTTAAGCAGAAAAGAGATAATAAAGATCACCAAAGTAGCTTTTGGACATACACTCACCTAAAGGATTATTAGGAACACCATACTAATACTGTGTTTGACCCCCTTTCGCCTTCAGAACTGCCTTAATTCTACGTGGCATTGATTCAACAAGGTGCTGAAAGCATTCTTTAGAAATGTTGGCTCATATTGATAGGATAACATCTTGCAGTTGATGGAGATTTGTGGGATGCACATCCAGGTCACGAAGCTCCCGTTCCACCACATCCCAAAGATGCTCTATTGGATTGAGATCTGGTGACCGTGGGGGCCATTTTAGTACAGTGAACTCATTTTCATGTTAAAAAAAACAATTTGAAATGATCCGAGCTTTGTGACATGGTGCATTATCCTGCTGGAAGTAGCCATCAGAGGATGTGTACATGGTGGTCATAAAGAGATGGACATGGTCATAAACAATGCTCAGGTAGGCTGTGGCATTTAAAAGATGCACAATTGGCACTAAGGGACCTAAAAAATATCCCCAAACCATTACACCATTGCATGAGAAATTGAACAAGTGTTTCTAATAATTCTTTAGGTGAGTGTATACCGTATTTTCCGGACTATAAGTCACACTTTTTTCATAGTTTGGCTGGTCCTGCGACTTATAGTCAGGTGCGACTTATATGTCAAAATATATTCATACTGACTAACATGCACCAAAATAAAACATTACCATCTACAGCTACGAGAGGGCGCTATTGCTCCTGTAGTCTACCCCTGAAAAAAACTGTTAACTGAAACATTATCTTAAAGACAATGGAAAAAGACTTAACAAACAAAATGCCCCTAAAAAAAATAGTCATTTTCTAAATAAATGTGACTTATAGTCCAGTGCGACTTATATATGTTTTTTTCCTCTTCATGATGCATTTTTTTGAATGGTGCAACTTATACTCCTGAGCGACTTATAGTCCGGAAAATACGGTACTGTACCATGCCATTTTTTAAAGTGCATAGGTATACCATGGAAATATAATGAAAATAAAAATAATTCAGTGTTATTTATGACAGAGTAGGATTTAATTTGTATCATCATGGTACAAGATAAAATGATATCTGCAACCCCTTGACTTCCATAATGTGATTTGAGAGTAAAACATGCCAGATTATCAATAAGAATGTCATCCACAGAAGACTTTTGTCTACTATGAATATAAAACCTCTGGTGTTTGTTTTTGCTGTGTAATACATGTTTTTCTGATGATGGAGAGACTTGTCTCAGTCTTGTTATTCCTCATACCTCCTTTCCTTTTCTCCGGGATGAATTGCCGGCTGTCGAAGGGATTTGAACTCCCGCAGGCTGCCTGTTTGCACTGTGGAGAGATTCATGGATCCAAACAGGCATCTGTGGCCTTTTAAGCAACAGAGGGGGGTGCATGACATAATGCACTGTCCATGTCCATAAAAACCTGAAATGTTGCAAGTGTCAGCTGCAAAAGACTATTCTGTTCAGATGGATTTTAATAAATCACTGACCACCTCATGTACACTCACCTAAAGGATTATTAGGAACACCTGTTCGATTACTCATTAATGCAACGGTGTTATGGTGTGGGGGATGTTTTCTTGGCACACTTTAGGCCTCTTATTGCCAATTGGGCATCGTTTAAATGCCACAGCCTACCTGAGCATTGTTTCTGACCATGTCCATCCCTTTATGACCACCATGTACTCATCCTCTGATGGCTACTTCCAGCAGGATAATGCACCATGTCACAAAGCTCAAATCATTTCAAATTGGTTTCTTGAACATGACAATGAGTTCACTGTACTAAAATGGCCCCCACAGTCGCCAGATCTCAACCCAATAGAGCATCTTTGGGATGTGGTGGAACGAGAGCTTCGTGACCTGGATGTGCATCCCACAAATCTCCATCGACTGCAAGATGCTATCCTATCAATATGAGCCAACATTTCTAAAGAATGCTTTCAACACCTTGTTGAATCAATGCCACGTAGAATTCTGAAGGCAAAAGGGGGTCAAATACAGTATTAGTATGGTGTTCCTAATAATCCTTTAGGTGAGTGTATATGGCACACAAAATAACAAAATCTGCTTAAAAAAACATCGGTTTGATTGTTAGCTTAACTGCAAGTTACATGTTTTTTTTCATGTTTTTATTTTGGATACAAACAATGATAAAGAAATTTGCCCTTTAATTTGCTCAGCACGCAGTATAATTTTTTGCAACCCGATTTTTTTAAATAACTGTCAATTGTGTATCAGCTATTTCAGATTAAAACGGCTTTTAGTAAGTCTGGCTACACAATAGATGACGTTTTTGCAATTTGTTAGGTTGTTGCACAAAATAATGTGCTGGAAATAATTTCTTCTGTACTCCGAGACGTATAGCCAATGGGCAAGATGGAGGAGACGAAAACTATAGCTTTATTTTTAAAAATATGTAATAACTTGGTTGCAACTAAAGCTATCACAGCTTATGTACCTTACTCTGAAAGTGAGATAGTAATTTAATGTCATTAATTTACATAAAAATGCATTAACATTTAAATGAGCCAAAAGTGCCTTCTGTTCGTCAGTTTAATTTATTGACATTTTCTGAAAGGTCTAACTTTTTGACTTTTTGTCCCAGATAGAGGTTACATGTAGTCATAAATCCAAACTTGTTCTACAGTTTAACTCAGTGTAGAAACTAGACATCATCTTACAGACATAGTTAAGCTCTGCTCGTGTTGGACCTCAATGTGTCCCTGTTTGCCTTTGTGTGGCAGCAATAACCGTTTGCTTGTGAGGTCTTTGAAGCGGAAAAAATATTGGACTATACACCCCACCAGCTACTACCAAAGCTGGTTTGTATGGATGGAGGCCGACAGCATATTCTTTGCGAACACATTTATATTTTTATGGTATTTTTCTTGACATGATTGAACTGCTCGCCAGAAGCTGGGTCAAGATGGAATAATTTCATGCTTCATTTCTGGTTTAAAATAGTGCCCTGAGGACTTCCCCTCTGTAAATACTCTGTAGCCATGGATTGGACACCCACTAGCTGGAGACATGATTTGAGATATTATATTTTCTCTTACATTGAAAACACTTTGAGTTCACACTGGTGGTTTTATTTATTTAATAATTTAAGCTTAAATTTGATTTAAAGAAGTGAAAGTTAAAGATGAAGCCATTTTAGGGTTATATATTGGGAATGCTTATGTTTACTCTTACAAAAAGTACTGTGGAGATCAAGTGACGGAAAAACATAGTATTTTGATGGTACTAAATAGGCCTACCATATTCATGTCCTATGGTACTTAGTGTACAACAATGTAAATGTTATGTTAAAATTTACCATTGTTAATTTTCCAAAAGAAAAAGGTAATATTTTTGCTGTTTTAAATTTGTATAGACGGTTTCAGCAGTAACAACATAAACAAGAGGCTGTCGCGGTACGCACATAACTTCCGGTAAACTCTGCTAATAATAAATAACAACAAAGTACTTTAAACGTAGTTTATTTATATAACAAGCAAAACAGCAACACATAGATTACCTAGGAAACCAAAACATTTGTTATTTTCGACGAGGCATTTTTTCAAGAGATCAGTTTAGCAACTAGTCAGACCATTAAAAAAACGAAACCGGAAGTAAGGTTAGGATCCAGACGTGTATCACATGCGTCCGATGAAACCGTCTATATTTGTTTTTATTGTGTATTTGACAAAGACGGTTTAATAGACAAATATATTTGTCATTATCAAAAGTTTAAACACACTTGACTGAATTTGTTACATTTGTTAAATAAATGATTACGTATTGATATAAGGTTTAATTCAAATATAAATAATGCTTATTTTGAATTTTTCAATCAGGAAGTAAAGGAAAATCAGACAATAACATCATGCAATCTTTCAAGTTAGTTATGAACTTTTAAATTGTATGTTTAAAAGATGTTAAAAAGCCGTCCAAACACAGCCCAGACGTTTAGGCTAAAACAAGGCAAAATTTGGGCTGTCATTGAAAATTTAAAGGTCACGTTTTTCCTGATCCCATTTTTAAACCCTAGTTAGTGTGTAATGTTGCTATAATAGCATTAATAATACCTGTTAAATAATAAAGTTCACTGCCAGGCGATATATTTTCTTAAACAGAATTCACTTTTCAAAGCCTACAGCGAACGGCCGGTTTGAACTACAGTCCTCTACTTCCTGCTTTAATGACGTCAGTAGAACAGATTTTTGACTAAACTCCGCCCACAGGAATACGTCAGTCGCCAGCTAAGCTAATGGCAAGCTCTGCTGCTATCGAATCACAACACGCTAAACAAACTACACAATCAGAACTCCTTACGTAGAACAAGAAAGACATCAGCCCGTTTTTATGACAGTGAAAACAGCGCTATACAGATAAGTAAACTGTGTAAAAAATACTGTGTTTTTTACACATGAAACATGAACACATGTTATATTGCGCACTGTAAACACAATCAAAGCTTCAAAAACACAGAAAGAACGGGAACTTTAATAGACGTTTAATCATAGCTCCAAAAATAAATGAAATAAAATAAATAAAACCAAACATTGTAATCCCTGCTGACTTTGCTTACATAATGGAATATCATACATTTCACAAGTATAGCCGGACTATATTAGGTCTATAGTTAACTTACCCCTGGTTTTACAGGCTGGTCCTGCCTAGACTAAAACAAGTTAAAATACCTTGCACTGACAGAACTTATAATATGTCAGTGTCATTGATATGTCTCACAATGCACAATAGTAACATATTTTTCTAAGGCATTGTTATAAAAAGAGGCATAAACATCTTAATTCAACTAAGGCCTAGTCCAGGTTTTAGCTAAGCCTTGTCTGTGAAACCAGGCCTTAGATGGTAAAATGACAGCTCTTGCTTGCTTGGTTTATATGTTTGATTTATTTAAAGCTGCGGTCGGCAACTTATTTTATCATATTTTTTGATCATATTCACTGAAACCAACACTATGCTCCGATAGAACAACATCAATTAGACTGTTTAAGAAAAAACCCGCCCTTCTAGCTCCACCTGGAGCCTGTTATTTGTTTTGCAAAAATCCACCACTCCCGGTTCATTTGGTCCAATCAGCGCAGGCTGGTTCATTTGGTCCAATCAGCGCAGGGCTGTGTAAAATCTGCCTGTCAATCACAGTACCTGCACGCGCCACAGATCCCCATCCCCCTCGCGTGCGTTACAATATCATGTGCATCCGCCTGAATTCATAGTTGTTTTGGTTTGAACAGCGTGATGGCGGAGAGAACTTTCAGTAACAAACTTACGATTTCTCGGTTAACAACTAGAGCTAGGAAAACAACCAATGAAAAGAAGGAAACAAAGATAGAAAGCGACTGTGACCGTATTAAAACTAGGATCAATATCGGACCGGCATTTGAAAGGAATCTATGAGATTTCAAGCTGGATGCAGAGCTTGCCACATTTCTTCTCAACAGGTAATTGTGCTTTATCAATCATTGATTGTATTTCGGAGTGTTATGTAAGTAATCTAAGTATTCTTGCTAAGTATGCGTTCACAATAATACTTTTGCACACGCGCTGACGAGAACGAGCTCTGAGGGAGGTTGCTCGGAGGCAGTGGAGGAGGGACATGAAATTGTAAACATTTGGAAACTGCTCAATCCTCCAGAGTTGCCGACGGCAGCTTTAAAACTCAGTCCTCTATACATAATTCCTATACTCCGTTTTGATAGTTTTGGTGACTTCAATATTATTTAAAATGTAGGAAAATAAAGTTCAGTTTTTGTTGTAGGGCTGTCAATTATTTAAGTGCACAATGCCAGTATCACAGTATGTTCAGGCTGTTTAAAATGCAGACATTTAAGAATATTTCATGAAGGTGTATTCAGTGCAGGGAAAAGTCATTTCTTTAGAAAAGATTAAGTTTTTGTCCAAAAGTCCTTTGTAATCTACCACAGTTTTTTGACTTGGAATGACCTTCTTATAAAATTGTACCAAACCACAGGACAATTACTTACTAATGACTGTCTAAAAAAGCACCAATGTGTCAAACAAAGTTAGGAAACTTTCATGATTAATTTTAAGAAGATCAAATCTTTTCCATCAATCATGTCAGGCAGGAGAGTGACTTTTTCAGGGTTGAAAACATTTACCATCAAATCCAGTCTCTTTCTTTCTCCCTCTCTATCTTTCTTTGTCTTCTGTTATACGTATCTAAGAGGTTTAGTGCCTTGCATCAGTCCTCAAAAAGCTGTGTAAATCTCCCGACCAGAATACTTAATGAAAATATTCAAGAAAAGAACTTCTTTAATGTGACCTCACTTGTCACCCAATCCTCAGCCTTCGAACTTCTCCCCCCCCCCCCCTTGACTTTGGTATGGAAACTGCCCTTCATCCACTTACTGAAAGACTTGAGATTTAATGGGAGTTCAGTTGTGGCCAAGGTCTCACACTGAAGTCCACTGAGAAGTCTAAGGTCTGAGATTGGGTCAGAAATCATCCTCACAGTATTCAAAGTAATACACATGGCTGTCTCCACCACCAGCATACAATTATCTATAATACTATGCTTATACAACATTTATTATAGTATAAAGGTAAAAGGACCACAGTGTCACACAGTAATACATACACAAAAGAAAATATTTTACCAATGTTGTAACCAAATAGTTTCTGAGTACCATTGACTTCCATAGTATTTATTTTTCCTACACTGTAAAAAATGATTATTTAAATTTGTAAATAAAGTTAGCATTACAAACAAATAAAATGTGTCTTTCTACTTCATGTCATGTTTATTTAAATGACTTACTTGCAGTTTTTTTTTATTATTTGTGCTGAAATACATAATAAATTTTAATTGAATTGCTCAAGTAACATTAACTTTGCATTTTGTCATCAAAAGTTCCCAATGTTCCAAAAAACGTTCTACTAACATAAAAAGTGTCCAGTTTTTTTACGTTTTAAGAATGTTTCTGGGTTGTCTGAACATTAGAGGAATGTTACATTCTACCATTTTTTAAACATTATGACACTTTCATGTTTTAATGTTCACACAATGTTTAAATTACTATCAAATTTTTTGCTTGTTATGTAAATAATAGAGAAACATTGCCTTTAAAAAACTGTTATAAAACATTATTTCTGAATGTTCTGTAAAAATATTGCTGTAGAAAACACAATTCACTTATTAGATTTAGATGTTGATGTTTTATTTCACTTCAAGTCATCATTATGGTGATCAGTGTTTGTTTTAGTTGGGCTCTTGACCCTTGACATTTAGTTTGCTTGTTTTTCCCTGGTTACATTAACTTTTTGTGTATAAAGCACATTTGTTGTGGTAATGCAAAGTTAATAGTGCAATTCTGTGGTGGTTGGTACATAATAGTAAAGATCATGCAATTAATTGATTTACTTGCTAATCAAAAGTTTTTGTCAAAATGAGATCCAGCACTCTCACAGCAGTTTGTCATTAAGAATTTTTAGGAACTATGAACAAAAATAACCGGTGTGCATTTGGGACGCACAAACACCAAGAATCAGAGTATGAATCTCAACAATGGTGACAATTAAATGAAAAACTTCATGCTGCAATTCCCTGCGGCATGAATGAATAATGAACTTTTTACAGTTTTCTTTGTCACCATTGTTGAGATACATACTCTGATTCTTGATGTTTGTGCGTTCCAAATACACTACTTAAAATCCCATGTAAACATTACTTAGAAAATTCTAGTTAAAGCTGCTAATAATTGTGTTTAGCCACTTTAACAGTACTTTAGTTAACATTGATGTAGTGGCAACGTAAGCGCTATAAACACAATGAGCTCTCGTGCTAAGCTTAGGGACCGGCTTAACCAGACAAACAAAACTTTTAACAGTTATGTAAGTTATGTAGGGCTACCTCAGTCTTTTGTGAGTTGAATGGCGATTAATGTATTATTTACCGTCTTACCTCTCACTCTTGAATATTCTTGCTCTCGTTTTCTAATCTCTTATGTGCTAATATGTGCTGGTATCATCTTTTACCCTTCATTAAATATTTTGTACTTGCTAAGTGCTCTTTGTAGCACTAATCCCATTTGCTATGCTGGAAAAGGGCTTATGTAAGAAAGCCAACTGGGAGAGGGAGATACAGAGAAAGAGAGGGATGGAGAGAGAGAGAAAGAGGTAGAGAAGAGTTTAAAGAAAGCAAATGTTAACCTTTACAAGCACATTTATAGTTCTTTATTTAATGTTGTGCATTTGAGTAAAGCATATCAAGACTGTTAAGAGGGTTATTTGAGTATGTGGGTCAGTTTTTACCTGATGTAGATGTTCGTTGTGGGGGCCAAAATGTCTCCAATGGGATAAGACATTCACAAGATGCATTAAAATGTAACACACCACTGTATGAAAAGTGTATTGTTGCCTGTTGTTGTACTGTGTTACAGTCTCAGTTAGCATGTGAAACACACACTTAGTATTTAAACGTAGGTACTATTTAGGTCATAGAAATCATTTAGATATCCCTTGGTATTTTGGATGCATAAAAGAGTCTGAATGTGATTATCATACTGCTGTATCATCACACTGATGCTGACATAATAAAATGTACATCTTTTGCAAAGCTTTCTTGTCTTTTTTCAACCGGATACCCCTTACCTTTCTACAGAGTTCAGAGGTGAACAGTACTTAAGTATTTTAGTTACATTTTCAAGCATCTGTATTTTATCAAAAATAGTTCACTACATTCATACTGATTATTCCTTTATGTTGCATATTAAAATTCATTTCATACATACAATGGTGTGAAAAAGTGTTAGTCCACTTCTTGTTTTTTTTTTTTTGCATGTTAATGTTTTAGATCATCAGACAAATGTAAATATTAATCAAAGATAACAAAAGTAAAGCACAACATGCAGTTTTTAAATGAAGGTTTATATTATAAAGGGAAAACAAAATCCAAAGCTACACTAATCTAAAACTAATGCTCTCCCACATATTTTGCTATCATAACTGCGCTTATTTCTGTCATTGGTATAAATTGCAGAAGGGTGAAAAACACAGTTTTACACAACTCTTGCTGTTAACATTTCTCAGTCATTTTGTCGTTCCTATAGCCTGAACCACTGTAGTGAATCCAAAGAACTCTCATTTGCCTCAGTTAAGGTCATGACTCCACCATAAGAAAGCGTTTGCATGGCAAAATTCCAAGACTAAAACCGCTGCTGAGCAAAAATAACATAAAGGCTTGTGTCAGCTTTGCCAGAAAACATCTTGATGATCCCCAAGACTTGGGAAAATACTTTGTGGACTGACGAGACAACTCTTTGGAAGGTGTGTGTCCCATCACATCTGGCGTACAAGTAACACAGCATCAGAAAAAGAGCATCATACCAACATTAAAATATGGTGGTAATAGTGTGATAGTCCGGGGCTTTAGGACCTGGAAGACTTGCTGTGATAAATGGAACCATGAATTCAGCTATCTACCAAAAAATCCTGAAGGACAATGAAGGCCATCTGTTTGTGACTTCAAGCTACAATAAAGCGAACTTGGGTGCTGCAGCAGGACAATAATCCAAAACACACCAGCAAGTCCACATCTGAATGGCTGAAGAAAAACAAAATGAAGACTTTGGAGTGGCGTAGTCAAAGTCCGGACCTCAATCCTATTGAAATGCTTTGGCATGACCTTTAAAAGGTGGTTCATGTTTGAAAACCCTCCAGTGTGGCTGAATTACAACAATTCTGCAAAGATGATTGGGCCAAAATTCCTCCACAGCGCTGTTACAGACCCATTGCAAGTTATCGCTGTTGATTGCAGTTGTTGCAGCTAAGGGTGGCCCAACCAGTTGTTAGGTTTAGGTGTTTAGTTTGATTTTTTTCCTACATAATAAAAACCTTTCATTTTAAATCTGCATGTTGTGTTTATTTGTGTTTTAATATTTACATTTGTTTGATGATCTGAAACATTAAAGTGTGACAAACATGCAAAAGTGATATTATTCTCTGGAATGTATGTTTTCCAAAGAAAATATGAATACTTGAAAAAAGTAAAGTAAAAATACTTCACTACTGTTCACCTCTGATGGGGTTAAAGGTTAGCCTGAAGGACAATATGCTTTTTTTGTTGGGCCTGTTGGGTTTTCAGTCACATGTAAAGTGTAAGAGAATGAAAAGCTTGTTTAGTAAGTATACAAAATGCATCGTCCCTGTAGCTCTCTATTGCCATAAATGTTTGCAGGTGTGTGTGTTTTTAGTGACTGATCATAATTTATTTATTTATTTATTTTTTAATCCATAGGTTCCTTTATAGACTAGAAAACGGTGTTAATATTAACAATAAAATTAAAAACGGTTTAGGATGGGTGAATATTTAATGGTACAGTGACAGATCCCTTTGACTACGCCAATGAATTTATTAATCCATTAAGATTGTTTCTGATTTTGATAACGTCTCTTTGCTCTGTCTCTCGCAGCTGCGTCCAGCTTCAGTTTCTGTAGGACTGCGCTGGATCACACGGTCTCAGCAGAGGAACTGACATACCAGCTGCCCCATAAGGCCGGGGGCAACCTTTCCTGGCATGACGTGCATGGGCAGCGGGTAACAAGACGGGCCGTCAAACTACTACAGCAGCCCGGCACAGAGGAAATACAGGTACATGACCAGAGTCACATTCAATCAGGGTTCAAAACTAAAAAATTAGTCAAATTACCCATTCATGTTGTTTTAGTGTGTAAGTGACAAAGTATATAACACAAAATGTTATAATATAACAACGAGTGATTCTTGTTTCGTTGCTGCAATGTTGTGCTTTCAGCTCCCTTTTTGGTGCAAAATCCTAGATTTACTTACCATCAAATTAAATTTTTATGTCCCTCCTTCACAGCTGGTCACATAAAGGTTTATACATTCGCTTACAGCATCAGTGCTGTGATATTCTGTCTCCAACCATGACCAGTTAACTTCTCACTAGTTATTTATTAATGTTAGTGCCATTCTCCTCACTGCACACTTAAACTGTCATATCTGACTCATATTCTACCTGCAGCGATAAGAAAAATCACCTGTGATGTAAAAATATTATAGCTTCATTATCTGCATCATTACTCAATCATTACTCAAGCTAAGCCTGAGCTAAAGTCTCCCATAATGCACATGGCTTTTGTATTAGCAGACACAAATGATAGGCGTGCCTGAAAAGTAATTCCTGTTTTTATGCTTTGAGAGTTTCATTAAAAACACTGTCACCTCTTTGACTATAATGTGCATATTTGATTAGTGTGCTCTTTATGCTCTGGCTGTTACGTTGTGAATAATTGATTTGAATGGAGCGATTTAGGAACTATAATTTAGTAATGTGTCATCTTAAGAATGACTGAGAGTGGTGTGTGATTTATTTATTTTATGTGTTAAATATATTTGCTCTGGTTGACAGAAAACATTGAGTAAAGGAGATTGTGTGTGTGTGTGTGTGTGTGTGTGTGTGTGTGTGTGTGTGTGTGTGTGTGTGTGTGTGTGTGTGTGTGTGTGTGTGTGTGTGTGTGTGTGTGTGTGTGTGTGTGTGTGTGTGTGTGTGTGTGTGTAAATGTAGCTGTCTGATGTTGTGACTTTAAATAGAATGGATTTTTCTTGGTCTCAAGATTGGCTCAGTATTGCATGAAAGCTACTGTCTGTGTCTGTGTGTAAATAGGAGAAGGTCACTGGCGTGTATTTAAAAACTCACACACAGTGCTGACAAAATTCAAGGTTATGAGAACTAGAATTAAGGCCAAACCTTGAAAGGTTGATTTCCACTTGAATTACAAAGTGTAGTGTCAGCCTTTCAGATTCAGTCTCTGTCCAATGGTTAACAAATGTTAACTTTGTTAACCTTTTATCCAACCCTCTCTCAGGCATTTCCAGCTAAGAAGAAGCGTTTAATTCATGTTAAGACACTGATGTCACCAAATTGAATTGGTGTTATGATGAGGCAATGAAGGCTGGATCTAAATGCAGCAATAAAACTTTAATAATCCATAACAAGGAACTGAAAAAACAAAAGACATCCAAGCAGCAACATTAGTCCCTTTCACACCTACAGTCTGTACTGGTAATTTACTGGTTACTGTGCACCGAGGTCAAAGTGCTACAAACTAAGCGCTCTTCCACCATAAAATATACAGCATGGAAATAAGTATTTGACACATTAGCATTTTTATCAGTAAGGGGATTTCTAAGTGAGCTATTGACACAAAATTTCCACCAGATGTAGCCATCAAGCCAAATATTGAATTCATACAAAGAAATCAGAACATTTAAGTATACAAGTTGAGTCATAATAAATAAAGTGAAATGACACAGGGAATAAGTATTGAACACACTTCTATTTAATACTTTGTAAAAAAGCCTTTGTTGGTGATTACAGCTCCTAGACACCTCTTGTATGGAGAGACCAGTCGTCTGCATTGCTCAGGATGGATTCTGGCCCATTCTTCCACACAAATGGTCTTTAAATCTTGAAGATTTCTTGGGCCACTTTTATGAACTTTGATCTTCAGTTCTCTCCATAGATTTTCTATGGGATTTAGGTCAGGTGATTGACTGACCACTTCATTGTTTCCTTGGCCTTGGGTTTGGGATTATTGTCTTGCTAAAATGTCCACCTTCTTTTCATTTTCAGCTTTCTGGCAGCAAATTTTTATCCAGAATGTCCCGGTACATTTCTCCATTCATCCTGCCTTCAATAATATGAAGTCTGCGAGTACCCCTTGCTGAAAAGTAGCCCCCAACCATGATGCTTCCACCCCCAAACTTAACTGTTGGTATGGTATTCTTGGGGTGGTGGGCAGTGCCATCTCTTCTCCAAACATGGTGTGTAGGATGACTGCCAAAAAGTTAAATTTTGCTTCATCTGACCATACACTCTAAAAAACGATTCGTTGGCTGAACAACCATAACTTATGAAAGTAATTGGATTAAACACAAAAAACAACCTCTACTTACCATATTTAGTATGTGTAACACAAAAATTTAAGTTACCAAGTGAACTTAAATGTATCCAAAAATAAAATGAAAAAACATAAGTAATGCTAACTACTATAACAATTGCATCAAAATTAAGTAAATCTAGCATAACATTTTAAGTAACTATAGAGCCACGTGATTTCCCATGATGCCTTTCCAGCCAAAAATTATGACATCTGTCGTAGCCATTTTGTGAAGCACATGCCCTGTAAAAAATCCAACTTCAAAATGTTATTTTAACAAAAAACAAAGTTTTTCTTGTTGAAGGGCATCAGTTCATTAATTTGTGTTCACTGAATGAAATAAGCATAATCATCCTGCTAACAAATATCATTTGTTGACTGGAGTTTTAAGCTTTTGTCCAATTTGTTTGCCCAACTTGCCAAATTGAGTAATCTGAACAAGCAATTAAAAAAAACAATGGTCTGAATAGTTCCCAGCATGCATTGCAACATGTTCACTTCTTTGGTTAATATTTACTAAAAGAGATGACTGTTTTAATGTTTGCTGGCTTTATTTATGTTGATATGTTGTTAATCTTAGTCATATGTTGTATTTAGAGTTATTTTGAAAAAAATTATGTTTGTTCATTGTTACCATGATTGAGAAGTGTGTGCTCAGTGTAGAGGGCAACACAGTGGGTTAGCGCGCATCATTGTTTCTCACAGCAAAAAGGTCACTGATTCAAGCAAGAGCTAAGTCAGACAAAGACTTTGTTCAGAAGACCTTTCTGTGAACACTCCCACAGTCCAAAACATGCAGATTAGCTGAATTGGGTATACTAAATTGCTCCAACTTCACTCTAAAATATGTGTTGGATATACTTAAAAAGTGTGATGCAAAAATGGTGCATATATATTTTAAGTAATCCCAACTTGGTATAATTTTACTTAAAATAAACAAGAAAATATGTGTTATATGAACTTAAATATTTGAGTTCATCATCATTCTTTACTTAAAAATTTAAGTAAATAAAACACAGGTTTTCTTGTAAATTTTAAGTAAAACTATCAAAGTTGGGAATACTTAAAAAGTGTGATGCAAAAATGGTGCATATATATTTTAAGTAAATCCAACACATCATTTTTTAGAGTGTACTACAGTCTCCCAAAAACGTGCACATAATCGTATCATACTTCTTGTGTGAGAATTGACAGTTGCTTGTGAAAAGCAAGGAAAAAGGTTGGGACCCACCTTTAAATACATATATTAATTTATATTTTATGTTAATTTATTGTCTTTAAGAAAAGAAAGTAAGTATTTATACATGTACATGCCAATAAATATAATTTATACTGTAAAGTTGCTAATCCACAGGCTTCTCCAAATGCACTTTCACAAACTTTAACCGAGCCTCAACATGCTTTTTGTTCAGCAATGGAGTCTTGCGTGCTGAGTGTGCATGAATGCCATGGCGGTTCAGTGCATTGCTTATGGTTTTCTTTAAAACAACAGTACCTGCTGATGCAAGGTCTTCCTGAAGTTCTGCTGAAGTGGTCCTTGGCTCTTGGAGAACTCTCCTGATTATTCTTTGGACTCCTCGGACAGGGATCTTATGTGGAGCACCTGATCGTGCCCGGTTTATTGTGAAGTGATGCTCTTTCCGTTTGCGGATAATGGCCTCCACAGTGCTCACAAAAACATTCAGCATTCTGGAAATATGCCTATAACCATTACCCCACTCAACGATAAGATTACAAAGATCTTGAGAGAGTTATTTGCTTTTACCCATCATGAAGTTATTCCCGTGTGCCTCCTGGGTAATGAGAAGCCTTTATAGGCCATCAATTAGGACTAAAGCAGCTGCTATCAATTAGTTCTGATAGGGGGCAGGGTTTCTCTCTTAACAGATTTCAGATGATCTCCTGGCTTTCTATGTCATTTTGCACCATGTTCTGTTCATGTGTTCAATGCTTGTTCCCTGTGTCATTTCGCTTTGTTTATTGTGACTCAACTTGTGTACTTGAATTTTCTGATTTATTTGCATGAATTCAATATTTGGGTTGATGGCTACATCTGGTGAAAAAATTAGTGTCAATAGCCCACTTAGAAATCCCTTACTGATAAAAATGCTGATGTGTCAAATATTTATTTCCCCCACTGTAGTTCTAATTTTTATCCGCTAAAAAATTGCGCCGTTTTATTTTGTGCCACCATACTTATTCGTGTAACTAGTCATATAACAGTCTTTAAATAGGGAAAACATGTAAGTGTTTGGTGGCTTCTAAATTCATCCCTGTTTGGATCCTAAGGAATGAATGGGGCTAGGCTAAATACTAACACATTCACGATGCACTGTAAAAACGTGTATATAATCGTATCATACTTCTTGGGTGAGAATTGACAGTTGCTTGTGAAAAGCAAGGGAAAAGGTTGGGACCCACCTTTAAATACATATATAAATTTATATTTTATGTTCATTTATTGTCTTGAAGAAAAGAAAGTATTTATACATGTGCATGCAAATAAATATAATTTATACTGAAAAGTTGCTAAATGCTTCATTTTGATAAAGAAACAAATACATATTGATAGCTCTACTTGGTTTTTTATTATTTATTTCAGCAAATAATAGGTAAAATTCAACAAAAAGCAAATATTGATACTTGTTCACAGGCTTTTCTGTCTACCTATTGCAAATGAATGTGAATGCTCTCATGCTCTTTACACGAACTGCATGGCTTGAGCCTTTGTTGCTCGAAAACGTCAGTGCATAAACCAGACAAATGTCTTAAAATATTTTTTTTAATTCAATTCAATTTTATTTATATTGCACTTTTCACAATTGTTAAATTGTTTCAAAGCAGCTTTACATTAATAAAAGCATGAGAAAACACTGAAAAATCAAAATAACCCATCTGAAGAATGACTTAACATAACTCAGATTCAATGAATAATATACATGTGGTATAGCTGCCACATTATCATCATAAGCATGCATTATTTTTCTATAATTCAATGTCCTGTTGTCAGTTATTCTTTACATAAGCGGTAGCTATGTAATGCATAACCTGTAATCATTGTATTTGTGTAAGTGTATTGCAGAAGAAAGTCTCCCATCAGCCAGGCCTGTTATCAAATTGGCTCAATAGCCCAATCTCCAATTAAATTATGACTATAATAAGAAATATGTGGTGTTCTTCAATCCATCATAGCAATATAACAAGATCATATCAGAGATTAGACCTCCATTTCACATGATTGCACTTGGCAACGGTCGTGAATAGAGTCCAGTTAGTGTGACAAAATGATGTCCTGTGGAATATGCTGCATTGTGCTTCATTCCAACCAAGCTTATCTCATGAGGCCAGAACTGGCATGAAAATGAGTTTTGCCGATGGGACGTGTGTTAAAGATAACATTCATTTACTGCATTCGGTTGGAAACTAAAGAAGGAATGATTAGAGTTAACATTTTGCTAGTTCAAGGTGAGTAAGGTGTCAGTTTGCTGTTGGCAAGTTTGTCAAGGATAGAAATAATTAGGGCGACTGTGACCATAACTAACACACTACATATGGAAATGATCTTGTGAGAAGTTTATTTAATTACCTACTAATTAGTTTTTTCAATTTATTTTGCATCTTGTTAATGTGTAAAGCAAATTCCTAATTAAATGACTTTCAAGGTGTCCTTTTTTCATAGTTTCTTGATAAACACGCGTCTTGTATGTAAATAAGACTTATACAATTATACAATGTCAGTGCTGTATTCTACGACTGACAAAATTAACATAGCAATTTTATTACCCAAGGGAAATCTGATGGAAAATTTGGTTTAAAGTGATTTTTGTATCCGAGTTGCATGCTTTTTTTTGTGATTGTAACAACAGTATTGTTTTAATAACAATCAAATTATAAGAATTATGTAATGGCCCAGAGGATTTTTTTGCATGTACATTTGGGCATTCTGTAATTGTCTTTAAGAATCAGCTAAAAACCCATCTCTTCTGCCAACACCTTACTTACTAATACAGAGCTTAATATCTGTTTCTATTTATCTTTATCTTTTCTGTTCTTAAAAAAAATTTAATTGTACCCTTGGCTATGCATACTGTGTTCTTGTGTTGCTCTAATTGCTTCTTTTGTTTACCTGATTTGTAAGTCACTTAGGACTAAAGTGTCTGCTGCTAAATCACTAAATGTAAATGTAAGTATTAAAATCTTGAATAGAGTTGACTTTTGATCGTAGACTTGGCAAATCTGAGCTCAGTTTGTTACAATGTTGAGATCTCTTCTGAATTTGTAATGGAGACTTTTGCATTATTTTTTCTCAAAAGAAATATCTAAAATGCATGAAATTCACAATTAAATCATTGCTTTCTATGAGAAGTAATTCGGTATTGGATCTGAGCTGTGATTTTTCTTTCTTATGGGCATAATGTTCAATCAACCAGTCATCATTACAATATAAACCTCAACAGGGTGATCAGGACCTCGATTAAGAGTCCTTGTAAATGGCATTTAATGCTAATTTTGTGGGGTGTTATTGCTATTACGTGATTTGCATAATTCCTATGTCATTCAGGAGACAAAACAACCAAGATAGCGTGTGGAATAAATGACATTATAAATGACTATAAAGATTTTATGGGGTGTTCACACACATAGACATTTTATCCCTGGAGGTCACAGAGTGTCTGATTTGGAAGCAGTTGGGAAACAATGAACATTTTGTGACAAACTCACTTGGGTGGTTTTTACACTGGGCACGTTTGCTGTTGTCCAAACCCGAGTACGATTGTTCCTGTTTCCCTCTCACAGTTGGTCTTCACACATATGTGCATCTTTTTTTGAGACGCCTGTGCCGAAAAATTTGAGAGAATTGCAGACGAGTCGCGGACACCCGTGAGATATCGGGCATGCTAGATATCTGGACCTGTTGACGATTCAAAATCATGCCGTATGAAATGTGTTCTGAGTAAGCGTGCCGCACAAGCCCTGAAAAGTGAAGCCAAAACGTCTCAATTGCCCCCCAGCGACTGGTCCCAGTATAGGTCATAAACCCCGCCTCCCCCATGTTATACAATAGCACTTGAGACCGACTAAACAAATTAATTACACTTCAATTATCTTTTTTCTGTCATTTACCGTAGCTTTAATCACGTTGATGTAAATTCAAGTGTTTATTTTTAAAATAAGTTTGTTTTTAGTTACTTATTTAATGCTATAAAAACGGTGGTGTCACGTCATGATTGACAGCTGTGATATGCACATTCTGTGAGAGCGAGGGCGGGGCCTTGATTTCGCGTCTTTACTTCCTGCTCACTACTGTGCAGGACTGGTCCCGAAATCACTACTGTGCAGACTCAAGACCCAAGATGTCAGCGCCATATCCGGACACTGGCGGCTTCTCATTTTACCAATGGAAGAGAGCGAATTGGCGTCGTCCATCTTTTTTTACAGTCTATGGTTCTGAATGAAGTAACATCGGCGACGACCTATAGCCAATGAGAGAGCAACATATAGAGCAGCTGAAAGTTCAGGGAGGAGTCTCCCCAACCATTTCCTCCATTATCTTTTTTTTTCGCTGCAAATGAGCGCACATGCAATTTGTATGGCAAGTTTCTTGTGGGCTACCATTTTTAATAATAACCCCAGTCTCTCCTTAGAACTCCGGCCTTGCGCGAGTGACCTCACGTTGTTTCCTTGTCACTTCTCGCGTGCGCTTGGTTGTAAGACGTAGTTTGCGGACCGGGACAAAGTTGTCAGCGATTCTTCCAATGGTAAAGTCATGCAGTGTGAAACCCCCTGTTGCCGATCCATCGTGCAGTCTGAAAACATCAGCGACTGAACGCTACCCCAGATAGTCATGCAGTCTGAGAAGATCTGTGACCCGAATACTTTGAAAAGTGTGCAGTCTGAACTCGGCACAAAGCACATATGCAGGTTACTTTTTTCTTCCTGGACAAGTGAGCACCCGAGCGGGAGCCGCTGTCACAGTCACACGAATCGAGCCAAAGTGTGGACTTATGCTGCCTTCACGTGCTATGGTAATTATGGTAAATACCAAAAGCCGACATGGAAAATGCACATGAACACCCCCTCATGTGGTATTTTCCACTGGGCAACTCGTAGAATATTTTGATGCCAGAGTTGCCGAGATGAGATAACCTTTGACCTTTTCAAAATGGCGGAGAGCAACTGAAGAGTCGTGAATGATAAGCATTGTGCACTACTAAATGTTTTTTGCTACTGTTAGCACATATTTTCTGTAGCCTATACAATGTTGTGTCATTGACAATTGTAATATAAAGCATTAACACTCAGTGTCACTTTTAAAAATACTGTTATGGTTTTGTGTTACCTACCAGCTAGCAGATGCTAGCTAGCAGTCAATAGGAGCCCCCTAGTAATGAGCGATCAGGCAATTTACTCACATGATACAGTACGACAACAAAAGCACTTAAACACAACACACTGGTAAATACCAATTCACAAATAGAAAATATCATCTTTTCCATAGCACGTGAAGGCAGCATTAGACCACCTCGTACAGGTAGTTTGGGGTTTGGTACCCCAATGCGCTCCCAGTGTTCACATTACCACATTTTAAACTTAACTCTCAGTGTGAAAGCCACCTTAGAATGCTGACAATTCCTGACCGAGTTTTGCACAAACCTAGTCTGTTGCATCTATGGGAACAATAGGAGTCAGCGCACACATAGATATTGTTTAGCATGCAGTGGGTTTAGTTCATTAAAGCAGAGTTCTGATGGGGCTACCTGAGGTTGACAGCCAGAGGAGATTGGCCTCCAGATTTGTTTAGTTTCCTCATTATCGTGAAGGTTACCGACCCCATCAATGACACAAAACAATTTTGTAAAGCACACAGATTACCAAAAGTCAGCAAACTTTGCCAGCTCATCTTAATTAGACAGAATAGCACAATCTTTTTAAGATCAGTATGCAATCTTCACACAATATAGGATGAATGAACGAATTCCAACAAGAATTGAACCCCCAAAACTGATTTTTAAATGTGAGTTAGATTTTGGCTGTGTATGTCTGAACAGATGTTGTGGAGACATAATGAATGCAGTGCCGTGTCTGAAGTCTTATTTCATTCAAATCTTACCAGGCTGAGAGGAATCATTGAGTTCTCATGCATGTAAGCTGTCTCAGAGCTGAGAGAAAGATTGCGGGAGTGGAGCCAGCCTGAAAGATTACATTTATTTTTGTACATGAGCATAGAGGAAAAAATAGACGGATATCACAGATTAATAGGATGGAGAGAAAAAATTGTGTCGCTAGAAATTATGACCGAATAAATTTAACTGAAGTTATATCATAGAGATTCAAACTAAAGCTGTCTGTCTTTTGCTATCTTTATTTGATACATAAAATTGCAGATTACTTTACATATGTTTTCCTGAAAAACTGACATTGACCCAACAAATCATCTTAGGCTACCTGTATTATCAAATCAACTTAATAAATCATTAAAATAAATCACGGTAGGGTATGGTGACAGTTTTTTACTTGCTCAATAACTAATTTTTGTTTGTTTTTTACCAAAAAAAAAATGGATTGCACTTTAAAGGAATATTCCATTTTCTTAAAAGAAAAATCCAGATAATTTACTCACCACAATGTCATCCAAAATGTTGATGTCTTTCTTTGATCAGTCGAGATGAAATTATGTTTTTTGAGGAAAACATTGCAGGATTTTTCTCATTTTAATGGACTTTAATAGACACCAACAATTAATACTTAACTCAACACTTAACAGTTTTTTTCAACGGAGTTTCAAAGGACTATAAACAATCCCAAACGAGGCATAAGGGTCTTATCTAGCGAAACGATTGTCATTTTTGACAAGAAAAATAACAAATATACACTTTTAAAGCACAACTTTTCATTTAGGTCCGGTCCAGCGCGACCTAACGTAAATGCGTAGTGACGTAGAGAGGTCACATGTCACATATATGAAACGCACATTTTTGCGGACCATTGTAAACAATAAACTGACACAAAGACATTAATTAGTATCAGTTGACATACAACAACGTAGGAACGGTCCTCTTTCAACACATGTAAACACTGGGGCGGAGTTTCGCGTTCGTCCTCTGTGACCTCTTGACGTGATGACGTATTGCGTGGGGTCACGTTAGAGCATCACGACTGGATTAAAACGAGAAGTTGTGGTTTAAAAGTGTATATTTGTTATTTTTATTGTCAAAAATGACAATCGTTTCGCTAGATAAGACCCTTATGCCTCGTTTGGGATTGTTTATAGTCCTTTGAAACTCCGTTGAAAAAAACTGTTAAGTGTTGAATTAAGTATTAATTGTTGGTGTCTATTAAAGTCCATTAAAATGAGAAAAATCCTGCAATGTTTTCCTCAAAAAACATAATTTCTTCTCGACTGATCAAAGAAAGACATCAACATTTTGGATGACATGGCGGTGAGTAAATTATCTGGATTTTTCTTTTAAGAAAATGGAATATTCCTTTAAGTGAACAAAATTGAATTAAAACCAAACAGAAGCTAACTGCAGACTGTAGCATCTATTTACATATATATCTATGGTCCAAGGTGGTGCAGAAGAGTGAAGGCGGGAACTAATTAGCATATTCATAGATCCGCACATACTAAGCGAGGATGTAGAGTTACATTCAAGCTGTTTTAAAGCATGAAGAAATAACTATGACAGGTCAAACTTTTACATGTGCTATTAACTCTTTCCCCGCCAGCATTTAAAAAAGTTGCCAGCCAGTGCCAGCATTTTAATTTTCACAAAAGTTTAATACTTTCCAGAAAATGTTCTTCTTTAAATATATAAACATACAATATATCAAATGAAAGAACAAACCCTCTGCTTTCAAACAAACAAAAACCTCTCAATATGGCTAGGTTTCTTCAAACATACCAAATAGAGATCAGATTCAGAGCGATGATCAAAACATACACAGAGTTCTTACTGTTTGACCTAAGGGGTTGCTTCCGTTTTTATAAGTTGGGTGACAGTGCCACCTGGTGGAAAATAGCGGAAATATGGATTGCCGTAAAAACTCGTCATTGGCAGGGAAGCGTTTTCTCTTAATCGACAAGTTAAGTTGTCAATGGTGGGGAAAGAGTTAAGATGCTCAAAGATTTAAGAGATCTATAGGGGGACTTTAAGCTAACTTATCTGCTTTTTAGGTGCAAAACAGAGGGTGTTAGTGGGGGGGAGGTTGGAATTTTAAAGAGATGTCGCCCATCAAGTCCTAAAAGTTTAATCCCTGATTCAGCTCCAATGGAGGGAACCAGAGACGCACATCAGGGACACAAAATGATTCCGACCGGAGAAGATAAAAGGACAGAGGAGCAGACAGACAGAAGCAGACACAAAGAGTGAGTGAGACCAAGATGAGTGGACACGAAGTGGGAAATGAGGTAGATTAGAAAGACAAAAGACAAGAAGGAAATAATGGGATTTGAATGAATGAAGGTGAGTTAGAGGACAGTTGGAAGAAGTAAGCAAAACATGGGGAAGAGAAAGGTGGCAGAAAAACAGAATGAAAAGGAAAAACTTGGAACCATTTGAGATATTTTGGTGGAAGCACTCCAACGGGACTCAGATGATGATGAATGAATAATCTACACATATAAATCCCACTGATTAAGAATTGATGGCAGAGTGTATGATTAAAGGCTCTTGAGAAAATATGATGTGAAACTACATGAGCTAATACTGCCTGCAGAACTCAATAAACCCAGAAAGAGCACAGCGGTGTCTCACTATACTTCATAAACTCTATGTACTTTCTTTTTGCATCAGCGTAATATATCGTTTATCAGGTCGTGTTCACACTTGTAGCTTGGTTCTCCTGGTACTTTTGATTTGAACAAAAAAATGTGTTCTGGTTTGCTTAGCATTTACACTGACATTTTTTAAAAGGGGAACTGAACCTAAAGGCAAAAGGATAAGGTCACAACATGATTGGTCAGCTTTTATGCACTTTCCGGAAAAAGAAGGTACAAAAGTTGCCATTGGGGCAGTACCTTTTCCAAACGTACACTTTTGTACCTAAAAGGTGCATAGTGGTACCTCAAAGGTACGTATCTGTACCAAAATTTTATAATACCTCATGGCAATTCGTACAAATTTTACAAGGTGACTAATAGGGCTGTGACGGTTGTCATAACCACCGCACCACCACGGTGGTAAAGTGTGACCCGCGGTGGTGAAGTGCGGCCTGTGGTGGTGTGCACGTCACAAACTATGACAAAAATGAAGTACAATCTCACCCAGTGAGATGTCTTCAGGTTCTTGTGAATGCAAACAGTCAGCAGACCGTTTATGAACATGCAGGTTTGTTAAGAAACGTATATCTGATTCTTATTTACATATCAAAATATATGTATGCATTAATATACTATATGGGTGATTCTCACAAAATTAGATTTATGCGTCATGAAACATTTTGATTAAAAAAAGTAAATGCAAAGTGAGAGTATCAAAATAAGAAGCATACAGTTACAAACATCTCTTTACATACTATTTTGCACATGATTTCAAATGACATACAAACCAATTTTGTTGTTTTTTTCGACATTTAAGGGGAATTACGTGTCCCCGCAACGTGTCCGTGACTGGATTTGGGTTCTTTGACATGAAAATACAGTATTTATAATGAAAAATCAAAAAAGACAATTTTTTCGTTCTCATTACCGAAACATGAGTTTCTAAATGCATATATTTAATGTAATATCATGTTGCGGTAATGATAATTTTTTTATAATGATAATCTAAAAAACTTAAATAATTCTATAGGAAATATTTTTTAATCCTCTAAAAATAATGGTTATAGTAAGTTCAGACCTTTATCTTATATGTGCAAAAAAGGGTCTTCAAGGGCTTTTTAAAAATTCTGATGCTGGACACCTTCTAAATCTGGATTTTGTGAGAATCACCCATATAAGACCTACAATGCCCTCCACAATTATTGGCACCCCTGTTTAAGAAATTAAATCTTTCTTTTTTTTTGCAGAAGCATAATCTCTAACAGAAAAATTTTGAAAAATATACCCTTTAGAACAAGTTAATAATAATTTGTAAAAATATTTTTTTCCACGAATTAGGAAAAAAATATATATTATAAAATCACCTGTTCCACAATTATTGGCACCCCTAACAATTCCTATGAATAATAATAAAAAAAAGTTTTAAATGTATTTTTCTGTAGTTGCTAAATTTGGTCAGGTTATCTAGGAAGTTATAATTAGTAATTCATGACTTCCTGTTTCCTGGAGTATAAATATGACGTGACAAAGAGGTCTAATTCTCTTACCCATTTGTCATCATGGCAAAGACAATAGAACACACCATTCAAGTAAATCAGATGTGTGTCGACCTTCATAAGTCAGGCAATGGCTACAAGAAAATAGCCACGCGCCTTAACTTGCCCGTATTTACAGTCAGAGGAATCATTAAGAAGTTTAAAACAACTGGAACAGTGACAAACAAGGCTGGAAGAGGTCCCAAGTTTATCTTGCCACAACGCACAGTGAGGAGGATGGTAAGACAAGTAAAAAATTTTCCTAAGCTTACTGTCACAGAATTGCATCAAAGAGTGGTATCTTGGGGTTACAAAGTCTCCAGAACCTCGATACATGCCAACAAGCTGTTTGGGAGGCATGCAAGGAAAAAGCCTTTTCTCACAAACGTAAACATCTGGAGTTTGCTAAGCGGTACTGGAACTTCAACTGGGATCATGTGCTTTGGTCAGATGAGACTAAGATTGAGCTTTTTGGCAACAAACACTCTCAGTGGGTCTGGCGTAAAACAAAAGATGAGTATCCGAAAAGCCCACCATGAATTATGGTGGAGGATCTGTGATGCTGTGGGCCTGTTTCTCTTCCAACAGCCCTCAGAACCTTGTTAGGGTGCATGGCATTATGAATGCCTTGAACTACCAGGACATTTTAAATAAAAACCCGAGGGCCTCTGCCAGAAAGCTGAAGATGGGTCGTCATTGGGGCTTTCAGCAGGATAATGATCCAAAATATGTGGCAAATCTACACAAAAATGGTTCAGCAGTCACAAACTCAAGGTCCTCCCATGGCCATCTCAGTCCCCAGACCTCAACCCAATCGAAAACCTGTGGGGCGAGCTAAAGAAGAGAGGACCCAGGACACTGGATGATCTAGAAAGATTGTGCAAAGAAGAATGATCAAAGATCCCTCTCCCTGTGTTCTCCAATCTTGTGAACTGTTAAAGGAGGAGATTAAGTGCTGTCGTGTTGGCAAAAGGGGGTTGTACAAAGTATTAACATCAGGGGTGCCAATAATTGTGGGACGCATGATTTCAAGGTTTTTTTCTAAATGTGTGATTTTTTTTACCACCAAAGTAATGTACTTAAATAAAAGGTTGGATTTTTTGCATTTGGGTTCTATGTTGTTTAAATAAAAAGGAGAATTTCTAGAAGTCCACGACCACATACCAAACAGGGGTGCCAATAACTGTGGAGGGCACTGTATATGCACCAATGTGCCTGTGCACATACGCGCATGCACACGTGCACGCCCCTCACACACATTGTATAACCACCGTGGTGAATTGCATTGGTGGTAAAATACTGCTAATTCGTATTAATTAGTATGACTACATTCGCACATTCGTACATTATTGTACGATGTGCCTTTACCCCTCTGACATTAGGTTTAGGGGCGGGGTTAGGGGTGGAAGTTTTGTTATTGTTTTTTTATGATAGTCATACGTTTTTGCACAATTAACTTTGTAACAATTAAAACGAAGTAGCCCACTTTTACAATATGTACAAATTTTCATGAGATCAGGCTGTTTTTCTGATAATGTATTGTGTATTTTGCAACAAATTTGGCAGATCATCCTAAATAGTACTGTGTGCTAAGCTAATGCTGCGTTCCACCAGCCACAGTAGAAGCGTCAAGCGCAAGTGATTTCAATGTTAATTCAATGTGAAGATGCATTGACGCGTGTCTGTAGGTCTTGCGGTGCAAATCAGGCATTTAGTGGGCACGATAGACGCGATTCCGCCTCATTCATGTGTCTAGTTTGCGCAAATGCCGCGAATTGAGCGTTGCCGCGGGAAAGGCGCGAGTTGAAAAATTTGAACTTTGGCGGAAAAACTGGCCGCGTTAACCAATCAGGAGCTTGCTCTAGTAGTGATGTGAGTCGCAGAAGCCCCTCCCATGACGTGAATTTCCGCGTGAATGTCTTGATGACTAGAATTTCACGCGGGAATGAAGCGAGTAAACTCAAAATGTTCAAGCGGCAAACTAGATGCGAATTTGATGACTCAAACGCAGCTGGTGTGAACCCACAGTAAGAGCTTAAAAATGTGTAAAGAGTCAAACCAGGAATTCCTTCATTATATGTCCATACGAAGATATAATAAACACACTTTCCACATTAATAAATTGTGTGATTTTTTTTTGCATTTTGTTATCCCTTTCTGTTTTATATCCATTTAGATGTCTTTGGTCTGTGTAATGACGTTTTCATGTGCATAGTGTAGTAAAGTAGTAGTTTATAAGTTTTACAGATGCCCAGTCTTCTAAACCTTTTAGGATGGATAACATTTTGCTTACTTTAGTTTAGGAAGATAGAGCTGTTCCTCTAATTAGGCATTCGTGACATGTATTCAAAATGGCCGCCCATAGTCTCTCCATAGTTTCCATCCTCTGTGTATTATTAATGACTGTATGTTTCAGGCTGGACAGAATCAGGTCTCACCGGTTCAGGGGTGGATGTTTATTGACCAGATGCTGGTTTGGTGGAGATAGAGAGTGATGGAAATAGAGAGCAGAGGTTGATGGTGGCAACAAGCACCTCTCGCCAGATCCTGTTTGCTCTCCGGCTCATCGCCTCATTCTTATTTCCCAGCCAAAATATGAATCCCTACAGAATATGAGCCACATATAATGTTTTATATATATATATTCTGGCATTTGAATACCCAGCATTCCTGCCCAGTTCTTTTGTCTCTGTGTTTATAAAAATGTATTGTGTCGTTTTTTTTAATGCTGTAGTTTGAGGCAGGGCCTGCATCTTATTTTCTAACCATTGGTAATCTAGTTTATCCAGACGTAGAACAGTGATGGTTTATCATATTTAGATGAAGTCATTTTTCTCTGCCTCTGTGACTCATGCACATTTTTATGAAAAAAATTATGTTTCAATTATAACCGTGCATATTTCCAGACACAAGCTTGCAAAATAATAAACTGCACTGTTCAGATCATGTACAGCATTAACAAAGATTGTATGTTTTAACAAAGCTGCTGCATACTGTTTTGCATGTTATAGTTTACTTTACATAGATTAAAGGCTGTTAAATTTGATTTTGTTGTATAAGGTATAACTAAAATAAAGAATATTTGGTGTAGTTTTACTTTATTTTCAATTTTGGTGTGTTACTTTCAAAAAAGTAACTGGTTTATTGGTTTGTAGTCCATCTCAGATTCACTAAATTAATATCTAATATTAATACAATTATTCAAAAACTTTTTTTATATTATTTTATAATTTTATATTAACTCTTTCCCCACCAGCGTTTTTTTTTTAAGTTGCCAGTCAGCGCCAGCATTTTTTATGATTTTCACAAACGTTTAATGCATTCCAGAAAATGTTCTTCTTTAAATATATAAACATGCAATATATCAAATGAAAGAACAGACACCCTCTGCTTTCAAAGAAAAAAGTTTCATCCTATCTTCATTTGTTCTCTTTTTATCACCTCTTAAATATGGGTAGGTTTCTTCAACGATACCAAATTTTGAGGAAAAAGCTGAGATAATTGCATTTTTGTGAAGGACTTTTGTTAGAGATCAGATTCAGAACGATGATCAAAACATACAAAGAGTTTTTACTGTTTTTGGATCAGTGGATGCTTTCGTGTTTTATAAGTTGGGTAAGAGCGCCACCTGGTGGACAATAATGGAAATATGGAGCGTTTTCTCTTGATTGACTAGATAACTCGTCAGTGGCGGTGAAAGGGTTAAAAGTCTTTTTTAGCCAAGTGCATCCAGGATTTTCAGTTTCGGCCCAGAATTTTCATTTTGGTGCATCACTACACTGAAAAAAACTTCTGGACATTCGTTGCACATGATTTTCTTCAAATGAAATTAATGTAAATTAAAATTCTTTTAATTTTAAAGATACTTGATTCAATCATGTTGAACTGGTGTACATAATTACATTATGTAGATCCAACAATTTTTTTAAGCAAAATCATTTTAAGAAAACTTAATTCAATCATGTACAACCGGAGATTTTTTCAGTGTAATTTTCACAAATGTCACTTTAGTCATTTTATTGGTAAAAAATTTGACTTTCTTTCGCTGCAAAACTCTTTAAGTACATGCAAGCTTTTTTGGCAAAAACCTCCACTTCTTTGGGCAAGAAATTATAAATAGCTGTAAAATCACTAAAGATGCAACTAGAAACACTGCAAACTATAAAAGCCAGAATGCAAAAATGAAGAAACCTAACCACACATTAGGGGGCGCTGTGATCCATGTGACTGCCACAGTCGGTACTCACAAGGGACACAAGTTTGAATACGGCCTTAAGTGGACTGTGAAGTGCACTTCACTGGGTTTTCCGCCATCTTATGTGAGATTCCAATCCGAAGGGAGCGAACATGTTAAGTTCGAAGGGCACTGCGCACGGCATAGGGAATCAGGGAACATCGATACATCACTTCACAGGAAGTGGAGAGCGATAATTACCCAACTGTCAATTAAAATATGAATGTAGTCCCACATATTTATGTTATATCAATCTGCGCGACCCCGTCGTTGACTTTCTTTGATGTCATTTGCAGGCTGTTCCTAATGAGCGGTTTTTGTCCGTGAAGTCCACTTCGACTGATATACCGTGCTTAGGCAGTAGGGAGCAGTGAACACTCCGTATGGACCCTGTCGAATTGAATGCACCTACAGTCATTTTGTGTGCCGTCGTTCATCCAATTTATTTTCCGTGAATCCGTTCACATTGCTGAAAAATCAAGGTGTGTTTACTGAATTTTGCCAACATGGCGGTATTTCTGAATGGACTGAGGGTGGGATTCAGCTGATTTAAAGTGAAGGTATTGTGTAAACACTTAATACAAGCTGAGCGAATTTGGTCTAATTTTTTAATGTAGGTGGCGTTTAACCGCTTTCGTTTCTTAGCTCCGCAATTTTTAACCGAACGTTTCAAGATCCAATGGAGTTACGAAGTTTATTTTGTTTTATTTGTTATATACCCACAGGCAGACTTAAAGGGGAATACATAGCAATACTTTTTCCAAAAAAATAAAAAAAATTATCAAATATTTGAGATACAAACTTTCCCTCAGACAACAACATGTTTATATTTTCTTTCCAAATGTAGTGTGGTAACTATTTATTTATTACTCTTTAATTTCTCTGTGGAAGAATTATTTAGAGATTATGCAAAGATGACGAAATTTATGCAGTGATAGTTAAATATTATTGTCTCAGCTGCCTTCTGGTGATCCTCTCTTTAACATTATTATCCTCAGTGGTGTGTTTCACTTATGATACTTTCATGATAATTACATTCCACTGTACAAAGACTTCAAATATTCAATAGCCTACATATAAAACACCAATTATTGTTATTATGATGCAGTTTTCTAGTTGCATTCTGGTCTCCACAGCATATGCTTTTGATGTTTTACTGTATTACAACAGACACAACTGAATAAATGAAGCACATTGGTAAAATAACTGTGTACTATAAAATATATTATAGGACGCAAAAGCAATGCTTTATATTCCCAGACTAGCGTAATGTACTCTAGTAAAAGTTTTTATTGCAGTTCCCCTTTCACAACTATCTTCAGCAGAGAGTCATAAAAGTGTGATGATGATGAATCTTTAAAGTGTGGATATAATTATACGAGTACTGTAGTGTTTACACAGCTGCTTGTGTTTTAATGATCACATTACACCCTGATGCTATACAGACACATTTTTATTTCTGTTATCTCATTATATCTCCTCTCACTTTATTAATCCTTCTGTTGCTGTTTTATTACCTTTCTACCTTGTTTTTTTGTTTGATACATTAAAGTAGTTTTAATTTGAGATGAGGTGAGGTGAAAAATGTACCATTAAATGAGCTTAATAGACATGCCGCTGTACCATGGCCATACAATGATATGTTTGATCAGTGGCTCTCAAGTGGTTTTGCTCCAGAATTCAGATTTTATTGTGCATCAAATTGTGACCCATGGTTGTTGTTTGTGGTATTATTTTAGCAGATTGATCAATGAAGAAAACATGTTAATTTATGAATGGTAGATGGACAAAATGACCCACTACAAGAAGAAAGAATTTCAGTGAATATTCAGTGCATTACACAGCGCTGTGTGTTAATATGCCAGCCATATGCTGCCATAAATGTGTGTATTTTAGATCATATCCTTTCTGCTGGTTGACATTGGATGAGACGTGACTCATGTTTCTGCTTGGATCTCACATTCACTCATGCATTTGCTCTAACTCTGTGTGTGATGTTGTGTGTCGGATGTTATTCCTTTAATCCGTGTTCTCACACTTTTAGAAGTTTTTTAAGCCAAGTAGGATCAAAACGAAATATCATGGTGAACACACATTACAACACCAAAAAGTTAGGAATCACTTAATCTTTATCATTAAAACAATGGAAAACAAAAATTGTGGAAATTAAATTTTTTCTCAACATAACTCATTTCAAACATACCTTTAGATCGAAACGTTTTTATGATCCTGACAAACATTTCAGTCAAGTGACCCTAATCTTTCAGACAGTGGTGTATGCCATGTCTGTTTTGCCTGGTTTTAGTTGACATTATGAAAATGATGACAGTTAATAATAATGCATTTTTTTCTGCTTCATAGATTCATCCAGGTGAAGCCTACACTGTGTACCACACCAGTCCAACGCTCTCCAGTTTATGCAAACCAGTGGTGCTGTGGACCCAGCAGGATGTGTGTAAGTGGCTGAAGAAACACTGTCCACACAACTACCTGACCTATGTGGAGGCCTTCTCTCACCACGCTATCACAGGTACAAATGTCTTTACGATACATCATACACATTATGACATCACAGGTATAACACAACTCTTTTTATAACACAGCACACGTTATGACATCACAGATAAAACTCAACTCTTTTTGTGACACAGTACACGTTATGACATCAGAGGTGAAACACAACTCTCTTTATGACACAGCACACGTTATGACATCACAGATGAAACTCAACTCTCTTTTTGACACGGCACACGTTATGACATCACAGATAAAACTCAACTCTCTTTTTGACACGGCACACGTTATGACATCACAGATAAAACACAACTCTCTTTTTGACACAGCACACATTATGGCATCACAGGTGCAGCACAACTCTCTTTTTGACACAGAACAGGTTATGACATCCCAGGTAAAACTCAACTCTCTTTATGACACAGAACAGGTTATGACATCACAGGTAAAACTCAACTCTCTTTATGACACAGCACAGGTTATGACATCACAGCTAAACACAACTCTCTTTTTATGACACATCACACGTTATGACATCACAGGTGCAGCACAACTCTCTTTATGACACAGCACACGTCATGATATCACAGGTGCAGCACAACTCTCTTTATGACACAGCACACGTCATGATATCACAGGTGCAGCACAACTCTCTTTATGACACAGCACACATTATGACATCACAGGTGCAACACAACTCTCTTTATGACACAGCACAGGTTATGACATCATAGGTTAAACTGAACTCTCTTTTTGACACAGCACACGTCATGATATCACAGGTGCAGCACAACTCTCTTTATGACACAGCACACGTTATGACATCACAGCTAAAACACAACTCTCTTTTTGACACAGAACAGGTTATGACATCCCAGGTAAAACTCAACTCTCTTTATGACACAGCACAGGTTATGACATCACAGCTAAAGCACAACTCTCATTATGAGTTCACAGGTGCAGCACAACTCTCTTTATGACAGACACAGCACACATTATGACATCACAGGTGCAGCACAACTCTCTTTATAAAAAGTAAATAAAGGCTCAGTCTCAAATGCCAAGAATGTCAAAGCACATTAACATTCGCAAATAACATTCACAAATAGTTCCATATTTGTTGCTTTGCTGGAAAATGTCATGTATTAAAGACAGACAGTTTGGTCAATTCACAACAGCCCTTGCCAACAGACATATCTAAAGGCACTGTGTTAGATCAACAGATGTATGTACAATTACTCCGGTCTCTCAGAGGAATAGTTTGGCAGACAACATAAACTCTATAATAAACGATCATCTGACTCCAAGAACTGTGTGCTCATGTTTCACTCCCTAATGGACTATTATACACCTTAATACTGTGCCATTTGTCAGACCGGGTCCATTTCCATTAGGTCTCGCCATTCAGGGGACACTAGAGTAGACTTTTCACGAAATACTAATTTTTACGTTACATTTCGTGCGTGTCTTCATGGAAGTAGCTGTATTTATATTTTTGATATTTTTAGTTAAAAAATAAGAATTCCTAAGAAGTAAAATTGCATCTACATAGCTACAGTATGGCTCTGACGGTGGCAGTATTTTATCACCGCAATGGTAATGCACTCATTCACAGCAGTGGTGCGGTGGTTATAGAATGTGTCTGTGTGTGTGGGCGTGCAATGCATACAGACTCATACAGTGGCAAGAAAAAGAATGTGAACATTTTGGAATTTCATTGTTTTCTGCATAAGCTTGACCCCCCCCCCATTCTTCATGGCAAAACTGCTTTAGCTCTGTCATATTCTTTGGACGTGTCATGTGTTTGGCCCTCTTTAAGTCAATCCATAGCATCTCTATTGGGTTGAGGTCTGGGCTCTGACTCCAAAAGGCAGATTTTGTTTTTCTGAAGCCATTCTGTTGTGGACTTGCTCCAGTGTTTTGGGTCGTTGTCCTGTTGCATCATCCACCTTCTACACAGTTTCAGCTGACATACAGACATTCCCACATTATCCTGAAGAATTGTCTGATTTACTTGGGAATTCATCTTCCCATTAATGATTGCAAGCTGGTCAGGCCCTGATGCAACAAAGCCCGCCCAAATCATGTTTCCTCCACCACACTTTACAGTTGGGATGATGTTTTCATGATGATATACCGTTCCCTTTCTACGCCAGATGTAGCGCTGTGTGTTTTTTTCCAAAAAGTTTAATCTTAGTTTCATCAGTCCACAAAACATTTTGCCAGTACTGCTGTGGAGTGTCAATGTTTTCTTTTACAAACTTCAGGTGTGCAGCAATGTTCATTTTAGTAAGCAGTGGTGTCCTGCCATGGAAATCCTGCTTGTTCAGTGTTTTACGTATTGTAGACTCTTGAACAGAAATTTTAGCAAGTTCCAATAATGCCTTCAAATTTTTGGCTGTCATTCTGGGTTGTTTCTTTACCTCATTGATGAGTCTTCATTGTGTTCTTGGTGTCCTTTTGACTGGGCGCCCACTTCTTGGTAGAGCAGCAAGAGTCCCAAAGTGTCTTCATTTGTATATTGTTTGTCTAACTGTAGACTGGTGTATTTTGTGAAGTCTTTGAAATAACTTTGTAACCCTTTAAAGGTTTATGTAAAGCAACAATTCTTGATGGTAGCTCCTCTGAAAGCTCTTTTTGACGAGGCGTGGCTCACATAAACGCGTTCTTCTTGTGCAGAGCAAACTCTAAAAGTTTGAGAGGTTTTTATCAGTCAAAGTAGCTGTAGTCCACATCTCCAAACATATTATCCAGGTGTGCTAAAACCGGACTCCAATTAGCTTTTTTGAGGTCATTAACTCAAGGGTTCACATACTTTCTCCACAAGCACTACTATTTTTTGTTTGTTCTCAATAAAGACATGAAAGTTTAGAATTTTTTTGTCATTATTTTTAGACACATTGTGTTTGTCAATACCCTTGACTTAGATGAAGATCAGATCACATTTTATAAAAAAAAAAAATCCGAAAACTATGACATTAAAAAGGTTCACATACTTTTTCTTGCCACTGTATATAATGCATATCTTTACATATATTTTGAAATAAAAAATTGTAAACAAAGATCAGATATATGTTTCTTAAATGTGCGTGTGAATCACTATCCCATTCAATACTGTACAAACAGTATGTCAAAACCATTTGAGTCATGTGACATCTGTCTAGCCAATCAGTAAAGAGTCCTGAACCTCAGGAGAGATTTAATGCCTAGATGGCTTGTGTGCACTTTTTCTTGCTCTCAGGATTGTATTGGATTTCATAACCACACATGCGTCTCTATCTAAGTGTGTGTTATGTCATATCCCTCTGTCACACACACACACACAGTTTATGACGTGCTGTGAATGTTATCATGGTCCCAACGGCCTTTTTCTATTATCTGTGCTATTATTTATTGCTTCATTTATCAAGCCTCTTTCTAGACTGTGTGTGTGTTTGTGAGTGTTTGTGTGCGATTCTCCTTGGGTCATTGACCCCATCACTTGAAGTACACACTGGAAATAGATGAAACCGAGTCAGTGGCCATGTCAGACATGATCGTCACTTGGCTTCAGGCACAGACTGTTTCTGACACTGTTTTGGGTCTTTTGAGTCAGATGTTTAGTGTGAATTGCCCTGAACCGAATCCAAATGAATCACTAGTACGTACTTCACGTTTTTAAATGATGTCTTAAGGGCTGTGTGAAATCATAATTGGATTTTGTGGCTTTTAATTAATGTTTTTTGGCTTTGAGGTCATATGCTGGTGTACTCCTTGCTAGTACCTTCTGCCTTCAGAACTGTCTTAAATCTTCGTGGCATCAATTCAACAAGGTGTTGGAAACATAACTCAGAGATTTTGGTCCATATTGACATAATAGCATCACACCGTTGGTGCAGATTTGTCAGCTGCACATCCATGATGCGAATCTCCTGTCCCAGAAACCAGTTTGAGATGATTTGAGCTTTGTGACAGGTGCATTATCCTGCTGGAAGTAGCCATCAAAAGATGGTATACTGTGGTCATAAAGGGATGGACATGGTCCGAAACAATACTCAAGTAGGCTGTGGCATTTAAATGATGCTCAATTGGTACTAAGGGGCCCTGATCTGCCACGAAAATGTCTCCCACACCATTACACCATCAGCGTGAAGTGTTGATACTAGACAGGGTGGATCCATGCATCATGTTGTTTACCTCAAATTCTGACCTTAATATCTGAAAAACTGATTTTTGCTGGTTATGAAGACTGAAGGTTATGTGCTGTCATTACAACTGAACTACTGTCATGTTTCAAAAACATGTCTAATAGGAAATGAAAATTTTTTTTTAAATCCGTTTTCTTTAAAGCCCATTTTTACCACTCCATTTTCTTTAAGCTATAAATTCAGGATAAAGGCATATTGGAGGGGTGAAAATGAGTTTTTCAACCATTTTGAAACCACTTTCTTTTTCCTCATTTTTCCACCTTATCTTGTTTTTGACAGCACCTTTATCACTATCTTCAGGGTGTTATTTGGGAACGCATTAAACCCGTCTGCAGGGAATCCATTTCTGCTGTTCACCTGAGCCGTCTGCTGCTTCACAATAGCATCAGGTGAACGGCAATCTGGCAAAAAGTGTTTCTGCAGGGCTGAATCCAAAACCATTGAATTATTGGCCGTGTGTGTGTAATATAATAGAGAGCTTCATAAAACAGAAAATGTTCACTCCCGAGGCACCATTTCAGCATAAGAAATACATCATGCATTTAAAAAAAATATGAAATGCTTTCCAAATATGATCAGTGGTTGTTCATATAGCTGAACTGATATAGCAGTGCATTTGCAGCACAAGATCATGGATTCGACTCCTAAGGAACACACTGGTAAAATGTAGATTTTGAATGCGCTGTAAGTTGAATTGGTTAAACGTTTCTGATAAATGCATAAATGTATGCAGTCACAACATATCAATTGTCCTGTATGACTTTGGGATGATCTCTCATGTTCTAATTGCTTTTCACAGCCTATTGTGGGTGACCAGAAAGCAAATGTAATCCCTATTGAGATGTGTGAAAACTGGGTCAATGTTGGCCCATTGTTGGCTCAAAGCCCCAAGGGCATTTAAGGCTGCTCAATTGAAGAACTTGCAGTCAGTGGGGCATCTCTGTCAGAAAATTCCCTGTAAGCCCCCTAGTAGTTAAATGCATCACCAATTGATTTAACAGCCTATACATCAGGCTTAAAGAGATATACATCAGTGATTGGTACTTTTTACATGAAGAGAGATGTATGGAGGAAAGGCTGGTAGACTTAAGCTTGAAGAGCATGTATTTGTCGGGAATTTATTCGGTTCTGAATCAAGTGGCTTGTCGCAAATTGGAACAACAGAAATTCCCCCTTTATTCAAGTTCAGGTGGTATTACTTTAAGGAGTTAGGAGGATTAAGATCCGCTGATATAAATTCAACAAACGGAGGTTAACACAGTGGTGTCTTGTGGATTGCTGTGATTTACTGTAATGTGCTGTGAATGCACTGTTTCAGTATCAAACTCGCTGCTATCCTTTACTTGGAAGTCTCCTTGAGATTTTGCTCTTTGTTGTTCAAACACACATACATACACTCACACTCAAAAACTGGTGTCCTTTTTTACTGGCCTATGCTTTAAAGCGAATATATTCCAATAAAATAGCTGCACAGTTTCTATCAAAAATCGGCTATCTGTATATTAGCTTTGAGGCCATCTGTACATATTGTATGTATACTATATACACTCACCTAAAAGATAATTAGGAACACCATACTAATACTGTGTTTGACCCCCTTTGGCCTTCAGAACTGCCTTAATTCTATGTGGCATTGATTCCACAAGGTGCTGAAAGCATTCTTTAGAAATGTTGGCTCATATTGGTAGCATCTTGCAGTTGATGGAGATTTGTGGGATGCACATCCAGGGCATGAAGCTCCCGTTCCACCACATCCCAAAGATGCTCTATTGGGTTGAAATCTGGTGACTGTGGGGGTCATTTTAGTACAAAGAACTAATTTTCATGTTAAAAAAAACAATTAGAAGTGATTCAAGCTTTGTGGCATGGTGCATTATCCTGCTGGAAGTAGCCATCAGAGGATGAGTACATGGTGGTCATAAAGGGATGGACATGGTCAGAAACAATGCTCAGGTAGGGCATGGCATTTAAACGATGCCCAATTGGCACTAAGGGGCCTAAAGTGTGCCAAGAAAACATCCCCCACACCATTACACCACCACCACCAGTCTGCACAGTGGTAACAAGGCATAATGGATCCATGTTCTCATTCTGTTTAAGCCAGATTCTGACTCTACCATCTGAATGTCTCAACAGAAATCGAGACTCATCAGACCAGGCAACATTTTTCAGTCTTCAACTGTCCAATTTTGGTGGGCTTGTGCAAATTGTAGCCTCTTTTTCCTATTTGTAGTGGAGACGAGTGGTACCCGGTGGGGTCTTCTGCTGTTGTAGCCCATCTGCTTCAAGGTTGTGCGTGTTGTGGCTTCACAAATGCTTTGCTGCATACCTCGGTTTTAACGAATGGTTATTTTAATCAAAGTTGCTCGTCTACCAGCTTGAATCAGTCGGTCCATTCTCCTCTGACCTCTAGCATCAACAAAGCATTTTCGCCCACAGGACTGCCGCATACTGAATGTTTTTCCCTTTTCACACCATTCTTTGTAAACCTTAGAAATGGTTGTGCATGAAAATCCCAGTAACTGAGCAGATTGTGAAATACTCAGACCGGCCCGTATGGCACCAACAACTATGCCACTCTCAAAATTGCTTAAATCACCTTTCTTTCCCATTCTGACATTCAGTTTTGAGTTTAGGAGTTCTGTTTCATTCCTCCTGACCGCCAGAGGCGGTGCTAAAGCACTAGTGGATTATCGCAGCGCCAGCTAGATAGGTCGAGAAAATATACCAACAAAGTTACATGGTGACATAGGCTGAGCCCTGAGCAATAAGTAGCCAACCAGCTCAGCCTTCTGCCTCTTTTGCTTTCTCGCTTGTTGTGATAGGTCGTTTTTCCTCGATTTTCGTGCCGTCAAGTGCAGCTTACCTGAGCAGCGAATTTTTTCGTCCTCGCAAGCTGTGACAGCGCGCTATTTGGAGTCTTTTCTTCTTTGCATCAATCGGTGAGTCGTGGGTTTATTACATTCGGTCTCTGTCAACACTTTATGCCTCTCAGTGCCGTCTGGTGGCTAGTGTCTTCTACGGGCGTTTTGTATGATGGTTCCCCGTCATCGTTACATCTTTATATCTGATGGATATACGGGGTTTCGAGCCTCTCGGTGTTAGCTCCCGGCGGCTATTGTTTTTTCCTACGGGCTTTTTTTTTAATGACAGTTCCCCGTCATTTTTATTTTCAGACGGATTTGTGTGACTGCTCGTGCCTCTCAGTTTTATCCGGGGGCTAAGAGTTTTTTTCTATGGACGGTTATACCGACGTTCCCCATAATTTTTGGTTTCGTTTTGTAACTGCTCGGGCCTCTCGGTGCTATCCGACGGCCGGTGTTTCAATAGTTACGGTTTTCCGTTAACCCCTTAAAGCTCTCGCTATTACCCGGTGATTTTTTCGTTAGTTCGCTTTAGTTTTTTATACGGAGATTTTTCACTTCAAGACCTTTTTTTTTATAGGTCTTTTTTTGCCACGGTTTTATGTTAGCGGTTCCCTGCTAACATTTGTCACTGACTTGACATTATTTATCCCTCATTTTCTTTTTTGGGGAAAGTTATGGCACATAGCTCTATTGCCACGGTTATTCCCTTAACATGCAAGCTGTGGCCTAACTCACTCCTGCCTGACGACGGCCACGACGTATGTCCGTCATGTTTGGGATTGCAGCATTTAAAGGAGGCTATCACGAACCCGTGTCTGCACTGAAGTCTCCTGCCCATGTCAGAGAGACGGCTTCGGCTGGCCGAACTGGACCCTAAATGTGCAGTCAGACTTGGGGAAAAGGAGTCGCAGTCAGCCAAACGGAAAAGGAAACGCAGTGCATCGGCGGCTGCCGGTGCACCTCCAGCTAAGAAGAAGGCTAATGTTACAGATAGCGAGCAGCCAGAGGATGCCTCTCTTTCTAAAACGGTTGCTGTACTTTCGTCTGAGATGTTGGAAATAAAGCGCCTTCTCCAGACGCTACAGCCTGTGATTCCTGCATCACCTGCTACTATTTCACAGGAGGATGAGGAGGATTCCAATTCCATTAATCCTAGGGTTCTTGAAAATCTGTGTTCATCTTCCCCTTCACATCACTCAGATTTCGATGTGCTCTCCACAAGTGCATCTGATGCACTGTTTCAGGATATGACAGTGGTAGATGCGACTGCACAATCTCCCATCCTGGAGAACGCAGCCTCTTCAGTAGCTGGGGGCTCTAGTGGGGAATCAGCTCATTCAGGGCAGACTATGTCCTCCACAGATAGCACTGTGGCTGTGCTTCAGATGGCAGTCGCACGACTAGGGCTGGATGAATCGCCAACTCAGCCAGCACAGTCCAGTGTCTTTTTCAGACAGACTGCAGCCGGATCCAGCTTCGCTATGCCACCTTGCAAGGACTTCATTGCAGAGTTTTCCAACTCCGTTACGAGTTCTAATGCTTCGAAAAGGCGACCAAGGACAGCCCGTACTCTGGCATCTATGGTTGGGGCAGATACTATTGAAGTTGGCCGTGCTCCGGAGATCGAACAGGCGGTCGCTGCCCTAGTGGTGCCACCCGATGAGGCTCTTCGAGGCAATGTGCGATGCCCCAGTGCCCAGTGTGGCCGCACCGACTCAGTACTTAAGAAGGCATACGAGTCTACTGCATATATAACCCGGGCAGAGAACACCATTTGTCAATTACTCCTTGCCACTACTAACACTCTCGAGTCGTCTAAACCTGACCCCTCGGTCTCGCAGTTTCTTCAAACTGCCCTTTTGGCTATGGGCCATGTTACCCGTGAGCTGGGTACCCTGACGGCCACACTCCTGGCAGCTCGTCGACAGGTATGGCTCGCCCAAGCAAGACTGCCTGAAGACTGCAAGAAGACATTACGTGACCTTCCAATTGTTCCTGGTCACCTGTTCGGACCTACTGTTCCAGAGCTTCTGGAAAAGAGGTTAAAACTGTCCGAGGCCACTCGACAATTGACGCAGCGTAATCCCGTCTTTAAAGTGCCAGGCCCTCAGGCTCGTCATCGTTTTCCGACCCAGGATCAGAGGTTCCGCCAGCATCCTAACCCGCAACCTCAAGGGTCACAGAGGCCCCGTGCTGCTGAGGACACTCGAGGTTTTCGTCCACAGCAACGGCAGTTTTCAGGGGGTCCACATCAGCGCCCCCCCACAACCATTAAAGTGCGCACTCACAAAGCTTGAAACCATCGGGCCGGTGGTCGACCGTTTCTCGGATACACAGCTGTCGTACTGGAGGGAGACGACTGTAGATCCCTGGGTTCAGACCACGTTAAGCAAGGGGTATGCTCTACAGTTTCGACGCCGGCCCCCACGTTTTTCCAGGATCGTTCAGACGGTCATAAAAAATCCGGCACGTTCAGTGGCCCTCTCTCTGGAAATTTGTTCTCTTCTGGAGAAAGGAGCCATAGAAAGAGTTCATCCCTGTGTTCAAAGGGACGGTTTTTATTCAACATACTTCCTCGTAGCAAAAAAGGATGGTGGTTTTCGTCCGGTTCTGGACTTGAGACATCTAAACAAGTTCCTGAAACATCTGCCCTTTTGAATGTTGCGGGCAGCCGACGTTCTTCGGTCTGTCAGGAAGGGGGATTGGTTCACAAGCATCTACTTGAAGGATGCTTATTTTCACGTGCCGATTGCTCCTCAGCACAGAAAATTTCTCCGATTCAGTTTCAAAAACCAAGCCTACCAGTTCAGGGTCCTTCCTTTTGGCCTGTCTCTGGCCCCCCGAGTGTTTACGAGATGCATGTCTGCAGCCCTACATCCCATGTGGTCCAGGGGGATGCGAATCCTGCCTTACTTGGATGACTGGCTGCTGTGTGCAGGCACAAGCTGGCAGGCTGTGCAAGACACCAGCCTACTTCTGATGCATGTTCAAAGGCTAGGCCTTGTCGTCAACGAGGCAAAGAGTCATCTAAGTCCAGTGCAGAGAATCACTTACATTGGAATGACGTTGGATTCCTGCGCAATGTCGGCCACCCTCTCACAGGCCAGGGTGGACAATATTCTACGGCTGCTTGCTCGTTTCCGGCTGGGAGCGAGCTTAAGATACAAGACTGTTTTACAGCTCATAGGGATGCTGACTGCTGCTACTCCGGTTATCCCACTCGGCTTGCTCCACCTCAGACCTCTCCAACGGTGGAACAACAGTCTTCGTTTGAGCCCTGTCAGACATCTTCATCGTCTGATTGTTGTCTCACGCGGTTGTATGCTGGCGTTGACACAGTGGAATCGTCTGGATTTTCTGATGTCAGGTGTTACTCTAGGAGTCATTCCTTCCCGTCGGGAGGTGGTCACAACCGATGCTTCTCTGCTCGGTTGGGGAGCATCTTGGAACCACAGGGGTGTTTGCGGACACTGGTCCCCAACCCGGTCCAAGGATCATATAAATCTTCTGGAACTACGGGCAGTTTTTCTGGCTCTGCAGCATTTCTTACCAGTTCTGGCAGGCCGACATGTCCTCATCCGGTCAGACAACACCTCAACAGTGTTTCACTTGAACCATCAGGGTGGGACAAGGTCCCTCGAGTCCCTGAATCTTACCCGCAGGATACTCACCTGGGCGCTCCCTCAAATAGCTTCATTGAGGGCGGTTCATCTTCCAGGGTTGCAAAATCAGGTAGCGGATGCTCTCTCCAGGGACGTTCTTCATCCGGAGGAATGGAGGCTCCACCCGGATGTGGTGCGGATGATATGGCAGCGTTTCGGGGAGGCAGAGGTGGATCTTTTTGCAACAGAGGCGAACACTCATTGTCGCTGGTGGTTCGCAAGAGTAGAGACATCCAGCCCATTGGGACAGGATGCTCTATCCCAGGAGTGGCCAAGCCGGCTGCTTTATGCCTTTCCTCCGCTTCCACTTCTGTGGGAAACACTACACAAGATAGCGCTGGGAAATCACACTGTGTTGCTTGTGGCACCCTGTTGGCCAGCCAGGCCTTGGTTCCCTTTGCTTCTCTCCATGCTGGTGGGCAGACCATGGCAGCTTCCGCTTTGGAGAAATCTGTTGTCTCAAATGGACGGAGCTGTTTGGCACCCCAATCCGGACCGTCTACAACTTTGGGTTTGGCCTCTGGGTCGGACTGTCCTTTAGCTAATCTGGAACCTGCTGTCGTTCAGACTATTACTATTACTATTATGCTAGAGCAGCATCTACACGTCAGCTTTATGCCGCACGTTGGAAGCTCTTCTCCTCATGGTGTGAGGAGCGAGGTTTTGATCCGGTATGTTGGGATGTTCCAAACGTTCTTAGTTTTTTACAACACGTTCTGGATTCAGGCAAAGCAGCCTCCACGTTGAAGGTGTATGTTGCGGCCATCTCTGCGCATCATGGACCAGTTAATGGTTGTTCACTTGGTTCCCACACCCTCGTGTGTAGTTTTCTGAAAGGGGCTAGGCGGCTGAGGCCCGCTCGTAGTCCCCGTTTTCCTGGATGGGACTTACAGCTTGTTCTGGATTTTATCTGTCTGCCACCGTTTGAACCCCTGCAGACAGCTGACCTGAGATGGCTATCTTTGAAGACTGCTTTTTTGTTGGCAATGGCCTCTGCTAAGCGTGTGGGTGAGTTACAGGCTTTGTCCATTAGTGACTTATGCATGCGTTGGTTGCCAGAGGATTCCGGTGTTGTTCTCTGGCCGAATCCTTTTCTACCTAAAGTCCTGCTCCCGCAGTTCATTAACCAGTCTATCACTCTGGCGTCTTTTCTGCCCACGCCGCAGTCGGACGGGTCGTCTAGTCATCTTTTGTGTCCCGTGCGGGCCCTGAAACGTCATGTGTCTGCTACTGTTCACCTTAGGCGAACGGATCAGCTCTTTGTTTGTTATGGCGGCGTGCGGAAAGGGGCCGCCATATCGAAACAACGATTGTCAAATTAGATTGTGGAGGTTATTACTATGGCGTACAAGCATGCTCAAAAACCTTTGCCAGGTAGTGTCGCTTGTCATTCCACTAGGGCGGTGTCTACGTCTTGGGCTGCCTTCAGGGGTGTATCTATGGCGGATATCTGCACAGCTGCTACTTGGTCTTCTCCATGTACCTTTGCCCGTTTCTACAAGATCAACGTTGTTGCCCCTCATGCTGTCTGTTCTGCGGTCCTCCGAGGACAACCTTGATTTAAGGTGGGTGGCATTCCTCATGACTATGTTGGTAGGAGTCATCCACTAGTGCTTTTGCACCGCCTCTGGCGGTCAGGAGGAATGAAACAGAACGCTAGTTACGTATGTAACTGTGGTTCTGTGAATTCCGGATGACCGCCAGAGTTCTTTGTCATGCGGAATGCGCGAGAAAGGCGTTCATGAGGCAGAAGGCTGAGCTGGTTGGCTACTTATTGCTCAGGGCTCAGCCTATGTCACCATGTGACTTTGTTGGTATATTTTCTCGACCTATCTAGCTGGCGCTGCGATAATCCACTAGTGCTTTTGCACCGCCTCTGGCGGTCATCCGGAATTCACAGAACCACAGTTACATACGTAACTAGCGATTGTCTTGACCAGGACCACACCCATAAATGCATTAAGGCATCTGCCATGTGATTGGTTGATTAGATAATTGCATTAATGAGAAATTGAACAGGTGTTCCTAATAATCCTTTAGGTGAGTGTATGTATATATAATGAGAAGATCAAAAATATTGATGACATATACTTGTTTGCAAAGCATTTACAAGTCCAGTAGCATGCTTAAATTTCAATGTTAAAATGCTGGAATTAAATTTTAAAGATAAAACAAGTTCCATATTTTTTCCTTATTGAATATCCTTTATATGACCTATTATAGAAGTACAATGGATTGCTGACCCTAAAGAATCAGTGAAATTAAATATATTCTCATTCAACATACAGTAGTATTATATAGGACGAAGTAGTCTGTGTCTGTAGTAGTGCAGAATGAGGCTAAATTATATATTTTCCTAAGGTGATGTAAATGTATTTCTTTTAATTAGCATTAGCATATGGTTTTGCTTTGGATAGAAGCGTCTACTGAATGAATAAATGTAAATGGCTCCAAAGCACACAGACATGAACTCTTATGGACAGTTAGCACGCTATAAAACCACAAACTCTAACACCGATTTCATAGGCTCTTTAACACATGGCTAGCGCCTACAAGACGTTTCGCTAACCTAATTTTACTTATGAAAAAGCAATTAAATGCTGCATGAAGGCGTTTCTCAAGGGACACCTCGTGACAGGTGTGTAAAACCACAATCATCTCTTTCCAACCCCCAAACCACTACACACACATATTCAGTCATACTCTCGCCCCTCCAGTACTGATATTTCATCAGGTGAAACATCCAGACATTCATTAAAGTCATTATGTTTCATTTGCCAAAGGAAAAAGCCATCCGGTGCTGATGTTTCTGGGCACAGACCCCACCAATCAATAAGCTCATCCAAGGTCACGCAATGGGCCTTACGTAACACAACATTAGTAATCATTACGCAATGCAATATGTGTTGAAATTGAACACATTTATTAATGTTGCCTGAAATAGATGCTCATTATGTAATCTGTATGTGTGGTGTTTTTGTGAGGGACTGTCTGTGTACTTGCCAGGTATGAATGAGAATGGATGATTCGATTATAAGAGAAAATGCAGTGATTGATGTGCCTTATTAGAGTGAGCACATTCAGGACAAGCGGCAATAAATTCTCTGGCTTTGTGTTGTTTTTAAAGGACGAGCCTTGACGGTGATAGGACAGAGAAGTACATATGAAAGCTTCACATTATCAGTTTTGACTATGTGCTTACATATGTGTACACTAATTAAAATGAAGCTGCTCCCTTTTCACATACAGTATCACACCAAAAAGGCATTTATTCCCAAGAAAAGTTTTTAAACTCATTATTCTGAGAGGATATTAAAGATTAACAGTGGTATGGACATCAGTTTTATATTTACCTTAATTTAACACTTTCCAAGTTGTTTGTAATCAACATGGACAAATATGGATGCTTTATGCAAATGTATGTTTATTATTAGTGAAAGAGTCAACAAACATTATATAAAAAATACATTTTAAAGGTTCAAAAACAAAATCGATACTATAAAATCACTGGTAATACTAATAGATTTGGCACACACAGGGCCTTATTTTAACAATCTAAGCGCATTGTCTAAAGCACACGGCGCACGGTCTAAATGGACGTGTCCGATGCCACTTTTGCTAATTTAACTACAGAAAAAATGGTTTGTGCGCCGAGCGCATGATCGAGAAGGGTTGTTCATATTCTCCTAATGAGTAATGGGTGTGTTTTGGGTGTAACGTGCAATAAACCAATTAGAGTCTCATCTCTCATCCCCTTTAAAAGCCAGTTGCGCTGGCGCTATGTCTTATCCCTATTTAGATGACGGACTTTGTAAACTAAAAAAACTAAGCAGAGGAAGAAGACCACCAGTTTAAGAATAATCTTAAAAAATTTGTTGTTTTCATTTTTATTGAAATTTATTTTTTTTGGATTAAAACCTTTAAAAGCCTTTTTTTCAGTCATAGAAGTACAAATAGCAGGCTTTTAATTGCTGTAAATGTATTGATATCCTACATAATCATTGTAATCTCATAAATTAATTTGCAAATATGCAAAAAAATGTTTGTATTCTAAAAATACAAACAGGAGATAAAGAATTTACAAACGTGCAGAGAGTCGAAGCGTTTCAGCACTCGGACAGCATCATGGGATTTTTACAAAGCATTACTTAAAATGTTTCTCATCTTATCATATCCAGAATCATCATATAAAATAAATCCGTAGGGAAGCATTTAAAAAACATTTAAAAATAGATGCATTTGTTCAAAGCAAGTATACTGTAAAACCTAACAGTCAACTTAACTCAAACCATTTAAGTAAACCGATTGCATTAGACCATTTAAGTTTTAAAACACATACATTTGAGTACTGTGAACTTGAGTCAAGTGCAATTCTGCACTTATATTTAAGTAGTGTGAACTTAAATATAAGTGCATAACTGCATATGACTCAATTTGTTTAAGTTCACAGTACTCAAATATATGTGTTTTAAAACTTAAATGGTCTAATGCAACCGGTTTACTTAAATGGTTTGAGTTGAGTTAACTTTTAGGTTTTACGATTTATTTACTTACTAGGCTGCAGGTGAAGCAGCTCTTTATGCCTTCTGACGTCTCCGGTTCTCATTTGTCCAAGAGACTCAATAATAATTGTTTACATTTTAATAATAAAGCAAATTATAAGCGCATATTTCTAACGTGTTCATTAAATAACAAAAACAACATTGCCCCGTAGTCTTTTGACTTTATACCAGGTTTTATTTGGTCAATGGTGTAGTCTATTCTAGTTGCCTCAAAATAGCAACGCTCCAACAATGCGCCTGAACACAACTCGTTTTCAGACCAGAACGCCCATGGGCGCAAAATTTGGCGGAAATGCATTTGCTATTTAAACAACATGGCACTTAATGTGAAAATGATAATTGCGCCGGGTTGAAACTAGCAAAAGACTATTATAGATTATTATATATTTAAATTATTATTATTAAATTATTTTTAAAACCGTAGTTTTGTCTATGAATGCCTTTCAGTCCCTCCAGAAAAACGCGATTGTGCGATCGCGCGATATATTGCATAATCAGCCAAAGTCCGCATATTTATGCGGGGCTGCATTTTTTCCAAATACAACGCACTTTCGCCGCATTAATTACATATTTCCGCGCACAAAATATGTGGGGCTTGCATGATTTCCGCATTTTCGTAGCAAAAAGTCACATATATATTAGCAGAAAGTTGAAAAATGTTGCATTTACTTCCCAAAAGCGCAGCCGTGTCCTCTATTGCCATGGGAACGTTATGAATTGAAGTGATTATGTGACGTGAACATCATTGCAGCTTTTGCAAGTTTCCGCAGTTTTTGCAAGTTCCGCAATTTTCGCAAATTCCCGCAATTCCATCGCATAAATTGCATAAATATCCCACATATTCCATCGCATTTTTTAAGAAAACGTGCCGCAAAATCGAGGTTTTTGCCTGCAACAATCACAAAAACTCTGCGTTTTTCTGGAAGGACTGGCCTATATCAGGGTGGCATGCCAGTCTGTGCGAGGAAGATTGTTTTCATGTCTAATGGCTATTAATTACTCTTTAAACATCAATCAGGTCCCAAACTATATCTCTCTTAATAACTATTTTAACATCAAGCAAGTTCTGCACTTTATTTTCTAATTCCTGCATGCTTTAAAATCGAAACCAAAATCTCAGACGCGCATGTGGATGGACATCATTTGTATTAGTTAAGCATTTAGTTTTTTGGTTGTGCATTCCAATTAATTTCAATTCAACTGCAGCTGGTTTGTTTTGCTTTAAACCTTCATAACTTAACAAATACAGCTAAGTAGCACCATAAAAGAAAATAATAACATGATAACATAATAATAAACATGTTTTGACAAAAAATGTTAAAAATGGATTTATCTCGTTTTGCAACGAAACTCTTCATATATACACAGGGTTCCCACAGGTTCTTGAAATCCTTGAAACTTTGTGAATCTTGGGGAAAAAATTTAAGGCCATGGGAAGTTGAAAATATACATACATAGATACAGGTCATTAAAAGTGCTTGAATCTATTTTAAGAAAGAAGTTTTTTTGGAAAAAAATCATATTATTCCCTGTGTAGTGTAGGATAATATCATAAACATTCTTGTCTTTTTAAGCACACGTGCTAAACTGTTTGTTTTAAATGCTTATATCTTCTGTATGCAAATGTTGATTCATACCAAAATGCTTTTTGCATAGTTGTGTTTGACACATGAAAACGTCTCGGGTTACGTATGTAACTGTTGTTGAGAAGGGAATGAGACGCTGCGTCTCCATTGCCATACTTTCTGCCTCCCTGTAATGCCATCTTTGGCAATATTTCAGATAGCGATATACTTCCTGACTCCCACGTCACCATGTCTTTGTCTTTAAGCCTCACCATTGGTTGAATTTGATGCACACATTCAGACGCACTTAACCCTTGGAGGCATCCCCAAAGGGAACTGTAACAATGTATCTTACACAATGTAACCTTGCTTTCACTTGAAATGTGTCCCCAAATTTAGTCCTTGAATTTGAGGGTATTGGACCTGGAAAGTCTTTGAAAGGTCTTTGAATTTGAAGTTAACTAAGATGTGGGAACCTTGTATATATGTTATACACCAGGTGGTATATTTACCCAACTTAATAAACACTAAAGCATCCACTGGCAACTGGCAACTTTAAAAAAAACATGCTGACGATAAAAAAGTTAAAAATAAAAATTGCCATGGGATTTTGATTTCATGGGATAAGGTATGCTTACAAAAACTAAAAATCATATTTCACTCTTGATGCTGGCTTTTCTCCACATTCCTGTGCTGGTTTTGGAAGAGAATCTGCAGAATAAATGTTAACATGGAACAATATTGGTTATTAAATGAAGCACTACTGTGCCGTGCTATTATTGGCCGCAAAGAGAATAAATCAAACTGTCATCTTTTATTTATATTCTTTTACTGAGATTGACGTAATTGTCTGTTTTATTAAAGATGATGACAGATGTGACGCAGCAGTAGAATTCATTTAATGATTCATCTTCTACTTTTGAAATAGCCTGAGAGTAATGCTGAGATGTCACAGCACAAGAGTAGAGTCTGATGAAATGTGTGTGGATACAAGTGACATGTTCATAAAGCGTTTTTTTTTTTTGGTAGGCCTGTTTTGTTGGCAAATGTCAGTAATTTGATTGTCTCTGGGAGATAAAAAATATTTCTATTGCTATTGATCAAATTTCCTCTAAATGCCTCTTCTATTCCCACTCGCCATTTAAAAATCCGACATTACTCGCCATTTAAACTAATTCCCGAATCTTTTAGGTCGTGCCCTGTTGCGGTTGAATGGGGAGAAGCTGGAGAGGATGGGTATAGTCCAGGAGACACTGAGACAAGAGGTCCTGCAGCAGGTCTTACAGCTACAGGTCAGAGAAGAAGTGCGCAACCTACAGCTCCTTAGCAGAGGTGAGAGGAACATTGTTACCCTTCATAAAAAACATCATACAGTTTTAATTAAATTATTGTATTTACATTATGACAAAAACATAATTATGATTCCAGCTATTTACATTTTTATCAAACTTTTAACGTTCTACATATTGAGCCGCAGGTGCTCGTCATTGTTCTATTCAGTTGTTTTTTTTTTAAAAATAAGAAAACCGGCTTTTTATCGAAAGCTTAAATACAACTTATTAAAGTTTCAAAAGGGGCGATGGCACCATCAGAGTCCCTACAGAGAACTCCCAACTCAGCAAGTGTCAAACCCCAGTGTGCCCTCACATTAACAAGGAAAGGGAATTTGGGACCACTTTAACGCTGTGTCAGGGAATTCAACCAATAGCACGGGGGCAAATTCAATTTAACAGTTCACCAGGTCCGGGACTTCGTGCTATTATAAAGGAAACTAATTGAGCCACCCATTTGATAAATCTGTACCTGAAGTACAGAGAGAGGCTGTAGGTGAGGGCTCGGACAGGTGAAGGTTGTTTTTAAAGGGAAGGCGTCGAGTCAATGCTGGTTATCTTGTTTCTGATTGTTGGCATCACCTGTCAGACTGAGTTAAATCTGGCTCAAGGGTAATCTTTGGCTGTTAGGGTTATAGGACGCTGCTTATCTGGAGTTTATTCTTAGATGTGCCAGGCAGAGTGTCTTAGCCAGCAGGGTTTCCAGTGGATTTCTAATGGGAGACCATCTGTCATATTTGATTTAGCAGCTGTGAATGAAAATATGAAATATTTATCTGACATTTTATCTGAGCTTTTCTGACTTTGGTAAGGTTTTGGATTATTATGGTGATGGACAAATCAATTAGTCGCCATATGTAAGATTTTTGCATTAAAATATCCAAAATCACCAGCATTGTGTTATTTGTTTTTTTTTTCATTTAATGTTTTCAACAATGTGAGAAAATATTTTTTCAAGTAGATCCAACTTTTACTTTTTACATTGTACGATGCAGCATTTTAATCGCAATAAAGCAACATGTATCAACATACACCCACCTAAAGGATTATTAGGAACACCTGTTCAATTTTTCATTAATGCAATTATCTAATCAACCAATCACATAGCAGTTGCTTCAATGCATTTAGGGGTGTGGTCCTGGTCAAGACAATCTCCTGATCTCCAAACTGAATGTCAGAATGAGAAAGAAAAGTGATTTTAGCAATTTTGAGCGTGGCATGTTTGTTGGTGCCAGACGGGCCGGTCTGAGTATTTCACAATCTGCTCAGTTACTGGAATTTTCACGCACAACCATTTCTAGGGTTTACAAAGAATGGCGTGAAAAGGGAAAAACATCCAGTATGCGGCAGTCATGTGGGGGAAAATGGCTTGTTGATGCTAGAGGTCAGAGGAGAATGGGCCGACTGAAATAACCACTCGTTACAACCGAGGTACAGTATGCAGCAAAGCATTTGTGAAGCCACAACACGCACAACCTTGAGGCAGATGGGCTACAACAGCAAAAGAGCCCACCGGGTACCACTCATCTCCCCTACAAATAGGAAAAAGAAGCTACAATTTGCACGAGCTCACCAAAATTGGACAGTTGAAGACTGTAAAAATGTTGCCTGGTCTGATGAGTCTCGATTTCTGTTGAGACATTCAGATGGTAGATTCAGAATTTGGTGTAAACAGAATGAGAACATGGATCCATCATGCCTTGTTACCGCTGTGCAGGCTAGTGGTGGTGGTGTAATGGTGTGAGGAATGTTTTCTTGGCACACTTTAGGCCCCTTACTGGCAATTGAGCATCGTTTAAATGCCACGGCCTACCTGAGCATTGTTTCTGAGCATGTCCATCCCTTTATGACCACCATGTACCCATCCTCTGATGGCTACTTCTAGAAGAATAATGCACCATGTCTCAAAGCTCAAATCATTTCAAATTGGTTTCTTGAACATGACAATGAGTTCACTGTACTGAAATGGCCCCCACAGTCACCAGATCTTAACCCAATAGAGCTCTTTGGGATGTGGTGGAACGGGAGCTTTGTCCGCTGGATGTGCATCCCACAAATCTCCATCAACTGCAAGATGCTATCCTATCAATATGGGCCAACATTTCTAAAGAATGCTTTCAGCACCTTGTTGAATCAATGCCATGTAGAATTAAGGCAGGGGATCAAACACAGTATTAGTATGGTGTTCCTAATAATCCTGAGTATTTCGAGTGTATTTCGTCTATTGCTTGCTGCATATTTATACACTATTATATACATTGCTGCATGGATATTTTATACCCCCACTCATATTGGTCCAAAATCTGAAAACAAACTATAATGTCATGCAATTTTTTGGTTGGATTTTCTATACATCTTGTATCTCTAAAAGATGTTTGTCACTCTTCAAATGTGATGGAGAGTAAATCTGACACTGGATATCAAACTTTTTATCATTTACTGGAAAACATTTATTTGTTAAATATACAGAAACTGAACAGCCCAGATGGTTCTTAGGGAACTGCTGCTGTGCACCTTATGGTAGAAATTTTTATTATAATTTATGCCTTGTTCAAAACTTTTGAAATGCACTTGAATAAGTCAGTACTGTATTTCATTGGTTTTAGGGATTACTTTGTGCTTTTTTATTCTAATTAGTGAATAATTTTTAGTTACTGTACGACCATAAACCATGATTTGCAAGATGTCATTAGTGGAAGGGACATTTAAAAAATATTTGTCAAAAATATGTGCAAAAATAGTTATCAACAGCACTGAGTACTTTTACATGCTGGGTTACCCCGGTTATGCTAAATAAACTGATAAAGTGTGGGGTCATGTAAACATGTAAAACAGTTTTCTGTTATCAGGGAAAGCCCATAAACGGCATAAGCAAAAACCAATCGGCACAGCTAGTTTTTTACTCATTACCCAAAATTTGAGTTGCATGTAAACACCTTAAACGACTTTCTCAGTTTTGTTCATGTGCGCATGTCTCCATATGTGAAAGATAAACGTCACAAGTGGATGTAAGCACAAAGTAACACATAAAAGTCTGTGTCGACTCATGCAGTTAGCAGATAAACTGCGAAAATAAAATCTCATGAGAACATGAGAAGAGATACAACAGTATAGCTTAAGACAGATTTCCCGTCTGATTTATGTAGGGGTGAGCAGGGCACAAACTAATGTTGAGTTAATTGTAGAAGATGATCTCCTGTGAATTTGTGAAAAGTTTTGGAGGCATGAAAGTACATTTCTTATGTTTTTTTTTCAATTTCTGAGTTGGGGTGCAATGGCGCTTTTCCATTGAATAGCACCCCACGTTTTGATTTAGTTTGGGTCGGGTCAGCTTACTTTTGGGAGCTTTTCCACTGGGTGCAGTACGTAGTACCCAATACTTTTTTCGTACCACCTAGGTTGGGGTTCCAAGCGACCCGAGCTGATACCAAACGTGACGCAAAAACACTGTAGATCACTGATTGTCTAAGAGAATCGTCAATACCAGCGTCATCGCTATAATGTAAAGATTAGCTTTACCTTCATGCTAGCTTGCGCTCAAGCAAACATGTTGTCATCTGTGCTCTGCTATAAGTTTCCAAACTCCCTTTTAGCGATAAAAAACATCCACATGTTTAGAATCAGGGACACCATAACAGTTTTTTCCAGACTTGCAGTTTGTGGCGGAACATTCGCAACGAGCACATCCGCATTATATATGCTTAAATGCAACTTCAATGAGGCTCAGCGGAGTGCGTTAACTACTGACGTAACGGGTGTTTGAACAGAAACTGTCATGTGAGACAGAGGTAAAGTTAGTGATAAACGGATAAGCAAACATCTATTTGTGGTGGACAATTTAAATTTTGTTGCGGACTGAGAAATAAATGAATGTATGGGAATGTACAACGACGCTCTCACTTGTATGATGTCACAGCCGTAGGCAGCGCAAAAATAACGACACGCCTATAATCCCTCCCACTGCGAAGTGATACTAAACTAGATGGAAAAGCCAACCACTTCAAAGTGAGGTGAGCTGACCCGACCCAAACTAAGCTAAACCGTGGGGTACTATGCAATATAAAAGCACCATAAGTCACCAAATCCAACCTTACATTATTTCAATCACTGTCTTGTTACCTTAAACATGACACCATTTTGAAATATGTCAGCAACTCCTAGTAACTGATTGCTGGGATTGAAAACATTTTTAAACAGCAGGCTTAAGCCTTGTTTATACTCGACGCGTCGCATTAAGCACGTTGGTGCACACGGCAAAAAATGCCGTCAACAATGAGTGGGCGGTTGTGTGCGTTGGGTGCGCGACACCCCATTTCGCGTGGAGGAAAATGATTGGCTTATATTTGAAATAAATGTACCACTGGATGAGGAATAAAATACAAACCTTGAAATTTCTGTACTGTACTGTTTGCTTAGTAAAACTTTAATAAAATGATAATGTTTATTAAAGACATATTTAAGAGATTGATGTTTTATTCATGATCTCATATTTGTTGCAGACCAAAAGTGTGACTATAAACAATGCTTTAGTTACAGTAACACAGTGTTAAAATTAAGCCTCAGATATACAATGATAATGAAATGAAAACAATGTTAATACTATTAATCAAACTGCTACAAAAGCCATGAAACTCCAACTGCATTTTTCATAGATATGGTGTTTAAACCATTGTTTTGTTTACTAACAAATGAAGAGTTTGGTTCCAAAACGCAATAAATCCATTTTGACAAATTTTGGTAAAAACGTGTTTTCTATACCAAGAAAGTGACAAGATGAAAACAACTATTTTCTGTTACAAACTTTCACACAGCATCTTTAGGTTATAAAAACATAAAAAATTCAAATCCATAAGTTGATTTTCAAAGATTTATTATAAAAACGGATTATTTTTTCCACAAAATGCAATAAATCCATGACAAGTTTTTATTCAAAATGCTATAAATCTATTGAATCAATAGCCTATATAAATGTGCATTCATCTTTGCCATGTTATATTCATTTAGTTGACTAGTTGTACACACTAATTAAAAATATAAACATTAATGTTATTAATCAAAACACTTACTTTGTCATATTAAGAACCCTGTCATTGCGGTTACTTGACGTCTTCGCTTAACGTCTTTCACAGCGATCGACTGTAAAATGTTTTTGGTCCTGCTCGATTTTCGTTGACTTTGAGTAAAATTATGGAAAGTTTTTCATAAGATCCTCTGGGGTCAATGTGTTAGCATGAGAAGCTTGATGCTGTCGGGAGAACAAGCACCCGTCTCCCGAGTGCCTCTCAGGGAAATTATTAGATGTTGATGGCTTACGTTTCTTTCCCGTCACAGAAAACCATCACAGGTTTATCAATGCAATTAAAGTATTATTTTGTTTTGTTTGTTGATCACAAAGTACAAAGTAGATGAGGAAAACTAGGACTCCGTGTACTCAGCGCGCCGCCATGTTTGTTTACGTTTCGTGAATGGTGCGCTGTAGGATTTATTGCGTTCTGTAAAAAAGGGGGAGTGGCGTTTATCGCATTTTGGGAAAAAAGGGAGAAAAGATGACAGAATAACACGGCGGATATTGGATTTTGCGTAAAATTAAGAATTTACTTTTAACTACTGACCTGATATAATACTGATTTTGGCAGTAACTCATTTTTTTCAAAAATGGCGTTTATTGCGTTTTGGAACCAAACTCTTCAAATAATTTCCTTTGTATCATCTTGGTTTTTGTGTATGTAATAGTAATATAATGAAATTCTGCCCCCCCCACCTCTCTTTCACTTTCAGTGTTAGTTTTATGAGCTGTGGGAAGTGTGGGATGAAGGAATATTCCCGGAAGGTTCTGTCACAGATGGTGTGGTGATGATGTTGTGTGTTCATGATGTGAAAAAAGACTCTTCCTGGTTAGACATACCAGACACCTTTCTCCCTCATGCCCAATAATGTACCATTGTTTATCTTAAGACACAATAAAAAGCATCTGACTTCTCATGGCCTTTTTTAATCTGTCTCAAAATGTCACAAGAGTGATTCACGGGGCTAGATTGACCTTTTAGTCATATTCATGGACTGAAATGTTGCCTCTGTACCCTTCTAAATGTCTTTGTTCTTTTGGTTTCAAGCAAGACAAAGTAATTCTGCCCTCTTCATCCGTCCCCCAACGCTCCTCTCTCTTACTCTGCTGAATTCACACTGAAAAGCAATTTAACCGTGAGCATAGCAGATTCTCCCAACACTATAATTGCTATTTCTATTGAGCACCAAACCTTATTACCACTTCTGCAAATTACTACTCAATTGCCCAACTGTAATAGCCTTTGATCTGTTGCTTTCTCAACTTAAGTCTTTTGGTAAGAGTTTAAAATGAATATGTTGTTTTTTTAAGCTGGTGTTTAGTCTTACTATCATGTTTGAGTTTCAGCTCACTGGTCTGGGTTCCTTGTGTGTATTATGTTATTAAGTCTTATAGAGACTCTTTCCTAAAAAGGATTAGGGTTAATGATAATCAAGCTCATAAAAACATATTTTTTGAAGTAAAAGTAAAACAATGATAGACAACCTTAGCTTGCTTTTATTAAAGCTTAAATTATTAGCTTATAAAAAAATTGCTTAATATTTTTTTTATTAGGGACTTTTCAACTTTCTTAGCAGTTTCACACTTTGGGCTCTATCTTACACCCGGCGCAATGCAGTGCAATGCACGACACAATTGTCTTTTGCTAGTTTCAACCTGGCGCAATTATCATTTTCATGTTTAGCGCCACGTTGTTTAAATAGCAAATGCATTTGCGCCCAATTTTGCACCCATGGGCGTTCTGGTCTGAAAACGAGGTGTGTTCAGGCGCATTGTTGGCGCGTTGCTATTTTGAGGCAACTGAAATAGACTGTGGTTTTTTTTTGTTATTTAATGAGCGCGTTAGAAATATGCGCCTATAAACGGGAAGACAACGCGTGTTAATTTGCTTATCACACACATGAATGCGCAGCAGCACAAAAATGCTTTTAAATATGAAAGATTAAAGGATTAAAATGTAAAAGATTTTTATTGAGTCTCTTGGGCATAAATGAGGACCGATTATGAGACGTTAGAAGGCGTAAAGAGCTGCTTCACCTGCAGGGACGTCGGACTGAGGGTAAAACCAGTACGGATTACCAGGGCCCCAAAGGAAGAGAGGGCCCTTGGAAAGTCTGGAATGTATTATGGGGGTGGGACATGGGGGCCCATCAGGACTGCCTATGCATAGGGCCCGAGATCTTGTGCAACGCCCCTGTTCACCTGTAGCCTGGTAATTAAATAAATGTTTTGCTTTAAACAAATGCATCTATTTTAAAATGTTTTTAAATGCTACTCTACGGATTTCTTGTATATGATGACTCTGTACCTGTGGACATGCTGAGATGAGAAACATTTTAAGTAATGCTTTGTAAAAATCCCATGATGCTGTCCGAGTGCTGAAACGCTTCGGCTCTCCGCACGTTTGTAAATTCTTTATCTCTTGTTTGTATTTTTAAAGTACAAACCTTTTCTTGCATATTTGCAAATTCTTTTATGAGATTACAATGATTATGTAGGATATCAATATATTTACAGCAATTAAAAGCCTGCTATTTGTATTTCTATGACTGAAAGAAAAAGGCTTTTAAAGGTTTTAATAAAAAAAAAATGTTTTCAATAAAAATGAAAACACCATTTTTTTACATTATTCTTAAACTGGGGGTCTTCTTCTTCCGCTTAGTTTTTCAGTTTACAAAGTCTGTCATCTAAATAGGGATTAGACATAGTGCCAGAACAACTGGCTTTTAAAGGGGATGAGAGATAAGACTGTCATTGGTTTATTGCACGTTACGCCCAAAACACACCCATTACTCATTAGGAGAATATGAACAACCCTTTTCGATCGTGCGCTTGGCGCACAACCTATTTTTCCTCTAGTAAAATTAGCAAAAGTGGCATTGGACACGCCCATTTAGACTGTGCGCTTTAGACAATGCGCTCAGATCATTAAAATAGGGCCCTATGACTTTCTGGTTGCACCACCTGACCTCTGCAATGAATTTACATTAAATAGACTTCTACTTGGATGCTGGTATAAACTTTTGCCTGTGATATCAAATTCATAAATATACTTTTTAAATACAATTAAAATGTGGCTGATAAAATAGGATTATACACAGGATAACATGATATCATGTTTACGGTTTGTATTTCTTAATAAAAGGTCCAATGCAGATAACATTCATCATATATAGACTTATTCACAAGGTTTGGCTCTGATGTCTTTTGATGTCACGGTGACACAAACAATGCCACTGTTCCTTCTCAAAGGGTTTGTCTCTGATTGTCCATCGACTTGCATTGTTCGTTTCTTCAAATTCGTATCTTTCTTTGGTCTCATTTTTGAATGTCCTTTCTCGCCAAATTGTACAAGACTATCATTGATTGCTCGGCCTGAAAGAAATACGTCCCTAACTTGCAATCAGCACTTTTTTTGAATCCCCAAGAACTGATTGTGTAACAATTCCAATGTGTTTCCTGAAGAGATCTGGCTGGTTGAATTATAACACATTCAGATTTCATCAGATTTTGTCTGTTTTGTTCGTGCCCTTGATAAAAAGATCCTTCCTACTTTTTTCCAATAACACTCCCTGATACAGCCCTCTGTAATGTGTTTACGAGTTACTGTATGTTAATTTCAATCTCAAGACAGCTCCTCTCAGATTCTGAAACAACATCTGGGCGATCTGTCTGCATGCCGTTTCAAGTAGGAAAGATGACTTGCTGTGCATCTGAATTTTATGAATTTCTGAAGCATTCTTAGAAATTCACTAACCAGACATTAGCTCTCTTCAAAATCACTTTGAGCTGCCTTGTTGTCTACTGTCTACATGAGCAGCTGCCTCATAAAGCACCATCCAAAGTCCTGAAATTAAAAGTTCATTTTGAATGTTTTGAAATGCCCTGTAGACTGTCGTACAAATCGCAATCGTACGCAGTTTGATTGTAAATAGTACTTAAATGTAGCTTTAATATTAAAACATTATCTTACCCTCGCAAAGGTCAATGGTTCGAAAGGAGCACATACTGATTAAAACATGTAAAGATTCAATGCAACATAGATCGCTCTCATCTGCCAAATACATGAATGTAATGTGACATAAACACATACTTGTACCATCTGTCTGTCTATCTGTCTGTCTAACTATCTACCGATCAATTTATCTGTCGGTCTGTCTGTCTGTCTATCTACCGATTGATTTATCTGTCCGTCTGTCTGTCTGTCTACCGATTGATTTATCTGTCTGTCTGTCTGTCTGTCTGTCTATCTATCTGTCTACTGATCAATTTGTCGGTCTGTCTGTCTGTCTGTCTGTCTGTCTGTCTGTCTGTCTGTCTATCTATCTATCTATCTATCTATCTATCTATCTATCTATCTATCTACCGATTAAATTATCTGTCTGTCTGTCTGTCTGTCTGTCTGTCTGTCTGTCTGTCTGTCTGTCTATCTAATGATCAATTTATCCCTCTGTCTGTCTGTCTGTCTACCGCTTGATTTATCTTTCTGTCTGTCTATCTCTACCGATCAATTTATCTGTCTATCTATCTACCATTCAATTTATCTGTCTGTCTGTCTACAGATTGATTTATCTATCTGTCTGTCTGTCTGTCTGTCTATCGATTAAATGATCTGTCTGTCTGTCTATCGATTAAATTGTCTGTCTGTCTGTCTGTCGATTAAATTATCTGTCTATCTGTCTGTCTGTCTATCGATTAAATTATCTGTCTCTCTGTCTGTCTATCGATTAAATGATTTGTCTGTCTGTCTATCGAATAAATTGTCTGTCTGTCTGTCTGTCTGCCTACCAATTAAATTGTCTGTCTGTCTGTCTACCGATTGATTTGTCTGTCTGTCTGTCTGTCTACCGATTGATTTGTCTGTCTGTCTGTCTGTCTGTCTATCTATCTATCTATCTACCGATTAAATTATCTGTCTGTCTGTCTATCTAATAATCAATTTATCCGTCTGTCTGTCTACCGCTTGATTTATCTTTCTGTCTGTCTATCTATCTACCGATCAATTTATCTGTCTGTCTGTCTGTTTATCTATCTACCATTCAATTTATCTGTCTGTCTGTCTGTCTACCGATTGATTTATCTGTCTGTTTGTCTGTCTGTCTGTCTGTCGATTAAATTATCTGTCTGTCTGTCTGTCTGTCTGTCTGTCTGTCTATCGATTAAATTATCTGTCTATCTATCGATTAAATTATCTGTCTGTCTGTCTGTCTGTCTATCGATTAAATTGTCTGTCTGTCTGTCTGTCTGTCTGTCTGTCTATCTACCAATTAAATTGTCTGTCTGTCTGTCTCTCTGTCTGTCTGTCTATCGATTAAATTATCGGTCTGTCTATCGATTAAATTATCTGTCTGTCTGTCTGTCTGTCTGTCTATCGATTAAATTATCTGTCTGTCTGTCTATCGATTAAATTGTCTGTCTGTCTGTCTACCGATTAAATTGTCTGTCTGTCTGTCTACCGTTTGATTGGTCTGCCTGTCTGTCTGTCTGTCTGTCTGTCTGTCTGTCTGTCTGGCTACCGATTGATTTGTCTGTCTGTCTATCTAATGATCGATTTATCCGTCTGTCTGTCTGTCTGTCTACCGATTGATTTATCTTTCTGTCTGTCTATCTATCTATCTACCGATCAATTTATCTGTCTGTCTGTCTATCTCTCTACCATTCAATTTATCTGTCTGACTGTCTGTCTGTCTATCTACTGATTCATTTATCTGTCCGTCTGTCTGTCTGTCTACCGATTGATTGATTTATCTGTCTGTCTGTCTGTCGATTAAATTATCTGTCTGTCTGTCTGTCTATCGATTAAATTGTCTGTCTGTCTGTCTGTCGATTAAATTATCTGTCTATCTGTCTGTCTGTCTATCGATTAAATTATCTGTCTCTCTGTCTGTCTATCGATTAAATGATTTGTCTGTCTGTCTATCGAATAAATTGTCTGTCTGTCTGTCTGTCTGTCTGCCTACCAATTAAATTGTCTGTCTGTCTGTCTACCGATTGATTTGTCTGTCTGTCTGTCTGTCTACCGATTGATTTGTCTGTCTGTCTGTCTGTCTGTCTGTCTATCTATCTATCTACCGATTAAATTATCTGTCTGTCTGTCTATCTAATGATCAATTTATCCGTCTGTCTGTCTACCGCTTGATTTATCTTTCTGTCTGTCTATCTATCTACCGATCAATTTATCTGTCTGTCTGTCTATCTATCTACCATTCAATTTATCTGTCTGTCTGTCTGTCTGTCTACCGATTGATTTATCTGTCTGTCTGTCTGTCTGTCTGTCTGTCTGTCTGTCTGTCTGTCTGTCTGTCTGTCGATTAAATTATCTGTCTGTCTGTCTGTCTGTCTATCGATTAAATTATCTGTCTATCTATCGATTAAATTATCTGTTTGTCTGTCTGTCTGTCTGTCTGTCTGTCTGTCTGTCAATCGATTAAATTGTCTGTCTGTCTGTCTGTCTGTCTGTCTGTCTATCTACCAATTAAATTGTCTGTCTGTCTGTCTCTCTGTCTGTCTGTCTATCGATTAAATTATCTGTCTGTCTATCAATTAAATTATCTGTCTGTCTGTCTGTCTGTCTGTCTATCGATTAAATTATCTGTCTGTCTGTCTATCGATTAAATTGTCTGTCTGTCTGTCTACCGATTAAATTGTCTGTCTGTCTGTCTACCGTTTGATTTGTCTGTCTGTCTGTCTGTCTGTCTGTCTGTCTGGCTACCGATTGATTTGTCTGTCTGTCTATCTAATGATCGATTTATCCGTCTGTCTGTCTGTCTACCGATTGATTTATCTTTCTGTCTGTCTATCTATCTATCTATCTACCGATCAATTTATCTGTCTGTCTGTCTATCTATGTACCATTCAATTTATCTGTTTGTCTGTCTGTCTGTCTATCTACTGATTCATTTATCTGTCTGTCTGTCTGTCTGCCGATTGATTTATCTGTCTGTCTGTCTGTCTGTCTGTCTGTCAATTAAATTATCTGTCTGTCTGTCTACCGATTGATTTGTCTGTCTGTCTGTCTATCTATCAATCTACTGATCAATTTATCTGTCTCTCTGTCTATCCATCTACCATTCAATTAATCTGCTTGTCTGTCTGTCTGTCTGCCTATCTATCTACCGATTTAACGGATATCCCTCTGTCCGTCTATTCATCCATCTGTCTACCTACCGAACAACTTATCAATTAATTAATATATCTGTCTGAATTTCTCTCTGTCTGTCTGTCTAATCATTATTCAATATTTATATTATTTATTTATTAACATCAGCATGTGGCTTGCATTCTGCAATTACTTTCTATATTGCTTTATCCATAAAGAATACGTGAAAACATAACATGTTCTCTAAGGTATCTCCAAAACATATTATATTTGATTAAAATTTAAATACTAACAGTGTACACAACATAAATAAAATTGGTTCTGGGTGTTGTACAGCTCTATGAAAGGTAATAACTATGCTTTATCATGAATAAACGATGGCTATTGACCAATCAGCATCCAGGTCCAAAATGTTTCAACTGTATACGAAGCCTTAAAATGCTGTCTAGGTAGGCAGCTTGCTAGGCTTTGAAACGCAGTTATAATCCTTTAGTATTGATTTTGGTCAGGTGTGTGTTCCCAAAACTCCACATTGTCTTTGTTCTCCCTCATAGGATGAGCATTAGAGGGAGGAACAGGGTGTATAGAGGGATCTTTAGTGAATGAAGGTCTAACAAAGCATGTTATCCGATGTGTATCTCTTCTGTACATGTACTTCCTGAATGTGACTTGAATAATTGATGCTCTCTTTAATCCTCCCGTCTCTTTTCTTTCTCTCCAGCTTCCTTCGGCAACCTTTCTTAGCTCATCTATCCATTTGGCAGCTCTCTTCTCTTCCCTACGGATACAGAAGGCCCTCTTCCAAACTGACACAGACAGAAAGAGAGAAAGAAAGAGTCTGCCTGGCTGCAGATGTGGAGAAGACTGTTTACTATACCAATTTACTGGACAAGACTCTTTATGTCTTTATATGCATAAATGGAGGAGTTTCAAAGACTACAAGGAAAATGGAAACAATGCCAGACTCTGCCACTGTATTATAGTGATAAGATTCAAATTACACCTCATCTTTACACAACCTAGAGCACCAACCAGAGATGTGTCAGACATCAGTAAGGACAAGTCAACTTAATTTGGATTAGGTCATGGTTGTCAAAGCCTCTCATCGGACCCCGAGGTTGATCTTGGATTTTGAATTGGAAGTTGACCGGAGATCCAAGGTTTTAATGTTTAGTCATCTGACAGCTTTTCTCTTTTACCCAGCATCACTAGATAAACACGATAGTAGATCAATCCTCTCTGTTAGTCTGGAAATACAGACCAGTCGCTTTCCTACCTCTCGTAATAGGTTGTAACGTTTTGTTTGCAGATATAGAATAAAGAGAATTAGACATACACTTGAATAGATTGTATCCAAAGGCTTGAATTCCCCAAATTAAACCATCACAGATTTCTACTAACGCTGGTTTAATGGGGTTTTACACTGACAGCGAGTAATTAGTAGTCAGTTGTGAATTCCCTTAATGTTTAAGTTACAAACAATTTGTTAATAAATTGACTTTCTGAATACTGAATGTTAATACTATCACACCTAAAACCCAACCATTAATATTTATTTTCTTCTCAGGAGTTCAATGATTGCTTCCAGTGTCATACCTGTTGTTTTTATTTATTATAAAGTCATTTTTTATGATTTCAATGTCATTTCCAAGATATTTTTTACTACGTACACAACGTAAAGTTTAAATATGTCCATTAAACTGAATATGCTTTATACTGCAATTTATGGTACATACTGTATAGGAGCATTCGTAAAAGTCGGAGTTGTCTCTGTTTATGAAGCAATAATGTAAAGTAATGATCTGCATGGCTAGAAAACAATTCACAGTTGCCAATTTACAATCTCAAACGTCACAGGAACTTTAGGCCTGAAATAATGCAGTAAATGCAGTTTATAACACAATGCAAGTGCATATCCTCATCATTGCCACAAGGGGTGCTATAGCTGGGAATATTGGTGTGAAATCTGTCATTCAGGTCAACTACTGTTAAAGTCACCGTGAAAGAGAAGCAGTGTTGTATTCTTTTCTGTTTCGTATATCCAAGTGAAACGGCTTCTGAAATGAGAAAAAAATGTAGTGCGGGACTTGATTTCATCCATTGAGAACAGAACGTTGGAAGTCCGGCCATGTTGCCCTGTTAAAGTTCTTTGCTGTCTTAAATTTTTACGTTTAATCAACTCGGTCATTTCAACTTAGTTTTATCTTGACTATATATAGCCTAAATGAGTTGCTACAATTTATAAAATGAACAATGAAAAAAACAACTTGTAAAATTTACTTAAAAAAATCCTCGTAACAATTTGCACAAACATTTTTTAAGTACATTTTACTGCTTTTTTAAGTACAACTTGCCTACTTACATCAAATAAAATCTACTTAATAATGCACGAAAAACATATTTTAAATAATTAAGTAAATGTTACTTCATTATTTTTAGAAGTTAGATTTATTTTAATCGTTTAGGTAAAGTCTATTAGTTTTTTTAAACTGTCCTAAAAATATTAAATAAATCGTATTTACTGTTTGTTGTTTTCTTTAACATAGTTCAATGGACTTAGTTATTTTTAGTGTTATAAATGGCATTATAACACAAAATTCATGACTGACTATAAGTCTGTCATTGAATAAACTTCAAGTTCAAGTTCAAGTTCAAGTTCATTTATTTATAAGCACATTTAAAACAGCCACAAGACTGACCAAAGTGCTGTACATTAAAAGTAAAAGAAGACAAATAAAGCAGAAATAAAAATCGATACAATTAAATCCAAAAAACAGTTTAAAATTAAACTTGATTCTGAACAGAAACGCACACAAACTGCATTTTTGACATGCATTGTCAGCACTGTGGAGAGAAATACAATAAAGGGGTGGTTTCCCGGACAGGGATTAGTTTAAGCCAGGACTAGGCCTTAGTTTTAATAGGAAATATAACTAGTTTTAACAAACATGCCTTAGTAAAAACATTACCTGTGTGCATTTTGAGGCAAAACAAAGGGCACTGATGTATTTTAAGATATGTCAGTGCAAGTTGTTTGCAGTTTGGACAGCTCTTACATTTATTTTAGTCTAGGACTAGTCTAATCCCTCTTCGGGAAACTGACCCAAAATGTTCTAAACAGGGTTCATGTAAAGAAACACTGATCACCTGAACGGTGACTTCACAAAATTAAAATTTACAACAAAACAACATCAATAATATAAGAGCTTAAACCTTTATGACATTTCATTAACAAATATTTAAGTAGTTAAATTCTTATCAGTTCTTATTCTATGATAAAGCCTAAAAAATAAAAATATTCATGCGCAAAGGATTGTGGGTATTCCTTACAACAGGTGCAAATAAATTTAAGTTAATTTTACTTAATTTTTTTAAGTTTAATGGATTTAATATTCTTAAGTTAAATTAACTAAGATTTTTTTACTTGAATCTGCAAAAGATTTTGATTAAAATTTACTTAATTGTTTTAGGACTATGTGCAGTGACTATGAAACAGTTAAAAATACAAGAAAATATCTTATACGACTTACTATTCCCACACAGTTTATTTTCTACATGAATTAATTGTGTATTTATTATCATTTTACTTAAGAAAATCTAGTTCTCAATAAATGTTAATATTATTATGTAGAAATTATGAGAGTTAATCTAATATGTATTACTACACCAAAAAGTTTGTTTTTTCAGTGAAGTTATTTCAACTATATTTTAGTCAAGATAAATAATAATAAGTTTAAATGACTTGTAAGTCTGAATTGATTAAATGTAAAAAATGAATGCAGCAATTAATTTTTTCACAGTGTGCTAATTGCTAATCGCTATCCCAGATAGAAAAAAGTCTCCTATAGCAGTGGTTCTCAAACTGGGGGCCGGGGGCCTTGAGATGCTGCCAGGGGGGCCCCAGTTTTATGACATTTTATAAAATACATTCATTTATCATGAATTCTGTGTAATTAAAACTAAAAAAACATAATGGCTTAATGTGTGGCTTATACTTTTTACACTCTAGTTACCCCCCCCCCAGATAAACAATAAAAGCTGGGTTACTTTCAACCCAGGGTTGGGTTAAAAAGGGATGAATCCAACCTGTTGGGTTGTAATCTATGCTGGGTTGTTTCAACCCATTGTTAGGTCAAATATAAACATTTTATCCTATTGGCTTGGTTTGTCCCTTTTTGACCCAACGCTGGGTTGAAAATAACTCTTTTCTTTTACTGATTTCATCTTTATTAGTCTCAAATTCCCAAAAAACTACAACACTCAACAACACTGTGAAGCCAGTAGCATGTTAATAAGCAGAATAGTATATATATTGATGGTGTTTAGAGATTATCAGCCTGATTTACTGTAAAAAAGTCATTTTTATAAAGCAGTCAGAGTCTGATGTTAGTCCACCTGTTTTTGTAACGGTTTTTAAAGAATTAGGCTGACAGAAAACTGGCCCTATACCACAAACCAACTGACTTCATCTAGCACAGGATTAAAAGTGTATTTTATGGGACTGACGCAATTTCTAAAATTCATGTGACATTATGATAAATGATTTTATGGTACATTTCTCCTTCTTGACAGCGAAAGGGTTTCATTTGGTACTTGTTATGCAAAAAGTGTGAGTGTGTGGGGGGAGGTACAGTATACTATTCGCTGTGTAATTACTTTCTGCTGTAGGAAAATACAGAATATATAAAGACACGGGTGACAGAGACAGCTGTATGTTTGTGTTTTTGGAAAAAAGGTTTTAAAAAAAATAAAGTTTTCTCATATGCAATTTTTCTCTTGTTCTGTTGTTGTGTGATTGAAAAAAATGTGTACATTTATCCACAGACAGGACACTTTTTAAAGGTCCAATATGTAACTATTATCAGGATCTCTTGATAGAAATGCAATATAGTATACATATATTATCGGTTTTCATTTCGAGCAACCAGTTCGGCCTATAAAACACATTACTGCGTATCTGAGTCTTTGAGTGTCACATGTGGAAGCATCTGTCACACAAACAAATAATGAAAGATGGGTCGATCCCCACCACCACCTTGAGAGGCAATTACAGCGAGATGTGAAGTGTTGCAGCTGCATAATTATCAGAGTGTTTAGTACACAAACGCTCGCATTATAAGCAGCGCATGACATTGTGTGACAATATCTGACAGCGCTGCAGCCGAGGGGTTACGCCTCATTGGCTGCCACATGGCTTAACCAATCACACGGTGACAGCATAAGGGCAGTTAAGAGTCTTGGGATGCTATCCAGAGCGTACTTTGTCTTTTTTGTAGATTTGCCAGCTCTGACACCTGAAAACATACAGCGCTACCCTGTAATATACAGCGCAGTCTGTGTAATGCTGCCCTTAAGTCATATTCGAATGAGTGTATTTACAAGATTTGCTGTTCCTGAAATCTAAAGCAGCTGGTTTAATGCCAAGGCAATAACTTACCAGGTAGCTTTTTATGCAGACACTCTTTAAAGAAAATGGTTGCAGATCTTTTGAAACACCATACCATCATGTCTAATAATCTACAAACTCAAGTCCAGGCATAAGCTGGTTGTAATTAAATATTTGTGTATTTCTACAATGCTTTCTTTTACTAGTAGATAGAATACTTTGATTTATTTTTTGATAAAATCACCATTAAAAACAGATTGGGGTGGTTTACCGGACAGGGATTATCTTAAAACAAGACTAGGCCTTAGTTTAATAATAATAACCAGTTTTAGCAAACACATACTAAAACATTACTTGTGTGCGTTTTAAGGCAAAACAAAGGGCACTGATGTATTTAACGATATGTCTTAAATGGTTGGCTGGTTTTAGCTGGTCTCTCAGCCGGGTTTTAGCTAGTTTGGCAGGCTGGTTTTAGAGGTGACCCACCAGCTAAACAGGCTGGAAGACTGAGAGTTTGACCAGTTTTGCCAGGCTGGGAAAAATGTATAGTTTTATGTAAATGTAAAAAAAACTGTACCATGAAATTACGGTGACATTGTCTTTTGCATTACAGCAGTTTTATAAACTTCACAATTTCTAACCATGTATTTAATCAACCAATATGTGGTATTCGGTAAAATTTAAACAGATCGTTGCCAGTACCTGTAGAGACGGTGCACAGTGTCGTTCAAACAATACA